>NC_080782.1:170279190-170584190 GCF_028018385.1 Neofelis nebulosa
ACATCGTAACAGTCTAAAGAAGAAATAAACCAAGTATCTCACATCAGACTTTCTGATGGGGAAGTGTCTTGAAACCCATGCAAATGATCTGCCTGGGAATCCTGGAGATTAGGGAGACCTTTCTGTGTCTAAAATGTGGACTGCTCTTTTTTCCTGTGGAGGGATCCTTTTTCTAACTCCTTCTTCTAGGCAGTGGGACGCTGCCCTATTCTCTAAACCACTAAGTGTTTTTTTTTTTATTTTTTTTAAGTTTATTTATTTTGAGAAAGAGAGAGCAAGCGGGGTAGGGGTGGGGGGGGGGGGAGAGAATCCCAAGCAGGCTCCACGCTGTCAACACAGCTGACACAGGGCTCAAACCCACAAACCACGAGATCATGACCTGAGCCGAAGTCAAGAGTCAGACGCTCAACCAACTGAGCCCCCCAGGCGCCCCTAAGCCACTAAGTGGTTTTTAAAGACCCCATGTCATGGAATGAAAGGTGGACAAAAGGTACTCACCTGTCCTCAGAATGTGGGAAAGTAAGTGATTCGTCAGCTCTGTCTGCACCTGTGGCCAGGTTTTCTTTGGATAGGTTCCATGGCAGCAGGAAGTCCTAAATAAGGCCGTAAGTTGAATTGTCATCACTCCCTCCGTATGCATTTCACAAAGACTTGTGAAAGAAAGAGAGGTTGCCAGCCATCCCTCATCAGTGGGTGTTGTGCCAGGCCTTTGCACTTGCTACAGCTAGAGAATAATTGTTACCATGGCTCTAGGCATATTTGTATTCATAGCTGCTCTTGCGTCTACGCTTGTTAATTTTCTCAAGACTTGTGTGTGGCCATCTGATGTTTAAAAGGTATGGTTGGGGCACCTGGGTGGCTCAGTCAGTGAAGCGTCTGATTCTTGATTTCTACTCAGGTTATGATCTCACAGTTGTGTGATCGAGCCCCCGCATAAGACTCCACACTGAGCATGGAGCCTGCTTGGGATATTCTCTCTCTCTCTCTCTCTCTCTCTCTCTCTCTCTCTCTGCCCCTCCCTCACTCTCTCTCTCTTAAAAAAAATTAAAAGGTACAGTTAATATGGCATAGGCTACCATGCTTAGGTGCTCATACGTGATCAGTAAAGTATTAGAGGGATTACAAAATCACGATAAGCCTATCTTTCCTAGGTTGTGGCCTTTGGACAGCAGTCTTAGTATTGTATTGTCTGCTCTAATGTTAGACTTGTGGCCCCCTTGTGAAATTTGGGAGAGCATCACAATAAGCCTTTAGCTCTAGGCCAGGTGTCCATATGATAGCACTTACTCCATGGCCAAGGCAGAGGGCAAAATCTGGCCAGTTCGTGTCTGCCAATGATGAGGCTTCAAGTGCGGAAAGAGGAGGGAGTAAAGAGAGTGGAGAAGGGAAGTGTGATGGAGGCTTCTCTTCTGTTTTTCAGCACAAGTACCAAATAAACGTTGATGGCACTGTCGCAGCGTATCGCCTGCCATACCTCCTCGTCGGTGACAGTGTTGTGCTGAAGCAGGACTCCATCTACTACGAGCACTTTTACAATGAGCTGCAGCCATGGAAGCACTACATTCCAGTGAAAAGTAACCTGAGCGATCTCCTGGAAAAACTTAAATGGGCAAAAGATCATGACGAAGAGGTAAGGTCAGTCTCTCCTGCCCCACCGTCACGGGCTCGTTTTAAATGTCTTGTGCCAGAAGAGCATCCCGGATGCTGAGCCATACACCCTTCCCTCTCAGTGGGAGGCCGCCCACTACCCCAGAGTAGCACATCTGTCCCCCTCAGGGTGAACGCTGGCATGGTGTCTGGATTAACTGTCCACTCTGCACTTGAGATAAAAAGCTAGAGGTTGGCCTTGAGGATGCTCTCTCTTTTTTCGGTCAGGTTGATCAGAGCCTCAGGCACTGCCTCCCCTTTACTAACAATATGAAAATGTTCAAACGGGCAGGAAGAAAAAGTTCCTGCAGGATTGCATGAAGTAAACTTCAGGCAAATTGCTGAGAATTGTTAAGGCAGTTAAGCTTTGTCTTGCATTTACTTTACAAAGTCATTTTTACCTCATTTAATGTGTGCCTTCTCTCTGCAAGAGAGGCTTCATTCTAGAAGGTCCAGTATGATTCCTCAAACTTTCAACTCTAAAAAAAAAAAACCTCCCTTTAATTTGAACGTACTGTTGTTAAATGTTCCCTTTACCACATAACACTACCCTCAAAGATTTTTCCTGCCGTTGTCCCAGGATACATGTACCCTGTAGATCAGTTTGCATATGTGTGCACGGAGAAAAAAACATGTTTCATTAAGGGACTTTGTGTTGTCATTGTTCCCACAGGCAAAGAAGATAGCAAAAGCAGGACAGGAATTTGCAAGAAATAATCTCATGGGCGATGACATATTCTGTTATTATTTTAAACTTTTCCAGGTCAGTGTTTTCTAAGAAAACAGACATACTATTTGCATTGGGCATGTTAAGAGCAAATAACATTTCACGGAATAGTTTCTAAAAGTATATTAATATAAAGAGATACATACACTTCTCTGTGGGCAAAAACCAGGGACCAACATCAAATCATAAAGAAAATAGTACAAACCCGACATTAGCTAGACAAGAATGCTACAACATTATGGGGAAAGTATTTATGTTAGCACTCTGTATTGTGTGGTTAAGAAATTGGCCTCTGATCCTGCCAAGTTATTGTGCATGGATCTGTATTTTCTCTTTGTACAATTTTTTTTTAATTTTTTTTAGTATTTATTTTTGAGAGAGGAGAGTGCGAGTGGGGGGTGGGGGGGTGCCAGAGAGAGAGGGAGACACAGAATCAGAAGCAGGGTCCAGGCTCTGAGCTGTCAGCACAGAGCCTGACGTGCGGCTCAAACCCACAAATTGTGAGATCGTGACCTGAGCCAAAGTCAGAGGCTTACCAGCTTAACCAACTGAGCCACCCAGGCGCCCCTGCTCTTTGTACAATCTTGCCGCTGCTTTACCATTTCTTTGTCTAAACAGTGCCCAGTGTCTTCTGACCTATACTGCTGACTCCATATGAGCCATGGCTTCTCTTGGAAACTGTTTTCATGGGCCTAAGCATTTAGGGATTATAATCAAAGTATATCTGACAACTTAAAAAGGTATTTTAAAAAATGCAGTAGTTAAAAAAAATTAAAGATAATAAAAAATAAAAAAATAAAAAATGCAGTAGTTAAAAAAATTAAAGATAATAAAAACTTTAAAAAAGGCAGTAGTTAAAAAAATTAAAGATAATAAAAAATAAAATAGAAAAAATGCAGTAGTTAAAAAAATTAAAGATAAAAAAATAAAAAATGCAGTAGTAACAAGTAATTTCCTAATGATACTACTAGATCTAAATTAAGATATTTTTTTAATCTCAAAATTGCAGGTATTGAGCCCCAAATCTTAGACTCCACTCCAGAACAGTTCTAGTCTGCACTGGCTCCTCCCTCTTTCTAACCTTCCCAGGGGCTGGTGAAGGGACGGAGAGGGTGAAGTGGAAGATTTACTGTCCGAATCCCTCAAGGTCCACAGGCTTGTGCTCACTCATTCGGATTACATTTCCTAGAGCATCATCACCTGGCCCAGAGCCTAACACACAGCAGGCGGATGATAGATCAAGGTGGTGGCCGAGCTGTGCAAGCCATGGTGGAAATATGTTCTAGCCTCAAATTCCCAGTCTAGGGCAGACCGTGTGCACAATTATTTTCACTTCAAGGCAGAAGCTGGCAAAACCAAAACCGTACAAGTCATATAAATGGTGGGGGCACCTGGGTGGCTCAGTTAAGCATCTGACTTTGGCTCAGGTCATGATCTCAATTTGTGAGTTTGTGAGTTTGAGCCCTGAGTGGCGGCTCTCTGCTGTCAGCACAGAGCTCGCTTCGGATTCTCTGCCCCGCCCCTCCTCTGCTCCTCCCCTTCTCTCTGCCCCTCCCCCCCCCCCACAGGGTTGTCTCTCTCTCAAAAAAAAAAATAAATAAATACATTAAAAATAAATAAATGGAGGATAGAATAAGGAGAGGTGCAGTAGCAATCAGCAGCCGGTGTCCAAAGGACAGCCACCTCTCAGAAACTCTGTTATTGGGGGTTTAAGGGGAGTATGATGAATTTTGCTTCTCACAACTTGACACGTATGAATTAAAAGGACCATATCCTAGCAAATTCCACTGTATCTGATTTGGTGGATGTGCTCCGAGTTACAAAAGGCACACTTCTGATTTGTTGCTTCCACAGGAATATGCCAATTTGCAAGTGAGTGAGCCCCAAATCCGAGAGGGCATGCAGAGGGTAGAAGCACAGACTGAAGATGACCTCTTTCCTTGCACGTGCCATAGGAGACAGGTAACCCGAACCGGCAGTGGCAGAGCAAGAACTAGTCTTGTTCCAAGTCCTCATCCGTCCCTTCAGTCCTTCAGTCGGGCAGCCACTATTTGAGCTTCTCTGGGGGCCTGCCTACCCTTCAGTCTACCGAGGGGCAGATGCCATGGGAACAACATGGCCAGAGAAAGGGCACCGAGATGCAGGTAGGGGAGAAGTCCAGGAGCCCCCGGCAAAGTGGAGGAGAGCCTTTTTTTAACGCGAGAATTCACATGGCCTTTGAATAGATGTTTATAATTTTAAAAGTGTTTTCACATGTGTCACGGGAGATGGCTTTGGCAAAACTCATCATCTCAGTTTAGAGATGAAAAACATATGACCGTGATTATTCATATATTACCAGATTATGCATTTAAGAGCAATCTCTGTTCATACCACCAATATATACTGATTTCATTAACAAATGGTAGATTTACACAGACTTGTAAGGCTAAAAGGACCTTTTAGGGGGGGCGCCTGGCTGGGTCAGTCAGTGGAGTGTGCGACTCTTCATCTTGGGGTTGTGAGTTTGAGGCCCATGTTGGGCACAGAGCCTACTAAAATATTTTTTAAAAATTAAAAAAAAAAAAAAAAGGACTTAGGGGTCACCCAGGAAATGCCTTCATCTTACGGTTATAAAAACGAAGCCTAAAGAAGAATTTAGCTCATAACCACCCAGCTGGATTATAGCAAGGCTAGGACCAAGAACTAGTCTCCATCACCAGATTGTGTGCCTGGTTGTGTATAAAGACATGATGTGGCAGGGGAGGGTTGTTTTGATTGTAATGCTTTTTGTTTGAATGAATATATACTATATAAATTGTAGTGTATATCTCTACACTCTATGTATACATATATGTTACATAAATATATACATATGTAATATATTGGCTTGACATTATTTTAAGCAATGTCATCATGTCTCTGAAAGAACAAACTCAAAACTGTGGTATTGTGACCAAAAATGAGAAGGCAGATTTGGCAGTTATCATGCCTGACTCACAGGGGGTTTGAAACGAATTAAGTGACCGCTATCCAGTGGTATGATAGAATCAGTTTATATAAGCTCACTGTCTGTTACATATTAGGAATTTTGCACACTAGTTAATTTCTGGTACCTTGGAATCTGCCTGGTGAGGGAGAGTCACCATGACAACAGCAGGTGCTACAAATCAGTTTTGGTTATTTCCTTTTTTTGTTTGGAGTGCAGACTTGCCACTAAGTAACTAACCAACCCCCTCACCCCCACCCAGAAACGGTTCTTCATCAGTGTTAAGGCTTGTCAGTGCTGGAAGTTCATTAAATTAGTTAAAGCCATTGACAAAAAAAAAAAAAAAAAAAAAAACTTGCTAGACTTCGGGGCACCGGCCCGGCTCAGTCAGCAGAGCTTGCAACTCTTGATCTTGGATTGACCCCACATTGGGTGTAGAGATTACTTAAAAAATAAATTAAATGCTTAAAAAATAAAATCTTTTAAAATTTTTCCAGAATTGAAATGTACCTGCTCATGAAATTTGTGATTTGGTATCACAACACTTCTGTTGGCTCCAAATGAAACTGGGCGGCTTCCTTTCTCCAGTCCTCTTTTTTTATTTTTTATCTTTGAGTGATGCTGGGGAGTGCCAACACTGACCAGTGGACTTAGAGGTTCCTCCTCCTTGTCTGCTGTAGCCCTTCACTGATAAGATACATAACACAAAGCCCTTTACAGTAATGCAAATACTTACATGTTTGTGTTCCCCATCAGCAGTCCGATAAAACACAATGTGACTTTCCCCAGGAGGGATTCCGAGCATAGTCCCAGGCCCTACAAACCTTTAGCGCCCACTTGCCTTTTTCGCTGCTTCCACCTTTAGGGGAAAATAATTAATAAACTAATGTAAGTTATCTTGACGGGTATAAGACTTCTTGATGGCACTAAATATTTTGCTTCTTAATTGCAGACCAAAGATGAACTCTGATGTGCAAAATACCTTCCCTTCAAATAATGGTGCTCTGAAGGCTCTTTTTAACTGACATAGAGGAATGTTTTTTAAATATTGATTCTGTGGACAATATAAAGTCTGCTATGTGATTGGATTATGAACATATGTGTCTTCTTCTTATGCAGTATTCCTGTGACCATCCTTTAAAGCACAGTTTTAGAATTTTATAATAAAACCACTTTTATTTTAAAGACCTGTGTTGTGCTAATTATTAGCTGTGTTTGGACCGTGGAGCGGTACACAGAGGGAGTCTGGGCCCTGGCTTCCGTGTCGAGCATCACAGCAGCCACCACCTACGTGCACGCATGTTTTATATGACAAAGCAGTGAGCTGCTGTCTGCATGCCACTGTTATTTTGGACATTTCATCCACCGTGACCAAACATAATTCCAAAAAATACACCTAATAAGGCCTGCATCTGCAATCTAGTTTCTTGCCACTTCCCAGTATGCATCTTACAGTCCAGCAAAACCAGCTGGACTGTTCTGTCCGTTCCTTGTTTCTTACCTTCCTTGGTTATTTTTTCTCTTGGTCTGGAGTGCCATGACTCTCTTCTGGCTCAGTGACCATCTGGTGCACATCTCTGAAATCACTCCTCCAAATCTCTGCATCTGCATACTTGAACCACTGTAGTTACCTGACGGTGTTAGTGATCTCATCATTACCAGACTTTAAGCAGAGATTTGACTGCAGAGACCATGATCTTCCACATCATCTAAAAGGGTGCCCACAACTAGAAAAGCTCAATGAATATCAAATTGGTGAATACCAAAAATCACTGAAATGTGATTAAGAGAATTAAAAACAGGCTAAAAAGCCTAACACTGAACCATAATATAATGTCGTGTAAATTTCTTTACCTAATGGTCTCCCTTCCATCTATCTTCAAGTTAAATAATCTATTGTTTTTTTTTTTTTTTTTACGTTGTGGAATGTATCCTATGCACAGAAGACTATAAAACATGTATCTGCATTTTGAAAATAATTGTAAGAAAACACCCATGTAATTATTGTCAAAGATTCTTTGTTTGGCCAAGGTTTAGTCAAGTTCCTGAGCCTTCAAGGGCCATCTGGGCACTTCCTTATAAAATACGGTTTCAGCAAAAACTCTGCTGAGTCCATTTAGTAAGAGTCCCCATCCTCCACATCCAATCACTCTTGGTATCTATTCGGGTTCCTGGTCCTCAACTATCCCCCCTAGGTGATTGATCAGATTGGCCTGTCCTTAGCAAGAATCCTGTTGGCTCAGATTTGCCAGAATCCCTCCAATAACCCCGATGTTTCCTCTTAGTAATTTTCTATCCACTGACCTCCACCCTGCTCCTTGGCTGTAAATCCCCACTTTTACGCACTGTATTTGGAATTGAGCTGGTTCTATACTGAGATCTCTTCCCCTATTGCAATAGTCCTGAGTAACATTTTTTTTTTTTTTTTTTACCACTTTACTGTGTAGCTCTGATTTGCTTGGATATTACCACTCAGGTTCAGAAATGGAACACTGCTGTTCCTTAGAAGTTCCCCCTGTCTCTCCCCCTATTATCTCCCACTCACTTGCTCCCATGTGGCCAATATTGTGATGGTTGTGATCATCTTTTCCTTGTACAGTAAAATCTTGGTTTGGGAGCATAATTCACTCCAGAAACATGCTTGTAATCCAAAGCACTGGTATGTCAAAGCGAACTTCAAGAACCATTGGCTCAGTTGTGATCATGTGACATTTGGCATCACCTAATACTCATACTGCAAGACATTGCCTGTGTATCAAGTTAAAATATATTAGAAATGTTTTCTTGTCTTGTGGAACACTCACAAAACAAGTTACTCGCAATCCAAGGTTTCACTGTACTTATTTATAGTTTTACCACCTACACATTCCTCCCTAAGCAATGTAGTTGAATTTTCTTTTTGTAAATTGTTCTAAATGGAATCATACTGAACATATTGTTGTCATTACTTGCCTGTTGAAGCACAGAGTGGCAGCACATTCGTTTATATATGTAGGCAGTATTTCATTGTATCAGTAGGATTCCTCTTTTAGCCATTCTGTTACACATGGACTTTTGGGTTGTTTCCATTTTTGACAATTCTAATCAAAGCTACTATGGGCATTCTTATTCATGTCTCCTGATTACATCAGCTTTGGAATAAAATTACTGGGTTATAGAGTATATATGTCTGCAATTTTGCTAGATAATGTCAACTTTCCAACTTGATTGTCCCAATTTACATTCTCCAGCAGGGTACAGGATTTCCAGTTGCTGTACTTCCTTGCTAACACTTGCTGTTATCAGACTTTGAAATTTTTTGCTAATCTGGGGTAAAATGGTAACTTACTATGTTTTGATTTTCATGCTGACCATCTTTTCATGTGCTCACAAGCCATTTGTGTTGTGTTTCCTACTTTTTTTTTTATTTGTTTGTTTATTTACTTACTTTAGTTCATTTCCCTACTAAGTTGTTTGACTTCCTGGTAGATTCATAGAAGTGTATTTTAGAGCAAGTACTTTGTTGATTGACTCTGCTGCATAATTCCTACTTTGTGGCATGTCTTAGATTCTTCTGGCAGTGTTTTTTCATGTTCAAAGGATGATGATTTTTTTCTTTCATAATTGAGTTTTTATAGGTTGTGCTGAGGACCAGTAAGACATCTCAATTTGTACACAATTCCTAACATACATATCAAAAATCTAAAAAAGTCATATAGTTGTGATTCTTTTCTAAGTTATTCCAGTGACTTTCCAGCTTAAACTTTGGAGGCAAATTTTCCTTAACAGTATATCAAGTATCAATATCTTCAAATGTTGATACACTGTTACATTATTAAGTCCCATTAATTCACAGTTTAATATCATATACACTACATACACAGATTTATAATCCTGCACAGCACATTAACAAAGTTACTAGGAAAACCAACCAAGATGTTATAGAACTTACAAAATTCTGACAGGGAGAGTCAAGATCAAGGAGTGGTTTTCTTTAGGAAACAATTTTTTTTTTAATATTCAAGACATATTAAATGCATGACAGACTCCCAATTGCCATTCAATATGCTTTGTACTGTAGAATATAAAAACTACCCCATCTGTGAAATGTTGAGCTGATACCCAAGGCAGTCAAAGCCTCCCATATTCAATACCCCAATATTTTCTGATTGTACCAAAAAATAAATAAATAACAAGAAAATGATTTCACCTCTTTAAAAAAAGCATTGACACTTAAGAAATGAGATGAAGTGGGTGTCTTTCCTTAAAAATGTTTCTAGAGCTACTAAAAAACTTGCATTTATAAAATAGTTGATCAAAGTACTCCTCTGGATTGTACAAGAAGGGGGACAGGATGACTGATAAGACATGGTACGTAGAATATTAATCAGACGTAGCTTCTTTCCCTCCTGCTTCATCAGGGGCTGGAATCTCGTTTTTAGCTTCTCCATTTTCTGCAGGTAAGTCTCTTTCGTTTCTTGGTTAGCCACTTCAGCCTGGTTTCCCTTTGCTCCCCTTTTCCTCTTTGCTTGCACTTTTTTGTCTGAAGATTTATCCCTTCCTGCCCCCTTTTTTGGCTTCATTTCCATCTTTGCAGAAGCAGGTTTGGCTAACAACCTCCCCCCATCTCCTCTTGGACTCCTCCTTCGCAGCCCCCTTGGCAGAGCTGGCCTTCCTCTTGGGCATCCTGAGGGCGGGCTGGGCAGGCAGAGAGGCTTCTCGAAACCTAGCTGACTGGCCGCTGCAGGGCCTCCTGGCCCAGAAGATGATTTCAAATAGAGGAATATAGCAATATTTTCTTTAGTGGCCAGGGCTTTTTGTAACTTGTTTAAGAAATTTTTTCGAATTGCTCCGTCACTAAGCGGGTTTCCTATGTTATTTTCTGTGTAAGTTTCTTAGGGCTGCTTTGGCCAATTATTACAAACTGGGTGACTTAAAACAGCAGAAATTTATTCTCTCAGAGTTTTGGAGGCCAGAGTCTGAAATCAAGGTGTTGGCAGTTTTGGTTCCTTCTAGGAGCGCTCTCTCTCCATGCCTCTCTTCTGGTGGCTTGTAGCTTCTGGTGGCTTCTAGCAATTCTTGGTGCTTCCTGGCTTGTAGACACATCACTCCCATCTCTGCCTGGGTCTTCATAGTGTTCTTCCCCTCTGTGTGTCTCTGTATCTTCTCCTTTTCTGTCTCTTATAAAGACACTAGTCATTAGATTTAGGGCCCACCCTAAAAACAGGATGATCTCATGTTGAGAGCTTTAATTACATGTGTAAAGACCTGATTTCTAAGTAGTTACATTTCACAGGTAGGCATGTCAGGACTTGGACATATCTTTTTCTGGTCACTAATAATTCTGCCCACTACCTCTTCTAAAAACATTCCTCTTGAGGGGTGCCTGGGTGCCTCAGTCAGTTAAGCTTCTGACTTCAGCTCAGGTCATGATCTCACAGTTTATGAGTTTGACCCCCGTGTCAGGCTCTGTGCTGACAGCTCAGTCTGGAGCCTACTTCAGATTCTGTCTGTCTGTCTGTCTGTCTGTCTCTTTCTCTACCTCTACCCCGCTCACATTCTGTCTCTCTCAAAAATAAATAAACTTAAAAAAATAAAGAAAGGGGCATCTGGGTAGCTCAGTCGGTTGGGCGTCTGACTCCAGGCTCAGGTCCATGAGTTCGAGCCCCACATCAACCTCTGTGCTTGAAAGTGTATGAAATGCATACTTGAGGAATTGAATCTAACAAGAAATGGACAGGACTTTTATAGAGAAAATTATGAAAACTTGAAAAAAAAAAAGCTAATTAAATTGAAAAATATTACATGTTCAAGGATTGGCAAAATCAATATTAAAGATGTTATTTCTCCCCCCAACCTGGTATATAGTCAGTGTAATGCCAACCAAAATATGCCCTGCCCCTTTTTATGTGGAACTTTTCAAACTTTTTCTTTAAAAATGTATGGGCCTGAAAAGTACAAGAAAAATTAAACACTCTTGAGGAAGGATGAATTATAAGAACTTTCCCTACTACACAGCAAGACTTTTTATAATGTTATAGTATTCATCACCATGTGATGTTGGTGCAGGGATAGAAATATAGAACAATAGCAGAATAGTGATACATAAACAGACCCAGACCCACGTGTATGTGGAAACTCTATCTGCAATCAAGAACTGCTGAAAGGTTGGAGAAAGGTTGCACAATGCAGTGCAGGAAGCTAGGATAGGAGGGTGTTAATGATTCTAGTACAAATTCCAATGTGAGGGGTGGTCTCCACACCACAAAGCAATTCTCAGACACAGCTGGGTGTCTTACAATTCTACTCAATTCTGACACTATCTACCTTGAGATAGCATCAGATTCCACAGGTTAAGAGCTTAGTCCCATAAGACTGCCCACCACTTCAGACTGAAATCCCAAATCCAGGTTGTTACCCTTGCTTCTGACCGATTGGCTGTCTATAAATCATAGATTACCAAAACCCCTTCTTTGGGTTCAATTAATTTGCTAGAAAGCCTCACAGAAATCAGGAAACCCATTCACTCACTAGATTACTGGTTTGTTACAAAGGATATCAAAGGATATTAATTAATAGCTAGATAAAGAAACACATAGGGTGAGATTCCCAACCAAGGAGCTTATGTGCTTGGGCTCAGTGGCCCATGATTCTGGTTCACCAGCCTGGAAACTCTCCAAACCCAGTCCTTTTGGGTTTTTATGGAGGTTTTATTATAGAGGCATGATTGGTCAAATCACTGACCATTAGTGATTGACTCAAGCTCAAACCCCCTCTTCCCTCCCAAGGAGATTGGGGGTGGGGTTAAAAGTTCTAAACCACTAACATGATTTGTTCTCTTGGCAACCATCCTAGCTACTTTACAAAAGTCACCTCATTGCCATAACAAAAGACACATTATCACTTTCTTAGGAAATTCTAAGGGTTTTAGGAGCTCTGTGCCAGAAATGGGAATTAAGACCATGTATATATATTTCTTATTAAAATTCACAATATCACAGATACCTATATATGGAAGGAAAGCAATTGGATAGCTTGCACACAGCATATCACCAAAGGTCAGTTCTAGGGAGATTAGTGACAAAACACAAAACATAATATTTTTAATTAGCAAAGAGGCTATCTCTATATTATACTAGTAGTAAAAACTTTAGTGGCTGAAATGGCTGAAGAATTATTATTCCCTTCACTTTGTGGCTCTGATGAGTAAAGCCTTAGGAGTTATTACTAAAAAATACCAACCCTAGAAGTTTCTGGAACATGTCTTTCTCATTGTACAAATCTTTTTTCCCCTCAGTCTGAGAAGATTGTCATTTCAATCTATCACAATGGCACTGCCACAGATGACCTGTGTGTGTTCCCTGGGCCTCCAATGACACATCAGCATAGCAGGGATTCCCCTTCTGAACACCATGTCTGGTTGTAAAAATAAGTGAGAAGTGGGTGCTGACAAGATGGCTTTCATAATATGCCTCTGCTTGCCTTGTAAATCTTTTGTTTATGTGTACATGAGGAGAGTTGAGATTACAGTAAGGAATTCAGGAGGAATGTCTTGGGTTGATGAACGTGGAATGTGTGACCCGTTGATAGATGGGAAAATTGGCAAGTCTCACGGGCCAGTTCTCTAAACCAGACTTTCAGAGGGAGCCTTTGAATTAGGGTATGAGAAAGTGAATTGAAAGCTTCATATGCTCATATAAATGTGTATACAGTTTCCCTTCTCCAAAAAACATTTTCTGCAACTTACTTTTTCACTCAACAATACAAGGATCGTGGGAATATATGCCTGTAGTCATAATGCTTCGTGAAGTGTGAGAGGAGGGAAGTATGGCGTGTCCCCAGAGTTACCCTGCCCATCAAGGGTTTATAGTAAAATGGTCCTACGGTTGACATCACAAAAAAAGAACAACAACAATAGGAGAAGAAAGAAAGAAAGAAAGAAAGAAAGAAAGAAAGAAAGAAAGAAAGAAAGAAAGAAAGAAAGAAGAAAACCACAATACACCATGGACTGAAAGTCCTCTGAAAGAGGACTTTCATTACTTCCATTTTGAACTCAAACTTTCTTTGAAAAAAAAAAGGTTTATTTAGTTATTTTGAGAGAGGAAGAGAGAGAGCTCAAGCATGAATGAGGAGGGGCAGAGAGAGAATCTCAAGCAGGCTCCCCACTGCCAGCATGGAGCCCAATGTAGGGCTCGGACCCATGAACCATGAGATCATGACCTGAGCAGAAATCAAGAGTTGGATGCTCAGCTGATTGAGCCACCCAACCACCCCTGAACTCAAACTTTCTAACTGATTAAGTTCTTCTTTCCAGCTTTCTCTTCACTCTGGAAAAAGACCCTGAGGGCAAAGCACCCCCAGATGGGAACCGAAAGTACTCCCTCAGGCAATAAGGGGTTTCCTGAGCCAGCAAGACCCCATGTCATTGACTCCAAGACAAAGACCCACCAGACCTTCACTGCCCACCTGCATGTACCACTGACTTTGCCCCACATTTCCTTATATAAGCCTGGAAATATTTTTGGCACTTTGGAGACAGCCTTTGAGTCATTAGTCTGTGGTCTTCCGGGTGTCGGCCTCATGGAAATAAATTCCTCTCTTACTTCACCACCACTTGTCTCTGTGCCTTTGGACTTTGTCAATGGTGAGTGGCTGCACCTGGTCAGTTTGGGACTCCCCAGAGTCAGTTGCTCTTGCACCCCTGCATGCCAGCTACATTTCCACAGTCTTATGTTACATTTTTCTTAAAAAGGAATCCTGGATATGGAGAAAGGATGTGGCTATAAGAGGTGGTGTGAGGGATGCTTGTGATGCATGGTCCTATATCTTGATTATAGTGCTGTTACCCGAACATACCATGTGATCAAGCTACATAGAACTACACACACACAGGCACACATGCACAAACGAGTGACAGAAAAGAGGGCAGTTACCATCTGCCCTAGGCTTGGGGTAGATTTAGTCATTCAAGAAATATATGATCCCACACACAGGAGATTTGAGGGATAACAACAAAACACCGTGCCTTTATGGAGAGTTTACAGTTCTCTGAGGCGACAGCTACATTCACAGTATATTAGGTAATAAGGAGAGAAGGACAGGAAGTGTGGCTGAGGGGATGAGGGAAGGCCGCAATGAGAAAATGACTTGTAAGTGAAGAAGCCACCAAGATGCTGGGTTAGCCACTGTGAGGTGGGGAACAAAGGCAAGAAGGAAATGGTAGATAAAGTTAAATTTCCTTATAACCTGCAGCCCATTACTTGACGGAGGCAAAGTAGGCAAAGTAGACCGTTTCTCCAGGAACTCCCTGTGTCTTAATGTTAATGCTTTGCCAGAGGGAAAAGCAACTTTAGCTCAACAATAGCTAGGCCTCCAGGATCCTGGATCCCATGAGTCTTCTTTAGCATATGAAAACCCTTCTGGAAACTTCCCTGGACTTTACCTCCCCCCATCTCCCCCATATTTAATCAGTCACTCCTCACAATCTGCGGAAAGCTCTTTTTACCCAGGAGTCCTGTCCCTGTGCTTTAATAAAACCACCTTTTTGCCCCAAAGACATGTCAGAATTCTTTCTTGGCTGATGGCTCCGAACCCCAACACTTCAAACCTCATCAACTGGAGGATGAACAGCCAGGGCAAAAGCCCTATATAGGGGCCCCGTCTGGTGGGTTCGGGGGTGACGATACCAAAGAGGCCTGGGTGCAAGGAGCCAGGGAAGGTGACCAGTGGGAAATAGAAAGGTAAGAAATGATAGGACTGATCATACCGTTAAAAAGAAAACCACAGGCCCCAAATGGAGTCACTTATATTAAGACCCCACGTCAGCAAACCAAGACTTAACACTAACTTCACTGCAGTTTCGATCCCTGATCACCACCAATGTAACCTTTAACCAGTCAACATGGAACTTCTTGGTCAGCACTACAGCACTAGGGAGTTTACTGATAGACCCCGTCCATTCCCCTTAGGAGGAGGACCTTACCTAAAATAATGCATTACTTGCTAATAATTGCCTTCCTCTCCACCCCACCCCCACCTTTAAAAGCCTTTCCTCTTCTGTAGCTTGATGGAGCTCTCTTTCATTTGCTCAATGGGATGCTGTCCAATTCATGAATCATTCAGTAAAACCAATTTGGCCTTTTAGGGTCCAAGGACAGACTGCCTTCAGACGTGCCACTTTGGCATATTGATTATTTTAAATAAATTTACTTAATGTGAGAAGTAAGCCCACTGACCCAAAGGAGGGATGGGGAGACGCAGAGCGCAGTCAAGGGAGGCTTTAATCAATGCTTTCGCAAGAGCAGGTGTCTGATGGACAGGCACATGCGGGGCAGTTACAGCAGACAATTTGTCGCCTAGTGTGCAAGTCCCCCCCCCCCCCCCCACCCTGTCCCTCATTAGCGGAGCACTGCAGAGGTTACAGCCTTGCCCGGATGTCATCCATGCCCCGTAAGGCAAAAAGTATTCAGATTGGAACAAATGTACGTTCCTTGAGGTGCTGCAGAGACTTCAGTTCTTTGGCGCATGCTCATGGCAAAGCTCGCAAAAAAATAAGTCCCTGGAATGGAGAGGGGAAGGAGAACCGGGAAGTGTCTAAGGGTGTGGGACTCCATTGTGGGGGGAGGGTTGGTAGGTATTTGCAATACGTTGTAAACCTCTTGTTAACTAGACAGCACAGCTTTCATTTGGTATTTCTGAAAATGAATCATCTCATTTCTCATACTTAAGAGACAGCCAGTACAACCAGGACACTCAGACCCTCCTCTGCCCCCCTGAAAGCAAGAAATGAATTTCCCATGCGAGTGATACCCTCCCTGTACAAGGAGGTAATGAGTCATCCTTATCACCAGAAATGGGAAACTTAGAGCTGAGAAAGTTGTGTAAACAATCCTTGTTACTTTTTACTAACTTACTCCCACACCCAAATTCTGTTTAGAATTCCTTACTAATTGAAGCTCCCAAAGTTTTCTTTGTCCTGTCAGTTCTTCACAGATTTATTGTCTCTTTGTCTAAAAAGTAGACAAACTGGCTGCCTCGGTCACTTCTTCAGGTCTCAATTTCATAATTGAGCCTCTGTGCGTATGTAATAAAATTTGGGTTTTTTTTTTTTTCTCCTGTTGATCTGCCTTATGTAAATTTAATTTTTAGGCCACCTAGAAGATCCTGAAAGACAATTTCTCCTTCACTTCAATCTGTTAAATTAGTCGGTTGAGTTCTTATTTTTTACAACATAAAACTGAGGAGCTAAGATGGCAGAGTAGTAGGAAGAGCCTAGGCTTGCCTTTTTCCTTGAACACAGCTAGATAAATACCTCATCGTTCTGAACACCCAAGAAATCAACCTGAGGACTGAAATAACAAACTGCACAACTACAGGGAGAGAAGAAGCCACATCGTGGAAGGTAGGAGGTGTGGAGATGTGGTTTGGGGGAGAAGTGGATTGAAGAGGCTGCAGAGGGGAGGGAGCCCTGTTCATGGAGAGAAGTGAGAGAGAGAGAGAGAGAGAGAGAGAGAGAGAGAGGAGCGCACAGGAGATTGCACAAGGAAAACACTTCCCCAAAGCCATTGACTGGGAAAATGAGAGGGGCTGATTTTTGTGAGATTCTACAACCAGCAGGGCTCAAAGACTAGAGTTTTAGAGGTCTGTGGTATGGCCGGCATGGAGCCTGGAGGGCACTGCAATGCTCCTGTGGAGAAGGAGGTCAGATAGCCTCGTAGTGGACAGCCCGATCTGAGGTTCCCTGGGATGCACTGGGAGAGATGGTCCCCTCTTCTGAGAGTGCATCTGGGAGAGGAAGCATCGGCTCTCTGGGAACAAAAGAGCCAGTGGGCACCATTTCGCTCCCCCACCCCTCAGGATAGGTGCAGAGACACCTGTTGAGGACAGCTAACCTGGACACTGGCTCTTTGCTGCACTTTACTCCAAACTCCATGCCCCTGTGCTTTGGTGGAAACTACCCTTCTGGGATGAGCCTGCACCAGCCTCAGAGTGGTGAGATCCTCCCGCAGAGGACCAGCATAGGTCCGCACCACATCGGGTCCCTAAAACTTGGAGTTTTAAAACTCAGCCAGCCTGCCTGGGATAGAACACAGGTGCACTGCATTACTGTGTGGGCAGAGGGCCCAGACACAGACAGGGTGGAAACAGGGATGTGAGGGACACCTGAGACACACAAGTGAAGGTTGTTCCCTCTTCTGGAAGGGCCTCCCAGGCAGTGATGATCACAAACTCCCCTTTCTGGGGAGTGGAAGGGGGCTGGTGCCATTTCTCTCCCCTACCCTTCAGCATAAACTAACTTCAGTAAGCAGCACAATTGCCAATACTGGCAGCCTAAACTGCTTACACCAAACCCTGTCCCCTTGCATTCTGCAGGTGCTGCTTTTCTCTGGTAAGTGTGCCTGAGAACCAGTGCAACAGGCCCCTGCCTCAGAAGACCAGCACAAACACCTCCACATGCACCACATCTACTGACCATAGAGTTCTGCAAAGCTTCAGCTTTAGTGGAAACAGCATCAGGTTTCTTTTAACAAGCAGACCAGAGCACACCTAGTTGAAACTTGCCACACTCTGGCCAAGGTCCTAAAACACTCCCCACTTCAGGCAAGGAGAAGCTCTGCGGAGGACTGACCTGAGGGAAAGAGCAGCCAAAACACAGCAGCAGAGTGCACACAGCATACACCAGAGACACTTCCTGGAGTGCCAGGCCCCGGGGAATATATGACCTCTTCTTTATAAAGCCATTACTCTCAGGAACAGGAAACATAAACAGGCTTTCCTAACACAAAGAAGACGACAGAGACCTAGACAAAATGCCAAGATGGAGAAATTCATCCCAGACAAGAAAAGGCCACAGCCAGGGATCTGATTGAAACAGATATAAGTATATGCCCGATCCAGAATTAAAAGCAGTAATCATAAGGATACTAGCTGGGCTTGAGAAAAGCAAAGAAGACATTAGGGAGTCCCTTACTGCAGACTTCTGAGACGTAAAAACTAGGCAGGCCAAGATGAAAAATGCAACAACGAAGATTTGAAACTGACTGGTGTAATGACCACAAGGATGGAAAAAGCAGAGGAATGAATAAGTGATGTAGAAGATAAAATTATGGAAAATAATGAAGCTGAAAAGAACAGGGAAAGAAAAATATTAGATCATGAATGTAGACCCAGGGTACTCAGTAACTCCATACATTCACACCATAGGAGCCCCAGAAGAGGAAGAGATGGAAAAGGGGGCAGAAGGTTTACTTGAGGAAATTATAGCTGAAAACTTCTCTAATCTGGGAAAGCAAACAGACATGCAAATCCCGTAGGCACAGAGGACTCCCATCAAAATCAACAAAAGTGGGCCAACACTAAGACATATTGTAGTTAAATTTGCAAAATATAAAAATAAAGAAAAATCCTAAAGAACCAAGACAAAAGTAGTCCTTAATTTACAAGGGAAGACAAATACGGTTAGTAGCAGATATCTCCACAGAAACTTGGCAGGCAAGAAGGGAGTGGCATGATATATTTAATGTGCTGAATCAGAAAAATATACAGCCAAGCATACACTATCCAGTAAATCTATTCTTCAGAAAGAGAGATAAAGGGTTTCCCAGACAAACAAAAACTAAAGGAGTCCATGACCACTAAACCAGCCCTGCAAGAAATATTAAAGGGGACACTTTGAGTGGGAAAGGAATACCAAAAGTTACAAAGACTAGAAAGGAATAGAGAATATCTGCAAAAACAATGACAAACCAAGTAATAAAATGGCACCAAATACATATCTATCAATAATTACTCTGAATGTAAATGGACTAAATACTCCAATCAAAAGCCATAGGGTGCCAGAATGGATTAAAAAAAAAAATCTATATGCTGCCTATAGGAGACTCAGTTTAGACCTAAAGACACCTGCAGATTGAAAGTGAAGGGATGGAGAACAATCTTTCATGCAAATGGATGTCAAAAGAAAACCAGAGTAGCCATACTTATATCACACAAACTGGATTTTAAACCAAAGACTATACGAAGAGATGAAGAAAGGAACTATATCATAATAAAAGGGTCTATCCAACAAAAAGATCTAACAACTGTAAATATTTATGCCCTCAACTTGAAAGCCCCCAAATATATAAAACAATTAAGAACAAACATAAAGGAACTCATTGATAATACAACAATAGTAGAGGACTTTAACACCCCACTTACATCAATGGACAGATCATCTAAGCAGAAAATCAACAAGGAAACAATGGCTTTGAATGGCATACTGGAACAGATGTACTTAACAGATATATTCAGAACATTTCATCCTCAAGCAGCAGAGTACACATTCTTTTTGAACGCACATGGGACATTCTCCAGAACAGATCACATACCAGGTCACAACTCAGGCCTCAACAAGTACAAAAAGACTGAGATCCTGCCATGCATATTTTCTGATGACAACACTATGAAATGTGAAGTCAACCACAAGAAAAAATTTGGAAAGACCAGAAATACATGGAGGTTAAAGAACATCCTACTAAAGAACGAATGGGTCAATGAGGAAAATTAAAGAAGAAATTTAAAAAACACATGGAAACAAAAGGAAATGAAAACACAACAGTCCAAAACCTTTGTGATACAGCAAAAGCAATCATAATAGGGAAGTATGTAACAATACAGGCCTACATCAAGAAGCAATAAAAGTCTTGGGGGTGCCTGGGTGACTCAGTCAGTTAAGTGTTCAATTCACGATTTTGACTCAGGTCATGATCTCACCGTTCATGAGTTCGAGCCCCAAATTGAGCTCTATACTGACAGTGTAGAGTCTGCTTCAGATTCTCTCTCTTCCTCTCTCTCTCTGCCCCTCCCCTGCTCGCTCTCTCTCTCTCTCTCTCTCTCTGAAAAAATAAATTAAAAAAAAAGAAAAATCTTAAATATACACCCTAACCTTTCACCTAATGAAGCTAGAAAAAGAACAACAAATGAATCCTAAAGCCAGAAGAAGGGAACTAATAAAGATTAGAGCAGAAATAAATGATATGGAAACAACAACAGCAAGAAAAAAAACAGCAGAATAGATCAATGAAATAAGGAGCTGGTTCTTGGAAAGAATAAATTGATAAACCCTTAGCCAGACTTATCGAAAGAAAAGAGAAAAAACCCCAAATAAATAAAATAATGAATGAGAAAGGAGAGATCACAGTCACCACTGCAGAAATACAAACACTTATAAGGAGACTATTATGAAAAATTATATGCCAACAAATTGGGCAATCTAGAAGACATGGATAAATTCCTAGAAATATATAAGCTACCAAAACTGGAACAGGAAGAAATAGAACATTTGAATATACAGATAACGAGCAAAGAAATTGAATCAGTAATCAAAAATATCCCAACAAACAAAAGTCCAGGGCCAGATGGATTCACAGAGGAATTCTACCAAACATTTAAAGAAGAGTTAATACCTATTCTTCTCCAACTGTTCCAATATATATATATATAGAAGGGAAACTTCCAAATTCATCCTACAAGGCCAGCATTACCTTGATTCCAAAACCAAAGACCCAACCAAAAAAGAGAATTACAGGTTAATATCCCTGATGAACATGGGTGCAAAAATTTTCAACAAAATACTAGCAAATTGAATCCAACGCTACATTAAAAGAATTACTCACCACAATAAAATGGGATTCATTCCTGGGATTTAAAGTGGTTCAATATTTGCAAATCAATCAACGTGTATATGATATTAATAAAAGAAAGGATAAGAACCATACAATCCTCTCAACAGATGCAGAAAAAGCATTTGACAAAGCACAGCATCCATTCATAATAAAAATCCTCAACAAAGTAAGGATAGAGGGAACACACCTCAACCTCATAAAGGCCATATACGAAAGACCCACAGCTAATATGATCTTCAATGAGAAAAAACTGAGAGCTTTTCCTCTATGGTCAGGAACAAGACAGGGATGTCCACTCTCACCACTGTTTTTTAACATAGTAGTGGAAGTCCTAGCCTCAGCAATCAGACAACAAAAAGAAATAAAAGGCATCCATAGTGTCAAGGAAGAAGTCAAACTTTCACTATTTGCAGACTACTATGTAGAAAACCCAAAAGACTCCACCAAAAAAATTGCTATAACTGATACACGAATTCAGTAAAGTCACAGGATACAAAATGAACATACAGAAATGGTTGCATTTCCAAACATCAATAATCAAGCAGCAGAAAGAGAAATCAAGGAATAGATCCCATTTACAATTGCACCCCCCCACCCAAGAAAAAGATAGATAGGAATAAGCCTAACCAAAGAGGTAAAAGATATGAACTCTGAAAACTATAGAACACTTCTGAAAGAAATAGAAGAGGACAAAAAGAAATGGAAAAGCATTCCAGGCTCATGGATTGAAAGAGCAAATATTATTAAAATGTCTATAATACCCAAGGCAATCTACACATTTAATGCAATCCCTGTCAAAGTACCACCAGAATTTTTCACAGATCCAGAATAAGCTATCCTAAAATTTGTATGGAACCACAAAGACCCTGGATAGCCAAAACAAACTTGAAAAAGAAAAGCAAAGCTGGAGGCTTCACAATCCTAGACTTCAAGTTATATTACAAAGTCATAGTTATCAAGACACTATGGTACTGTCACAAAAGGATACACAGAGCAATGGAACAGGATAGAAAACCCAGAAATGGTCAACTAATATTCGACAAAGCAGGAAAGGATATACAATGGAAAAATGACAGTCTCTTCAATAAGTGGTGTTGGAAAAAATGGACAGCAACATGGAAAAGAATGAAACTGGACTACTTTCCTACACCACACACAAAATAAATTCAAAATGGATGAAAGATCTAAATGTGAGACTGGAAACCATCAAAATCCTAGAGAGTACAGGCAGCAACCTCTCTGACTTTGGTTGTACCAATTTTGTACTAGGCACGTCTCCAGAGGCAAGGGAAACAAAGCAAATATGAATTAGTGGGACTTCATCAAGATAAAAAGCTTTTGCACAGCAAAAGAAACAATCAGCAAAACTAAAAGACAACCTTTGGAATGGGAGAAAATATTTACAAATGACATTTCGGATAAAGGGTTAGTATCCAAAGCTAATCAAACACAACACCCAAAAAATAAATAATCCAGTTAAGAAATGGGCAAAAGACACAGACAGACATTTTTCCAGAGAAGACAGACATACAGACGTCTAACAGACACAGAAAAAGATGCTCAACATCACTCATTATCAGGGAAATACAAATCAAAACTACAATGAGATATCACCTCACACCTGTGAGAATTGCTAAAATTAACAACACAGAAAACAGCAGGTGTTGGCAAGGATGTGGAAAAAGGGGAGCCCTCTTGCACTGTTGGTGAAAATACAAACTGATGCAGCCACTCTGGAAAATAGTATGGAGGTGCCTCAGAAAGTTAAACATAGAACTACCCTTTGATCCAGCAATTGCACTACTAGGTATTTACCCAAAGGATACAAAGATACTGATTCAAAGGGATACATGCACCATGATGTTTATAGCATCATTATGAACAATAGCCAAATTATGGAAATATCCCAAATGTCCATCGACTGATGAATGGATAAAGAAGATGTGGTATGTGTATATACAATGGAATATTACTCAGCCATAAAAAAAAATGACATGTTGACAGTTGCAGTGTGTGGATGGAGCTAGAGTATATTGTGCTAAGCGAAATAAATCAGGACAGAGAAAGACAAATACCCTATGGTTTCACTCATTTGTGGAATTTAAGAACAGATAAACATAGGGGGAAAGAGAGAGGCAAACCATAAAACACACTCTTAATTACAGGGCACAAACGGAGCATTGCTGAAGAGGAAGCGGATGGGAGATGATCTAATGGGTGATGCTCATAAGGAGGGCACTTATGAATACTGGGTGTTAAGTGCAAGTTATGAATCACTAAATTCTATTTCTGAAACGAATACGACAGTATATGTTAGCTAACTGGAATTTGAATAAAAACTTGAAACAAAAAATATGTGTAAACAATATAAAACCTTAGCGGTCATTGTAACGCTTTGGCTTTAGTTATGAGACAGATGGGAAGCCTCTGGAAGGTTTGGAGAAGGTGTTTACATTTGAACAGGGTCTAGTTGGTTGCTGAATTGTTCAAGTAGCAAAGAGGTGGAAGTAAAGGTGGAAACAAGAGACCATTTAGTAGACTCTTTCTGTAATCCAGGCAGAGTTGATAGGCGTGGGGGGTGGGGGTTCCGACCAGTCTGGCAGAAGTATGAGAAGTGGTTGGATTTTGTATATATTTGCAAATAGTCAACAGCACTGGCCGATTGTTTGGTGTGAGAAAATGAATAATCAGAGTTGACTCCACGTTCATTGACCTGTGCCACTGTTGAAATGGAGCGGCTGGGACACGGGGAACGGTCCAGCGTGGAGGGAGTCATTGGGTGAGGCAGGGACTGGAAGTCACTCACCACCCACCACCAGCTTGTTAGGGAGCAACCCCCCGCCCCAGTCACCCGGAAGCGGCCGGAAAACTCCCGCTCCCGGCGTGCCCTACGCGCCGGCCCGCGCGCCCGGGGGGCGGGGTCTGCGCGCGCGTGCGCCGATGCGAAACGGGCTGGCGGGTGCGGCGAGGCGGTCGCTTCGAGCGTGGTAGTTTGTTCCGTGAAGGGAGTGCGGACGGCTAGGCGGTCTCGGCCACCTTCCCGGGCCCGGTAAGTGCGGCGGCGGCGGTTGGCGCCGCTGGGTGGGGGACGGCCTCCAGAGGAAGGTGCTGGCGCGTCTGGCGGCCCCGTCTGAAACATTAGGGCTCGCGGCCGTCGCCCCTCGACGGCTGCTGGTCGCCTCCGTGAGGCGTTGGGTGTAAGTGCGGTGCCCGCGGGCCCGACCGCCGGGGTTTCGCCCTCCTGGCCGCTGGGGAGGTCGCAGTGAGGGGACGGCTCGGGCGGGAAGAGCCGAAGCGGCCGGAGCTGTGAGGGGGTCGCGCCGGGCCCCGGGGGCGGGGGGCGGCCACCGCGCACCCCGCGCACGCGCGCCAGTTGAGTGCACGAGAAGGTTCTCACAGGTGCCTTGGAACCCTAAATTCTTGGCGGGGCGGGGGGGGGGGGGTCGCTCCGAATTTCTTCCCTGGTCCCGCGTGCTGTCTGGTGTGCACCCACCCGGCCAGGTCATTGGCCCCCGGAAGACTTTTTTTTTTTTTTTTTTTTTTAATTTATTTATTTTTGGGACAGAGAGAGACAGAGCATGAGCGGGGGAGGGGCAGAGAGAGAGGGAGACACAGAATCGGAAACAGGCTCCAGGCTCTGAGCCATCAGCCCAGAGCCCGACGCGGGGCTCGAACTCACGGACCGTGAGATCGTGACCTGGCTGAAGTCGGACGCTTAACCGACTGCGCCACCCAGGCGCCCCGGCCCCCGGAAGACTTGAACTCTTCACGTGTTTGCTCGCCCGTGACCTCCAGCGCACCGCTGTGGACACACTGGACGATGCCCGCGCAGTTTTTCGGTTGGAAGTTGGGGTGGTCGTGGCGTGTCGGTCCTTGAGCACGAGACGTGATCGCCTCTTGCGCCCCCGGTATTCGTGGTCGTCGTACAAGTCCCTCCGGAATGCTCGCGAAGTACGGAGACTGCAGATTCGTCCTCAGGGTATCCCTGTGGCTCTCCTTTTACAGTTGAAGACCTTGGGGCAGAGCCAGACTGCTGCCCTGCCCTGCCCTGTCCGAATGCGAAACCAGAGGTCGTAACCCAGACTGCGGAGACCGGGTTGCACCGTATCCCAGAACAGTTTCGTTGGTAACCGAAGTAGCCGGTGGAGAACAAGGGCACCAGCTGTGAGGAGTGGACTGTTATCCGGAAACCTGGCAGGCCGTAGAGTTTCTCCGAAAGAACCCAAACATCCAGGTGGTTTCGGGAGAGTAGAGCATTCTAGGCCAAGAAAGTGGATTGAATACTGGCTCCTGGAATCTCACTAAAATTACGGTAAAGGGTTTTTTTTTTTTTTTTTTTTTTTAGAAGACTTAAATTCAAATGATGGAGAGAATGATAAAGGAAACGATAGCAGTAAAGTAGTGGGGTCCGGAAGGCAAATGTTCTTAGCAAACAGCGTAATTCTAAACCTGCAGCAAGGAACAGTGTGGAACAATTGAATACAAAACACAAACTGGCAGCTGCCAGCGAAGGAAGTGGTGTTGGGGGTGCGCCTCCGTGAAATCTGTTGCAGAGGTAATTAGATGTGCGCATCTCCTTCCCGGTTTCACACTGTCGGGTGACTGCCTTCTCCCACTAGAAGGCGGGAGGCTCTTGGGAGAACAGAGGACGGGAGCTTTGAACCAGGGGACCTCAAGCACAGTTAACTAGGGGGCTGTGTTTATGAAGGCAGGGACGCTGAAGCCTGAAGTCCTTTATTCTCCTCCTCCCACCGAAACGCCAGGATTTTTGTAGCCAGACCGATTCCCCTCAGGCTCAAGTCAGAAAACTTTTCTGCACACATAACACACACGTGTGGAAAGATAGTAAGCGGGTCACAGTGGGGGCGCCTGGGAGGCTCAGTCCGTTAAGCGCCCGACTCTTGGTTTCGCCACAGGTCCTGACCTCATGGGGTCAGGGGGTGATCGAGCCCTCCCATCAGGCTGTATGCTGAGCATGGAGCCTGCTTGTGATTCTCTCCTCTTCTCTCTGCCCCCCTTCCCCCCACCGCTGCAAACAAACCTTAAAAAAAAATAAGTTGGTCACAGTGGTTACTTCTGGGAAAGGAAACTCCATGGCTGGAGGAAAAGAATGTGAGGAGGGTTAACTATTTACATGTTTATCCTTTAAAAATTTTGTAACATATGCTAATATTACCTATTCAGAAATCGAATGTATTCCTTAAAAAATATAATTGCAAGTGAATATACCCTTTGATACAGCAGTTCCTCTCCCACAAAGTTATTAAAATTGGTCTACACACGTGAGAAAATAAGGTGCATATCATTCATTGCAGTATTTTAGTAAAAGATTAGAATCAGTGTCAGTGATGGTTGGTGAAATACATCATGCACAACCTTCCCTTGGGATATTCTGCAGCCATAAAACACAATGAAAGAAGCTCATTGTATAGAGAAAAGAGTAAACAAAAGATGTATGTTAGGTGGTGGGGGATTCAGAAAAATAGGAGTTTATTAAAAAAAGGAGGGGTGTGTGTGTATATATGTATAAAATATCTGGAAAAGTACGGAAGAAGCAGGTAATATTGGTTGACTTTGGAGAAGGGATCTGGGTAGCAAGGCAAAAATGGAATGAGGGACACTTCACTGTATATTTTTGGTACCATTTGAACTTTGAACTCTGTTATTATCTCTATTCCATGAATGAATGAATAAATGTTAACAGGAAAAAATAGATGGATAATGGAGATCTTGGTGTTGGTTATACCTTGAATAATAAGAGATCTCTTCCATAGGAAGGAATGCTGTGTAACAGTCCCAGATCCCAGTGGCCTAACATTTCATGCTCTTGGGTTCTTCAGGCCAGCATTTTTGGTTCTTCAGTGGCTTAGATCTTGGCTGGATGAGGCTGGACTCCAGACTTTACTTTCGGGTTCATATCTGCTGCAGCGTGTTATCTTTGTTCTGGGACCCAGGCTGAAAAAGCAAAAATGCCTGGAACATGCTTTTCTCATGACTGGGGATGGGAGTTCAAGGGGGCTTCTGGAAATTTGCTATGTGCCAGCTCAGAAGTGGCACATTACAACTTTCGCATATATTTCATTAGTTAATGTAGTGTCTCATAGTCAAGGCCCAAATAAGTAGGGTGGAGATGTATGTACAGTACATACTGGGACGCTCTGCAAAGTCACCTGACAAAAGGTGTGGATACATACTTCTCTTGCAGGGTAGGAAGAAGAACTGAATGATGATAAGGAAATAAGTTAATGGAAAGATACTGTGAAATTAAGTTAAAGATAGTTGGTTGAAAATAAAGATGCTTAGGGAAAAAATATGCATATGCCAAGATACAACATTCTACTTTGGTATGAATTTTGTTAAGATTTCCATGTCAAGGTATCATATTGGCTTTTCTTATATAACATCTGCCATTCCCACACCTGGCCCTGTAACCAATTCTGGGTGCCCATGGTTTTAGGAACCTTGGAAGTAATTGAGTAATGCATATGTAAAGGCACAAGTTCTTAGAGAAGTAGTTCTAAATGTGTTTATTTCAGCTGCTGAATGTGTTCATTCATACTTCTTATGTCATGTCCATGTCTGCCAACCCACCGTTCACAACAGAATCTTCTTTTCAGGGAGATGTCCTTTGCTTCTCA
Organism: Neofelis nebulosa; assembly: GCF_028018385.1. Classification (NCBI taxonomy): domain Eukaryota; kingdom Metazoa; phylum Chordata; class Mammalia; order Carnivora; family Felidae; genus Neofelis; species Neofelis nebulosa. The sequence goes on from NC_080782.1 coordinate 170,306,815, forward strand.
GATGTAATGCACTTTAAGTTTGTTACTCAACAGTGAAAATGAATCATACAGAGGTAATACATATTTTCATATGTTCTGCATCTTCAGGGTTCCTTTTTTTTTTTTTTTTTTGTTTAAGTCATGTGGCTCCAGAGTAATTTTCTTATTTTCAATTTGTACTGTGGTAGACAGTAACATTAGTGGTTAAGAGTAAGGACTTTTGGAGCAAACTACCTGAGTTTGAATCCTAGCTAGTAGCTATGTAACCTGGGCAAATTACTTAACCTATGTGCCTCCGTTTTCTCATCTATAAAATGGAGGTGATAATAGTACCTTATAGAATTATTAGGAAGGTTAAATAAGTTAATACATATAAAGCACTTACAGTACTTGACAATAAGTACTTAAATATTAGCTATTGTTAATAGTGCTTTTTATTTAGAGGCCATGTGAATCATGGGTCTCACAAAACAAACATATAGTTGTTCAGTTGTCTGAATAGGCAAGGAAGTAATTTTTGATCACTTTATTCTCTTGAATTCCAGGTTAAATTAAAAATACCTTTTGGAAATAAATTACTAGATGCTGTTTGTTTGGTACCTAACAAGAGCTTAACATATGGAATAATTCTTACACATGGAGCATCAGGAGATATGAATCTTCCTCATTTGATGTCACTGGCATCCCATCTTGCATCTCATGGGTTTTTTTGCCTGAGATTTACCTGTAAAGGCCTTAATATTGTACATAGAATTAAGGCATATAAATCAGTTTTGGTAAGAAAATTTCTTTATATTTACTTGTAACAATTCTGTTGTAAAATTCTTAATACATTTAAGACAAATTCTATTTATTTTAAAAAACTTTTAATGAATATTCTTGGAAACTCAATAGTACCTGAAAGCTGTATAATGGATTTCTCTTTTTTGCTGTCAGTTTCCATAGAGATGAATGCTCACATCATAAATATCCTATGGTACTGCCAAGGGAAGCTATTTGTGATATAATAATTTTCTTACGGGAATGACATAACTTCAGATTATATAGTTCTGAATATTTGCCTACCATACTATGAATGTACAAATAAATATAGCACAGTTTGAAACTAAAATCCCTGGATAAAACAAAGTTGAAATTTTTTTAATCCAGATTATTTCAAACCTGATAGATTTTTCAGGGCTTTAAATTAGACAGCGTTATTAAATTCTGTATCAGTTGGAAGGTTTTACTGGCTTCTTTTTTTAATGTAATTCTTAAAAATATTTAAGTACCTGAATCTTGAATTTTTTAGACTGGTGAAGTGATTTTTTTTTTTTTTTCCTCACTTACTTGCCTGTATTACCCAGGATATGATTTGGTAGTGACAGCATGATTGGAAATGCAAAGAACTGGTTACCTCTTTCAAGAAGACTCCCTTAAGATTTTATGGTTGTCTTTACAAAGATTTTCATACATTTCAGTAATGATGGGAAATATATGTTGGTTTTCCAGTCAAATATTTTATAGGAGAAGAATTGATAATTTTTTGGTTGGTTTTTCTAGAATTACCTAAAGACCTTAGGAGAATACAAATTGACAGGTGTTTTCCTTGGCGGTAAGTTATAATACTTGTTTTTAAATTTACTAATATTAATATAGGAACAGGTAATCAAGAATTAAAATTAATTGATGACAGGAAGCTAATTTAAGGATTTTTTGTTTTGTTTTGGTAAGTCACTTTCTTGTATAATATCAAGGTACTTTATATGTTTAAAGTAGATTTAAACCTCATAGATATGTATTGTAACCCAAAGATCTCTCCTTTTATTTATATCTCTGAGTCACCCTCTGTAAAATGATTCCTTCACAAGGATCTTTAAGTATTCTTCAGAAAAATAATTCCTTTTTTTTTTTTTTTTTGACTTAGGATCATTTTTAGCTCTATATAAGGAAGCTATAGATGTCCATTATGGGTATCGCAGCTTGTTAATTGCCACCTTTTGGAGTCAAGTGATGCAGTTATGATGGATGAACAGTAAATGAAATCTAATTTGCCATATTATCACCACTTCTTTATATGAATGTTTATATATCAAACTGAACTTAATTTTAATTGATTTTAGGTCGTTCAATGGGCTCAAGAGCAGCTGCTTCTGTAATGTGCCATATTGAGCCAGATGATGCTGATGCTTTTGTTCGAGGTCTCATTTGTATTTCTTACCCACTGCACCATCCAAAGCAGCAACATAAACTTAGAGATGAAGATCTCTATCGTATAAAAGATCCTGTATTGTTTGTGTCAGGTTCAGCAGATGAAATGTGTGAAAAGGTGATTTACAACTTGATGTTTGTGTAAATGAGAGAGTGAATGAAAGACAATTATCTTGGGAACAAGATCTTACCTGCAGCTTTCAGTCTCTTTAAAAGGTGCTGATTGGAGTAATGTTAGTTTTGTGACTTAGTTACCTGTTGCTTTGGAGAACCGAGAAATATAAGCATACTGACAGAATTCATCTGCCTGGAAAGAGTTGCTAAATGGATTGACTCTTACTTGGGAATGAAAGATTAATATCTGAATCTTGTGTTTTGGGGATTACTAGACTATACATTTGTTTTTATCATTTCAACATTCAAGCAGCCTCTTCAATTATAAAATTGACTCTTGAGAAAAAGTTAATAACTTGTACATGTTACTATATATTGCCAATAATGAGTACTTGATCTGTTTGTGGTATTGCTGTAACTGAGACGTAGACTGCCACTTCTGTGGACATTTCTTTGCATATTCCATTGCCTCGAAAGTTGTCTGTAGAGTAAGTATTTAATAAATATTTAGTGAACGGATGCCAGTATAGGCGGTGCAGGAAAGAGAGAGAGAATCCTTATTAAACACTAAAAAGAGCATTATTAGTCTAGTATCTTCTTCTTTTTTTCCTTTAGAACTTGTTGGAGAAAGTGGCACAGAAAATGCAAGCTCCCAATAAAATCCACTGGATTGAGAAGGCAAACCATTCCATGGCAGTGAAAGGACGTTCAACAAATGATGTTTTCAAAGAAATAAATACACAGATTTTGTTTTGGATCCAGGAAATCACTGAAATGGACAAGAAATAATTGTATTTAGCTAAAAGCCATGTTATTTTGGATACAAATACAGTTCATTTGATAAAGAACAGCATACCTCTCGCATTATGAGATATTTCAGATGAATTTAATGTTCCCCCATTTTTAAAACATGTTTTAATTGTGAAATTAATGTTCTCTACAAAATATCTTTTGAAAGCACTGTTATAGTTGTATAAAGATGATGTACAAATACTGAAGGTGGTCTACATATAATTTATTTTCATTAATATAGTTAAGTTTTGAAAAAAATTAAACATTTGAATTTTGTTACACTAGAACTTTTGTCTTATTTTCTGTGCAACTGAGAAAGTAGTCTAATTTTGCAGAGCAGTGTCTTTAAAAAAGGAAAATAAGCATTACATTACTGTGCTGAGTGTGGTCAGTTTTATAGAATGTATACACTCATTCACCTAATCTTTTAAATCTCAGTTAAGGGATAGGAGGGAAGATACATTTTCAAATATGGGGACCCTGAACATTGTTTTTGGAAAGAAGTAACAACTTTCATTCAAGAAAGGTTTACCGGGGACACCTGGGTGGTTTAGTCGGTTAAGTGTCTGATTTCAGCTCGGGTCATGATCTTGTAGTTTGTGAGTTTGAGCCCTGCATTGGGCTCTGTGCTGGCAGCTCAGAGCCTGGAGCCTGCTTCAGAGTCTGTGTCTCCCTCTCTCTCTACCCCTCCTCCACCCACGCTCTCTCTCTCACCCCCTCAAAAATAAATAAACATTAAACAAGTAAATGTTTACTGAAGGCCTGTTACAGGCAAAGCTTGATTGGGTTTGCAAAGATGAGTAAATACTTAGAGCTTAACTGTAACAGAGGAACTTGATGTCTCGACCTCTCCGAATAAGGGGAGAATGAAATAAGGACTAACATCTGTGCTGTATCTAGGCAGACTTAGGGCACTTCATTTTGTCTTAGGAAGTTCAGTCAATACCTGGACTGGACTTGGAATGGTGTTGAGTTATATACTAAAAACAGTGTCCGTGTTTCCTATGACAGGCACAAAATGTGATGGGGCTGATGTGTAAGTTTGTAGTGAAGGGTGTTTTTCTATAGTAAGATACTAACTCTTTTTTTCCTGGCCTCTCTACTGCTCTAATATTAGGCCCTTCAGACAGCCTCAAGGTGGATTGGACAGCTTGCTGACTTTTGAGGTCCCTCATTCTCTGGTGGGGTCCATGGATTTTAATTATTTGTTAATTTTTCTCAATACTGCATAAAGAACAGAAACCTGGGTAACAGTGTCCAAATTGTTTATATTACAGAGTGAAATTACCACTATGAAATCAAAATGTCAGTGTCACTCAGGATATAATAGTTACTTTTTGACTAAATTTCTTAAATGAGACTTAAAAAAAAATTTTTTTTAACATTTATTATTGAGAGAGAGAGAGTGAGAGCATGAGGATGGGAGGAGGGGCAGAGAGAGGAGGAGACACAGAATCCAAAGCAGGCTCCAGGCTCTGAGCTGTCAGCACAGAGCCCGATGCGGGGCTTGAACTCACAAACTGCAAGATCATGACCTGAGCCAAAGTCAAACAACCAACCAACTGAGCCACCTAAGCACCCCTGACAAGGCTTAAATTTAAAAAAAATAGTACATAGTACATAATCATTGCTTAACATTTGAAACTTTAAAACATTACTGATATCAAGGTATTATAAACACATAAAACACATCCAGAGCTGACAAATATAATTATGGTCTACAAACAAATACAAGTCAATTGGGAAATATTAAAAGAAATAAAACTAATGGGAAAATAAAAAGGAAAACTTATTATAGAGCAGACCATAACATAAAAAGGACAGTGAAGAAGGTTAAAAGGTTACTAACCAGGCTATGTAGTCATATTTGTTTGCAAATTAAACTATAGGGATAATATAGGTGACCAAAGATTCTACATCAAACATAGAGATGACGTATATGGTCTTTTAAAGTTGATTTTTTCGTGAGTTACTCGTAAGAAACTTCCTGATTGGTGAAATAGCTTGTCATTTGAGAGTTGTGTACCAGGGCAGGGCTGGGGAGTGTACAGCTCCCAGAGAGATGAATGGTATGTCTAGGGCTGGAATGAACATTTGTGAAAAGGGCCCAGCTGCTCCTCACAGATTTGCCATGTCTTGCAGGGAAAAGTTTGAGATTATGGTTAAAGAGCTGTCCTGGCACCGCCTCTGGTGGGCACCCTCAATAGCACGACCACTACCTAGACCAGTAGTTCTCCACCAGGAATGATCTGGCCCCTAAAGGGACGTTGGCAACGTCTGGGAACTTTTGGTGGTTATGGCTGGGGTGGCGGTGCTACTGGCATCCGATAGGCGGAGGAAAGGGATGCGGCCAGCAGTCTAATGCGCATGGCAGCCAGCCGTAACAAAGCAGGATCTGATACACAATGTCCGTGGTTTCCAGGTGGAGAACCTGGGGGTTATCTTGAAATCCTTTCTCCCTCACCATTAGCTTTTCTACCCCCTTCCAAATCCATTTGTTCCTTATAAATACGTTCCCAGATCATGAGTTTTCAGTGTCTGATTCTGTCATCTCTCTTGTTTATGCTGCCATTACTCTTAATCCAGGCCTTCACCAGTTCTCATCTGTATAACAGCAGTCACCTCCTATTTTGTGGTCTCCTTGCTTCAACAAACCAATTGACACCCTCAAGTCAAAAACTATGTTGATGGATCTCCAAAAGTGACTACTAAGGTTGAAGTCCTTGGTTCAAAGCTCTTCACAATAGGTCCTATCAACATTGTAGTCTGATTTCCCCCATACTATGAACCTGGTCAACACTGCACAGCCCTGCACAGCGCTCCGGTTAACCTGGACAACACAAAGTTTTGGAACAAGGCTTTATGCCTCATCTTCCTGAAACTTTCTTGTTGGTCCTCACCTGTTATCAAATCCTCCTCATCCTTTAACATGCTTATATTCTCTTTCCCCCTTCACAGCTTTTTTTTTTTGAATTACTCCAACCAAGTAGCCCTCCTTGGAACTCATGTAGTATCTTCCTCTCTGTTCACAAGCTGCCTTTTCAGTAAATTACTGGCATATTTGCACATCACAAATACCCCATGTCAGGGAATGATTTTCACTGATCTTTGTATCCATAGAGCCCGTTTTAGTTGTTCAGTGCCTTACATATTCATTATTGAATATTTGTTGTAATTGAACTAAGATATTTATAAAGGGAGAATTTCTAACCACTATGAGCAATCCCTGGTTTTATATTGCTGTTTTATACACCTATTATTGGGACTTTTTCCTGATACATAAAAAAGGAAAAGCCTAGGGGCACCTGGGTGGCTCAGTCGATTAAGTGTCTGACTTCGACTCAGGTCATGATCTCACGGTTTGTGGGTTCAAGCCCCGTGTCAGGCTCTGTGCTGGCATCTTGGAGCCTGGAGCCTGCTTCAGATTCTGTGTCTCCCTCTCTCTCTCTGCCCCTCCCCTGCTCATGCTCTGTCTCTCTCTCTCTCTCTCTAAAATAGATAATGTAAAAAAATTTTTTTTTAAAAAAGGAAAAGCTTAGTTTCACAATGTCCAAATAGTGTGAAGAATGTGACCTTGGTACATATAATAGATATTTTGAAAATTAAACAGAATTTTTTGGAGTGTTCTCTTGTGTCTATGTTCCTTTTAGTGATGGAATTTCTCTGGTGTTCATTATTTTATTTTTTTATTGTCTTCATAATTTTAAGAAATAAATCCAGTTTAGCACTTTACTTTTTATGCAGTTTACTTGAGATTAACACAGGAATAGGTTTCTGGCGTAAAGGACATCAGTGTCTACACTCAGAATTAGGTGACTATTTTTTTTTTTTAAGTTTATTTTTGGGAGAAAGTGTGTGAGTAGGGGAAGGGGCAGAGAGAGAGGGAGAGAGAGAATCCCAAGCAGGTTCTGTGCCATCAGTGCAGAGCCCGACACGGCTCGAATTCACGAACCGTGAGATCATGACCTGAGCTGAAACCAAGAGTCGGACGCTTAACTAACTGAACCACCCAGGCGCCCCTAGTAGGCAAGCCCATAGGAACAAACATGACAGAGCTCTAAAGGAGGATATTCTTTACCTCTTGCACATTCCCCATCAGCATGAGTGGTTCCTTGTCAGTTCTTACAGAGCTAGTCTGAAGCATACTAATCAGGGATTCAGTGCCATAAAGCTCTGCAAGGTCTCAGGAACTATAAAGTGTTAAGACATTGAGTACTGTTTACAGTAGTTCACATTAAATGAGTTAGAGAATGCCTGCTGTCAGGCAAGAGAAATTGAGTCTGCCTTCTAGACTTTGAGGGAAAGTGAGCAGTACTTAAACCTGGCTCTTAAATACATGCGAATTCTGACATCAGGAAGCCTCACAAGGAGCCGTTCTTTGGAATCACTAGAGATAGGGCAAAAAGGGAGTTCACCACCAGACGATTCCAGAATGTACCTTTGGTTTTCAGCATGTAACAGTAGATTGTTGAGGAACATTGCTAACAGGCCCCTCTGGCAAAAAGAAGTATAAAATGAGATGTTCTATCTTAAGAAAACAAAATCAGGCAGGCCCATAAGAGACAGACAATAATATCTCACCCAGTGACAGTGAGACATGCTAAAAAATGATTTGGTATCTGTCTGAAACTCAAACTGCAGCATTTCCTTTAGTTTTTTGTTCTGTTTTTTACTAACTCTGTCAACAGTACCTTCATATTTTCCTAACCACAAGCACAAAATGCAGTATTCCTGGTGGTACTAGAAAATGGCTATGTCTAATTCAAGTTTGTTCTGCATTTTTTGAATTACAGGGTGGTAATCAACTGTACGAAGGGATTGTTTATAGAATTATGTTTTCTTTTTGTGAAATTAATAAAGGATTATTTACAATTTTTAAATTTAAAAAACTACTAAAGCACCAAACATGTCTCACTAGGGAGCTTTCATTATTGCTAAGGTAAGTTGATATGAGCTCAGTTGAATACCCACTATGACACGTGCTGTGCTTAGGCCCAGACCCGTCACTGCTGCTGCACTTGATCAAGGCAATGAGCAGCACTGGACATTTTTTTCTGGCAGAGCATTGCATGGGGTTATGAGATGGGCATACCACCTTTTTGTGTTTTGGAGCATCCAAAATCGAAGACTTCAGAATGAGACCTCAACCTATTTCACATATTACATAAAAATGTCAACGGAATTTTATTTCTTTAAAAGAGCGGTGCGGAATAGACTGGAAGATAATACATTTTTGCCATTGTGGGAACTTGTAGAGTCCTGGACTCAAAATGACTGGATGGCAATCTTTTTTATAATTTTCCTAGGAATTATTTTTGAGATAATACTCATAAAGATTTATACATCCTTTCACAAGAAACCTGTACTTCCAGAAAAAGGTAGTTCAGGGGCCCAGGAGGTAAGAGCAAATGCTTGATTTCTTTTTCCCCTGTTCTTCAAAATCACACATGAGAATTACTTATAAATTTAACTTTGATATTTGGGTTACTCCTTTAACATTTATTTTATTGTCTCCCTTGCAATAGAAGGAAGACTGTTGCCTGAAAAGCATGAAATTTGGTAAATATTATATCATTTCATATTTTAATATAAAACTTGTTCAACTGGAGTTGCTTCTATTGGTGTCCTGACTTTTTTTTTTACTTCCCACTTATCTCTAGATAACTGGTCAATTCGTTCATCTTCACCTTCGGAAGAAAGGTAAGTGATACATTTTGAAATTAAATGAAACAGGTTGGGTTTGTTCTATTCAAAATTGCATTTACATCTGAATTACAGAAAAGCGTTTTCCCATATGTAAAAAAGACCACAGCTCTTCGAAGTCATAATTCAGTCGAACATTGATTTTAATGGTTGCTCTGTTCCAAGCTGTGTTAATGACTTTTCATGTGCTATTAAAATTAACCTTCCAAGGAGGTGTATTATTACTGCTTATACAAATGAGGAAAAAGAATGTTTACAGAGGTTTAGTAACTTGCTTCCCTATCCAATCTCTTTCCCCCCACACACAAAGAAGCAGTAACACCAGTTCTGATCATTCAATTGAAAAAAATATCATTTAGCCCCTACCGCAAGCCAAGAAACCCTAAGCTAGGTTCTGCAAAAGTGACACTCTGTTTATACAATCCCAAAGCATCCCAAAGGATGCTAGGAATTAAATATGACAGCACTAGTCTTAACTGCTATTAATATTTGAATTGCTCTTATCAAAATCCATTCGACAATTATTAGATATATCGTCTACAATGAACATTGTGTTTGATACTGGGTTACAAACAATGAGACAGTGTCTGTTCTCCACAAGCTTACTTTTTTTCCTTTTAATGTTTTTTAATGTTTATTTTTGAGGGAGAGAGACAGAGCATGAGTGGGGGAAGGGCAGAGAGAGGGAGGCAGAGAATCTGAAGCAGGCTCCAGGCTCTGAGCTGTCAGCACAGAGCCCAACATGGGGCTCAAACTCATGAACCTCGAGATCATGACCTAAGCCTAAGTCGGACGCTTAACTGACTGAGCCACCCATGCACCCCAAGAAGCTTACTTTCTTGTGGAGGAGACATATACATAAAGGATAATTGCATTGCAGTATGGTAGCATGATGATAGATACATTAGGAGAATATTGAGGAGATACTTAAGCCAGCAGGTGTGTTGGGGGTGGCTTCATGAAGAAGGTTATGCTGGAGCTGAATTTTATTTATTTATTTTTGTAAAGTTCATTTATTTATGTTGAGAGAGAGAGAGAGAGAGAGAGAGGCAGGGGCAGAGAGAGGGAGAGAGAATCCCAAGCAGGCTCTGCATTGTTAGTGCAGAGCCTGATGCGGGGCTTGAAGTCACAAACCACAAGATCATGACCTGAGCTGAAGCTGGTACTTTAACCAACTCAGCCATCGGGGCACCCCTGGAGCTGAATTTTAAAGAATAAATAAAAATCAATCAAAAAAAGACAGCAGGGTGTGCCTGGGTGATTTCTGCTCAGGTTATGATCTCACAGTTCATGGGATCAAGCCCTGTGTTGGGCTCTGTGCTGACAGCATGGAGCCTGCTTGGGATTCTCTTTCTCTCTCTCTCTCTCTCTCTCTCTCTCTCTCTCTCTCTCTGCATCTCTCTCTCTCCTTTGGAATAAATAAATTAATTAAAAAAAAAAAAAGACAGCCATTTAGGAGGGTAAGGAGTTTATTCCAGGACATGAGTAGATGGAAGGAAATAAGAATCAGCAGGGCTTGTGCAATCAATTATGATTATTACAGGGAAAAGATATGGCTCCTATGGTGGTGGGCAGCATATTGTAGTGAAAAAACACACATTTTGAATTTTAAAAAGTCTGGGTTTAGATCATAGTTCCTCCTCTTAATGATACTATGATCTTGGTTTAAACTCACTGATACTCCATTTCCTTACTTTTCAAATAGCAGTTAGAAGAATTGCCTCTTAGTTAGAATGATATGTGTAACAAAGCAAAAATACTTTGCCCTGGTACCAGAATTATTTTTGGGGGACAGAGCTATGTTTAGGAGAGCATCTTTAATTATTCTGAAGGGAAACTGCTTGAATATTGGTAGAAGCCCATGCATAACACTGGTCAAAGTGCATCGCATCAGAGACTGAGTGAATTCTGTCTTGCTTATGAGATGGGAGAGAAGAGAAAGGTGGAGGGGTGAGCATAGAGGAAGGAGGAGCAGGGGGAAAGAGGTGAGGCTCAGGACTGAATGGCATAATGGACATTGAAGGATGAGACCAGCACTCAGTATCTGAGATCAGGGAGAGCCCTGCCGGCCCAACGTAGTCTCGCTTATCTTACATTGATCAGGTTTTGGGGGATGGTTTGTTTCGAGATTGACCACAGCCTCAGAAGTGTGTTCCTGGGAGAGTTTGCCACCATTATATGACTTTCAAAGCTAGGAGCTGTCACCGACGGGTTATTTTAGAAGTGTATCTCCTAAAGGGAGTTATCATTGATAAAAGGATTTAAAAACAGATTTCGTATTTATTTGTTACTATGACTAGAGGACTGTCCTAGGACTACAGTCCATTGAATGACTTAATGGATTTACAACTATGGATATTTAGTTGTTATCATGGCTATAGACCTGTTAGTCTTTTCCTAGGAGTGTGGGGATTTCTTTTTAAAACTTTGAAGGCCAATTGAGATTGCTGGGGAGAGGCCAAAGGACATTTCAAAAGTGGAGAGACATGTCTAATGTTTAAGTGGGTGCTATGTGTATTGCTGTAACCAACTTCCCTCCATTTCTGCCTTCAATTCTGAGCCACATTTATGGGTGGTTTGTGTATGTGGATTTCTGTCCCCCACCCCCACTTACTAAACTAAAAGAAAGGGTTCGATTGTATGTCTGGGTCAGCTTGTTGTGGATGAGGGTTAATAATCAGAAACCTGCAGGCTGTGAGTGGTCACTTAGCAAATGTTTACCGAGTTCCAACTATGTGCCAGGCATTGCTGTTGGCCCCTGAGATCTATTACTGAATACAAAAGCAATGATTCTTGCCTTACATTTTATTTTTTAGAGTTTATTTTATTTTATTTTTTAAAGTTTACTTATTTTTGAGAGAGAGAGAGAGCACACATGGGAGGGGCAGAGAGAGAGAGAGAGAGAGAAGGAGAGAGAGAGAATCCCAAGTAGGCTCCACATGCAGGTCTTCAACTAAGGAACTGTGAGATCAGGACCTGAGCAGAAATCATAAATCGGATGCTTAACTGACTTAGCCACCCAGGCGCCCCTGTTCTGTCTTCTATGTTAAAAAAAATTTTTTTTTAAGTTTATTCATTTATCTTGAGGGAGACAGAGACAGCATGAATAGGGGAGGGGCAGAGAGAGAGAGAGAGGGAGAGAGAGAGAGAATCCCAACCAGGATCTGCACCACCAGCACAGAGCCCAATGTGGGGCTCAAACTCAGGATACGATGAGGTCATCACTTGAGCCGAAACTGAGTGTCAGACGCCCAACTGGCTGAGCCACCCAGGCACCTCTGTCTTTTATTTTTAAAGGATTATTCTGCCAGTTGAGAGTAGACTATATTTAGTGAAGGGTCTAAGCAGATGGGCGGGCTATTGAAAATAATCCAAGTGAGAGATAAAGGTGACTGATACCAGGGTGGTAGCAGTGGGAGGTGGTGCAAAGTGGTTGGTTTCAGGATGGGCTTAGAAAAGTAGAGTCAACAGGGTGCGGGTGTGAGAGAGAGAGGGGGCAAAAATGAGTCCTGATAGTTTTGGCCTGAGCATGTAGAAAGATGCAGTGGTCAAAAACCCAGATGAAGAAAACTGAGGGGAGCAGTTTTTGATGGGGAGATCAGGAATTTTGTTTTGCATTTGTTGAATTAGAGATACTGAGTTGATATCCAATGGAGATAGTGGATAAGTGGTTTGGAAGAGATATTTGGTAGAGATACTGAGTCTGGTGGTTGTTGGCATATGGGCAATATTAAAAGTTACAAGAGAGGATGAGATTTCAGAGGGACTGGGTGAAGAGAAAAGGAACAAGGACTGAGCCCTGAGACACTTCAAGGTGATCGGGAAGAAGAGGAGGAGCCATCAAAGGACCCTGAGAAGGAGACACCAGGGAGTTAATAGGAAACCAGGAGAATACGATGGCCTGGGAGGTCACCAGATGGACACTACGTAGAGCTGGTGTGCAAGATAGGTATCAGACCCATATCCCTTATAAATATAGAAGCAAAATCCTCAAAAACATACTAGCAACCCAAACCCAGCGGCATATTAAAGGGATTATACACTGTGACCAAGTGAGATCGTTTCTAGGAATGCATGGTTGGCTCAACATATGAGAATTATCTACCATTGTCTTATTATGTTTAAAAACACAGTATTTTTGCTGAAATACATGTCTTGCATTTAAGCTTTCCTCTTTTTCCTGAAACATGCAGACATCAATTTTCTGTATTTCTTATATTCTCACTATTTGTTCAACCTTAAGTGAATAATCACATTCTTGTCCTGATGAAATTTTATCCTAATTATGTCTCGACACTGGTGTAACTTATTGGAGTCACTTGATTCCCCAGAATGCTTACGTATCCTTCCTGTATCTGTTAAGATATTTTCATTCCCAGGGAACAGAAAACCATGATGCACACTGTCATACTAAGAGAATTTATGATATTATATAATGGGAATCCTGAGGCAGAATAGGCTGCAGAATGGATTGATACAGTAGACCAACAAGTTCATTAAGGTCCTGTATCTCTCCCTTTGCCTTTCTCAGTGTTAGTTTTATCTTGAGGTGGGTGGAAAGGTGGCTATCAGAGTTTCAAAATCAGAGCAGCAATGTCCAGAGGAAGTAAAAGGCCATTTTTCTCTGTGTCTTTCTTAGGAACAAGGCAGCTTTCTCCATAAGTCCTTACAAATCTTTGTCTTATTCTAGGATCAGTTCATGTCCGCACCTAACCTAATCACTTGGAAGTGGAAACGAGATTACTGTGTTAGACTTAGTCTAATCATTTGATGTAGAATAGATGTTAGAGAGTTCACTTCCATGATCATTATTCCAATCCAAAATTGTGCTGAGAAGCACTGACCTAACATGTAGGCTTTTCTCTCAATCAGAAATAAACAGCTGTTAAAATAATCTGGGTTTATATATAGAAAGCTACAGTTAGTTTATGGTATTGGACATTCTTCTGTTGTATCTAATAAATTTCCACAAGAATATTTAAAAAATTTTTTTAATATGTATTTATTTTTGAAAGAGAGAGAGAGAGAGAGTGGGGGAGGGGCAGAGGGGGACAGAGACACAGAATCCAAAGCAGGCTCCAGGCTCTGAGCTGTCAGCACAGAGCCTGACGTGGGGCTTGAACTCACAAACTGTGAGATCATGACCTGAGCCGAAGTCAGATGCTTAACTGACTGAGCCACCCAGGTGCCCATCCATAAGAATATTTTTAACCTTTGGGTGCCTGGGTGGCTCAGTTGGTTAAATCCAACTCTTGATTTCAGCTCAGGTCATGATCTCACAGTTTGAGAGATCGAGCCCCACACCAGGCACCTCACTGACAGCGTGGAGCCTGCTTGGGATTCTCTCTCTCCCTCACTCTCTGCCCTTCCCCTGCTGTCATGCACACATACTTTCTGTCTGTTACTCTCTCTCAACATAAATAAATAAACTTAAAAAAAAAGAATATTTTTATTCTTGTCAAATTTTCATGCAGAGAACAGAAACAAACTGATATTTCTTGTAAAAGGATATGCAATAAAACCTTGTATTGTGAGTAACTTGGTCTGCAAGTGTCACAACAAGATAAGCAAACATTTGATACTTTTTAACTTGATAAATGAGTGATGTTTTGCATTGTGGGTAGTACATGACACCAAAAGTCACATGATCACAATGGTTCTTCTCCCTCTCTCTCTCTCTCTTTTTCTCTGCAAGATTGTGGGTGATCATCTCCCATGCTCGGATGCTTGGTCTCAGGCTACAGTGTTTGGCAGAAAGCAGTGATTTTTCAGAACTTTGGAAGGTGCCCACAACTGGCACTAGTGTATTTTTTGTCACTTCAAAGTACCTATGGACAGTCCTTTGTTTTTCCACACAACAGTAAGATTCATTCTAGGTCAGGCTGCCTGCAGATACAGACCCTTTCCTCTGCTGTCTTATTTCCAGTTACATTAAATACAGTGTATGACAAGAATTTATTAATACTGTACTGTAGTCAACATCCACGTGAGTATATAAAATGGCCCCATGCAGAAAAAGAGTCCATTGAGCCAATAGATAGCAGTGAGACTGTCAGTGATAGTGAAAGTTGTTCTACACAATAACCCTTCTCTTGTTTCCCTCATACCAGCCACGAGGGTTTTCAAAGGTAAGTGCAGGTTAATTTATTTTTTTTTTACATTTTGTATTTCCTTTATGATTTTCTATTATATTACAGTATTATAATCATTTTATATGAATATTTTTGGGTTGAAGAATGAATCACTTGAGTTTCCATTATTTCTTAGGGGAAAATTTGCTTTGATATACAAGTGCTTTGGATTACAAGCATGTTTCCAGAACAAATTACGCTCACAAACCAAAGTTTTACTGTAATTTTAACTTGCAACTTTGACTCTTTGCTGTCAAAAGTTGACTTTGAGGGGCATCTGGGTGGCTCAGTTCGTCCAGCTTCCAACTCTTTGTTTCAGCTCAGGTCATGATCTCACAGTTCATGGGATCGAGCCCCGAGTTGGGCTCTGTGTTGACAGTGGAAAGCCCACTTGGGATTCTCTGTCTCTCTCTCTCTCTCTCTCTGCCCCTCCCTCACTTGTTCTCTCTCTCTCTCTCTCTCTCAAAATAAATAAATAAATTTTTAAAATAGACTTTGGGATAGGTTTTTGAGGTAAAAATCCCTCATTCTCTGAGAAATGAGAATAATTTACTTCACTTTGTCAGTGGATTGATTTATTTAATGAGTGGAACCAGGTTATGAGTTATTCTGTAATGTGAATAATGACTTTTCAATTCATCTTTATATTGAGCTGTGTTCTTATACTCTACTGAGTTACCTTAAATCTAGAAGAGAGTTCTTGTTTGAAATATGTCTTAAATGACAACTCATTTACAAACTGTTTTCTTATATTCAGAGTTGATGAGTTTTCAGTAAGAACAATTACTTCATCACTTAAAACTGAAGACAAGGAAGGTAACTTTGAAGATGGAGTTTCACCAACAGATGAAGTAATATGGTCAGGTACTAGTGAAAGTAAATATCAAGTAAGTTGCTCTAGTGAAAGTCGTATGCCATCTTCACATGGGACTAGCTCATCTTTGTCACTGTTTCACTCAGAAGTAAAGGAATTTTTTCTTAGCCATAGAGGATATGAAAATGAACACGAAACAGCACAATTTCCATCAAGGAAATTATTTGCAATATTGAAAACCAACAAAAATAAAAATCCAGCATTTTCTTCTGACTTTAACTTTTCAAGATGCTCTAGCATCTCTAGAGAAAGTGAAGGTCTAGATATGGCACCATGTCCTCCTGCCCACTTATTTCTTTCCAGAGACCAAGTCAGACTTCTGGAAGAAACTGTGAGAAATCAAATTCCTTTAAAACCCAAAACTATATTAGCGAGTAAAACTACTTATCCATACTCAAGACCTCAAGAGTCCTTGATTCAAAATCAACATTCTTTTGGAATGCATATTCCTACCCAAGCACAAGATTCTTTTCCAGTACAAAATGCTATTCAGAATCAAGGTTTTTATGAAGCCAGATTTACTAGTCAAGCCCAACAATTTGTTAACAACCAAGAATCAGTCAACAGCCAGCCTGATACCATGGCCAGATATTTTGCTCTGCCTCAAGATTTGATTAGGAAGCCATTTTCCAGCAGCACACAAGACTCCTTCCAGACCCAAGTTATGGGCAGAAGCCAACATTTGGTTAATGTCCCACATTCTGTTGAGACTCAACATTCAATCAAGGGCTTAGAGTCTGATAATAAACACTTACATGAGACCCAATATTCT
This sequence comes from Neofelis nebulosa, assembly GCF_028018385.1. Classification (NCBI taxonomy): domain Eukaryota; kingdom Metazoa; phylum Chordata; class Mammalia; order Carnivora; family Felidae; genus Neofelis; species Neofelis nebulosa. The sequence goes on from NC_080782.1 coordinate 170,323,370, forward strand.
TCTGTTTGGTTTGAAGATTCAAACCAGATTAAACATTTAACGCAGGGGCAAAATGCTATTTTTAAGAATGCCAGATTTCTAGTTTTAACTGTAAGTCCAAATTCATTTGCAGAAGGGATGCTCCAAATAAGGAGTGTAAAGCCAGAGGGCCAGAAACAAATTGCTTCTTCAGAATTAAACCAGTATTCTGTATATAGCTCAGTGCCTCTTTCACTTACCTTTAAAAGGCAGAAAAACTGGAGAAAAGCATTACACGGTAAAAGTAAACTTAGTCGCAAAGTTTCATCTCAAAAGTCGAAGAAACCAACAACTCCATGGGTATTTCAAATGTCAGTATGCCACACTTCAAAACCTGGCAAGTTAGGATGCAAGTATAATGCTAAGAAGAAAGAATTACATCCAAGGAAAGGTGTATCAGATATAGCTTTGCATCTTCTTTACTTTTCCAAGCTTGTTCCTCCTTATATTAAGAGGTATTCCAGAAAAAAACTAGTAGAAGTCATGCCAGGTGTAACAGGACGTAGACATTCTCTGCTGAAGCAAAACAAGTCACTAGATGCAGAGAATGTCAGTTGTGTGGGGTCTGTTGAGAAAAGAGGAACCTCAGGCAATGCTAAAAATGTAAAGCAGCATGGCAGAGAAAATGAAGGACAAAAAAACATCTCAGCAAAACTTCCATCCTGGCTAGAAGAGTCTTTCATGGTCAATACTTTTCCATTAAAAGCACCTTGTTCTTTATTAATAGAAACAAACTGGAAGAATAAACAGTCTCTTAAAGACCCAATTACACAAGAAAAAGAAATTGGTATTGCAGAGTTCCATGGCCCCAATAGTAAAAAAACATCTGACCTGCATATTCCAAAGCATGAGGCACCTTTAGAAGAAGCTATATCAGAACCTTGGCAAAAATTTGCTTCCTCTCCTGAAATGGAATCAAACAGAAGAATGAAAACACAGGAAGACCTAAAAAGTACAGAGAATTCCCATCTTCCACTTTCAAATGGAGAGGAGTTACCAACTAATTCGCCAGAAACACAAAGGTGCTTTCCAAACAGAAATATACAAAAGGAAAAAGATTTTCTGGAAATTGTTCTGGAGACTTCAGAGGTCAATTTGCTCATTTCACTAGGAACTAAAGAGCATAAAAGCAGTGAGCAAGTAGCAAGTGTAAAAACTCAAGAGAGTACAGAAGATACAGTTATGAAGGAAAAGAAACCATTAATCCTTCATGTGACAGAATGTGATGACCCAAGTGAAAGTGAGAGACTGCAATGTAACACGAGAAGCAACATAAATATGCAAGATAAAAGTATATTTGCAACGTTTCACAATGCCACTGACACTACCATTTCTGGGCCGCCTGATATGGAAATGCAGAGCAGATTAAAAGCCAAGACAGATACATCAACAGCAGGGTTTAGTTATTCAGTGGTAGAGCAAGAGAAATTACCAGATGAAAAGAAAGCATCGGATGCAAAATACATTGAGGAGAGATGTATTAAAAAGCCACAAGAACATGACAGAGAGGAAGAGGAACCAACTTTACAAGAAGCAGTTCCACAGCTGAAACAAGATTTCAGGGTCAGACTGCAACTAAAGCAGAAGCCTAAATATGTCAGATTTGAAATTAAACAGAGCAGTTCAGGTAGTAGAAAAAACCCAAATAAAGAGCAAGAGGTACAACCACAAACTCTTTCTACAGAAACAATTGTGGGGACTGGTTCATGCCCCACAATGGATCCATTTCAAGTTCAGGTAAAGCAAATCACGGACAGAACTACAGGCAGAGAGACTGCAGATGCGAAGAATCCTCTTACAGTGCTAGAGAACTCACCAGTGGGTGGTGTTTTAACTGATACAACAGAACGTGATGTCCCATTTGGTGGAAGCCCCAGAAAGATACCAGATGATCATATTGCGGAGGAAAAGGAAGACTTAAAACGAGTTTTCCCTGCAGCTGCCCTGGGGTTGTTCATCATCCGCTCACTTCCTTTATCGTCTTTCAAAAGGCAGAAAATCAGAAGAAAATGGTCAGGAGCAAAAACGGTACTCGGTCCCAAACTTGTTATGAAAGTAAAGAAGCCAGCAAATTTACTGATGCCTAATATCAGTAGGAATGGTATACCAAGTCTTAGGAGAAGATTGAGAGGCAATTTTAAAATCATAACTAAACAGATACTGCAAGATAAAATTGTGTCTGACATGCTTGTGAATGTTACTTACCCCCACATGTCTACTGTGCCTCGTATTAGAACGCACAGCAGACTCAATGCGGAGAATCCCGGCCATACCAAGCCAAACCAAGAGGAATCAGAGGATGAAAGGGAAGAAAAGCATTCCAATTTTATTAATAAAGGAAATGACTCTGGAAACACACTAGAAGAAGCTAAATTGCAAGATGAAATGAGAGGGGACCAAGCAGCTCGACCAGAAGCAGTCCTTCATGGTCCCTGGCACCTCAGATTGAATGCAAATCCCGAGAAGGAGTTCAAAACAGAGGAAGAAATGCCTCAACCAGTTACATCCGAAGAAAGTCTTGTGGAGTCTGTTTACACCCCAATAATGGATCTATTTCATGTTGAGAATATGAAGAAAAGCCTAGCAACACAAGCAGACTTAAAACGCACTGCAGATGTGGAGATACCTCTTCCGACATCAGGAAAATCAGTGATTGGAGACCCTTTAAACCAAACAAGAGAAAGTGATGTTTTAGATTATGGAAATGATACAAGGGAAATGGGTTACTTTTTTGCAGACACAAAGGCAGAACTACCAAAAGATTTACCAGCAATGTATTCAGAGACTTTTAATTGCCACATGCCTGTTTTAACTCACTCAAAAGTGAATAAAAACAGAGTACGATTCTCACACATAGAATGTCCAGTGAAGCCCAAGTCTGTACCAACGAATACAGTGAAGCCGTCAGTTTCACAAGTATTTAATAGCACAGGTCATAGAAAGAAATTGGACTCCGAGGCGAAGGCCAAGTTGGAGAAGATCAACCAAGCTAATGGATTGGTATATGACTTTATAAGTAGCCTTTTTTCTCCTATGCATAGCAGATTACAAGGAGAGACAAACAGCTTCTGTCACGCTCAGTTAAAGCAAGGGCAATTAGCAGAGGAAGTGAGACCACGGTATGTTGATTTCTTTGATAAGTGTAGTGCATTCCATGACCAAGAAGAAAAAGTGAAAGACAGAGAGGAAGTGGAGCAGAAAACATTGCTAGAGGCAGCTTCGCAGCATACCCAGCGTCTCTGGCCCGATGCATGTCAAGGGAAGGAGACCCACCTTGATGAACAGTACACAGCACTGGGCAGTTTAACACAGGAGCAAGATGCTCAGCACCAAACATGGTTTGCACAAACTGCCTTGCAGACTAGCCTCCAGATGGCTCCTAGAGAAGGCGAGGAACTCGAGAAACCCAGCCAAACAGAACATGCCATAACAGCCCCTATGGGTGCCGAGAGTCCACCTCCCAAAGCAGAGAACTCATCATTTGATAACATTTTCAACACCATGACAGAGTGTGACTTACCATCTGGTGGAAACCCGAAAAGGGTACTAGATTCTCACTTTGTGGAAAACAATTCAGAGTTACCAAAAGATTTGCAAGTGACGTGCCTGCATTCTTCTGGTTCTGTTGAGCCCTTTGTTTCTAAATCTGAAAGAAAGGAAAACACATTAGAATTAGCAAGGAAGCAAATAACAGCAAATCACAGATATAGAACTATTAGGGGAAAAAAGCCATCAGCTTCACATATGCTTAATGGCATGCAGAGCAAGGGACTGCAGTGCAATTTTAAAACAAAAAGGAAAAAGCCACAACAAAATAAAAACGCAGCAGATGCATTTCTCAATATCATTCAGTCCTGGGTGCCTATTTTGCCCAACACCAAAATGAGTAGTGGGTTAAATGTAGAGACAGATATGCAGAGGGTAACAGGACTTGATTATATGCAGCTAATGCAAGAGAAATTGCTAAATGGAGGAAAAGTATGTTGCCCGGATCATATTGTGAGTACCTTATCCAACAGTATGAAAGATGGGAAAGAGGAGGAAGGAAAACATGAAGTGTCACCAGCTCCACAGAATAGCCAAAGCTTCATATTCAATGCGTATCAGAAGGAGAATTTTGACCTTGTCCAATCAGATGAGGAGCTGAAACAACCACGAAGTCGCAATCTTCAGGTACAACCACAAATGCATGGTACACAAACTGTTTTAAGTTATGCTTCATGCCCCATACTGGATCAGCTTCAATTTGGAGAGCTAGAGAGTTACGCTGGGTTTTCACCTCCTAAGTCAGAGGAAGTGAAGAATGATGAGATCGTTTTTTCTGCAAGAGAACATGGTGTCCCATCTGACGCAAATCACCAAAAGGAACAGGCTGGTGGTGTTGAAAAGAAAGACACAGTGACTTTTGATTTCTGCCTACCTGCTTTATCTACACCCCAGAGAAACTTCAAATATTCAGACAAGAAAACCTCAGTGAATACCAAATATGGACTTTTAAAGGCAAAGAAACGGTCAGTTTCAAACATATTCAATATCAAGGGTGCTGTTAGCCCAAACCATAGAAAAGAATTGGGATGTAACCCTACAACCAAAATGAAAGAGGTGCATCACGGAGAAAAAATGGCAGCTAAAATGTATTCTTTCATGACTATTACACCTGACATTAATACGTATAACAAGATAGAAAGAGAAAAAGATATGTTAGGAGAAAGAAGTCTCAGGGCTAAACAAGTAAAGCAAGCAACATCACCACTGGAAGGGAATATTACTTCAGATGACACCAAAGAAAACAGTGTTCAAGATGAGGAGGAAGAAACTGGTGACCAGGAGATATTAAAAGTAATTTCACAGCACAGCACACATTTCAAATTCTGTTCAGGCCAGAGGGAGGAGCTTGACCTTCATCAATCAGAAAACCAAGGAAGTGGGAAAATTCTCTTTGTTATAGAACAAGACATCCCACAACAAATGCAGCCTACAGATTCCATGCTGGGAGAGAAGCCAAATAAAAGCCACCATCCACAAAATGGTGCAATATATATAGCAAGTTCAAAGCTTCCTCCTCTAAAGTCAAAGGACTCACTAATTGGTCAAGTTTTAGTGGATACAGTGAAGGGTGGTGTCCCAAGTGTTGGGAGCCATATGGGGGAACTGTACCATCATGGTAAAGAGGAAAATGCAGAGTTTAAAAAAAATCTAGAAGCAACTGTCCTGGAGTATTCGGAGGTCTCCACGCCTGATCTGTCTGAATCGAAAAGGCAGAGAAAGACATTTACATGTAGAGCCTTAAAAAATCAAATGAGTCCCAAATGTGTAATTATGAAGGCAAGGAAAACGCCAATTTCAACAATATTTAGTATCTCAGGGAATGGTTGTCTAAAAAACTTACCTCCAAAGACCCTGAAATCACAGAACATTGACTTTTTAATTCATACAAAGTGCTCTGGGGTACCGGAAGATCTTATTGCAGAGAAAAAAGAAGGATTAGCACAAGAATTTCCAGCAACGATTCTGGAATCTTTGGATTTATCCACACTTGCTTTACCTGCATTGAAAAGAAGGAGAAACCATTTAAAATATATAGAGAAGAGAAAGAAAATGAGTCTCAAATGGGTAACTTTGAAGACAAAAAAGCCACCAATTTCCCAGACACTTCGCATCACAAAACGTGGTATTCCAAGCCATAGAAGACAATTCAAATGCAACTTCAGTATCATGATGAAACAAGGTAAATCAGTGGCAGACAAAACCCTAAATGCCGTCTCCTCTCCCATGCCTGTTTCACTTGACATGAAAATGCATAACAGAATAAAAGCAGAGTCAGATGTGTTGTGGACAATGAGATTTAGTCACGAACGGCAACAGCAAGAGCTGTCACCAGATGGAGAGAGAGCCAGCGGGGCCTTTTCCAGTGACAAGAGGGGCTGTGCCTCCAGGGGCATGAAGGAGGTCAAAGGCCAACGTGAAGAAGCAGCCCCACGGAGTCCTCAGCACTTCAGTTCCATCACTGGTAAAATGGAGGAGCCTCGCTGTGTGAGATCAGACCTAGAACTGGAGAATTCAGCAAGGAAAAAAATCCCAGAACCACTTAACACAGCTCAGGAGCAGCAGCAACAAACACTTTTCACACAAAGCGTGTTGCATTGTGTTTCCTGCACTATCTTGAATTCACTTCCAGTTGAGAAGCTACCAAAAAGAACGAAAGCACAGAAAGGCTTGAAATATGCAAAGAGCCCAAAGCTTTTATCTCCGGACCTAGGGAAATCTGTTCATGAATCTTTAATTATTACAACACAGAGTGACATCCCATCTGAAAGAGGCCCTAGAAAGGAACTTGCTAGACCTATTCCAGAAGGGAAGAGAAGATTGCAAAAGGATTTACAAGGGAGAACCTTGAAGTTTTTGGATTTCTCCACTCCAGCTTCATCTGATTTTAGAGGGTGGAGAAAGACACCACAAATCCCCAAATCTAGAACGGGGAAAGCACAGATGGCATCAATTTTAAAGACAATCCACATCACTAGCTCTGCAGCTCTTAGCCATGGAAAGGAACAGGACTGCATCTTGGAAAACATGGCCCCAGAAATATCTCAAGGTATGTCAGATATATTTACGAATACCTACCTTTCACATACACCCGTTTCACCTGCCATCAAAACGCATCAAAAAATAAAAGCAAAGAAAGACCCACTAAGGAATAAAAGCAGTATTTCACAGCTAGAACAACATGAAGGGGAAAAACTGTGTCCATATTCCTCTAATAATGGGAGCAACTCAAGCAGCACATCAGAATCAAGACGGCAAAGTGGGAAAGAAAGAGAGGGTGTTGGAGTTTTATTCGAGGCAGGTCTACATTTCCTGTGTAGTACAGGAAGGAGAAAAGATCAAAATATGTTTATTACAGAGCAGGAAGTACAGCGACAGACAGTGGTTTCAGAAAATAAATTGGAGTCTACTTGTCCTCCTCTGATTCCACTTCACATTCAAGAGCTGAGGAAGAACATCCCGCCACAAAAAGACATACCACATAGACTCGGTCAAAAGATTCCATGTCCAAAATCAGGGACAGCACTGTTGGACTACTTTTCAACTGATGGAGCAGAGTGTAGTGCCAAATCTGATGCGAGCCCTGCAAGGAAGCTGGATGTTCACATGGCAGTTTCCCTACGACCTGAAGACAAGGGGGAAGGCATAAAAACTCACAAAGTAGTGAAGCACAGAGTTGATCAAAATATTCCGCCTACCAAATCAGGAAACTCAGTGCTTGGAGATCCTGGTGATGGAAGCTCTAGGAGGAAAATGAATGGTCGCATTGCCAGAAAACATAGAGAGTTGCACAGAGATTTACTAACAACGTCCACAACATCCGTTTTCTCTGACTCTATAAGGCAGGAAAAGGTATTAAAGTTTCCAGGAAGGAAAAATCTCACGGGTCCCAAATGTGTAACCATGAAGGCAAAGAAGCCGCTTTGTTCACAGATGCTTCATATCACTAAGCATGATAATCTCTACTGTAGAAAGGAACAGGACTGCAACTTAAAATCTTCAATAAAAGACAAGCAACAAAATAAAAGTATAGCTAATGCATTTTTGTCTCCCGCACCTTTTTCAGCTGATAACAAAATAGATATCGAAATGCAGAGCACATCAAAAGCAGAGACAGATCAACTAAGAGTAAATCTGCACAGCCATATCCCTGCAAAGCAAAGGAAATCACCATGTGATAGGGAAGCATGGAACCAGGCCAGCTCAACTGATATGCAAAACAGATCAAGCAAGACAATGAAAATGAATGTGCAACATGAAAAGGAAGAGGAAAATATCCAAAGAATGTTATTGGATTCAGTTCCACACTGTGGGCAACACCACCGCTTCAGCGCCGATCAAATGAAAAATCCTGGTTCTTCCCAATCAACACCTGAACTGAATAATTCAGAAGTCAGAAGGACTTGGAATTTGCCTTGGACAGCACAAAAGATGAGACAAGAAGAATGCTTTAGAGAAACCGTTTCGGAGCCTGTTTCTAGACACATGATGACTTTTCTTCAATTTGAAACAGAGAAAAAAGGTCTTTCTGCTCAAGAAGGAATAAAATGTATGGAACGTGTAAAGACTCCATTGCCAAAAGCAAGGAAATCAGAGACCGCTTCAATACAATGTGGCACTCTATGGGATAGAAATCCTAGGAGACATTGGGATAGTCCTATCTCGGGGAAGAAGGCATGGAATCAAAATGACTTAGTGAGAACAGTCTTAAAACCTTCAAATTTTTCCAGCCTTGATTCATCGGTACCCAAAAGCCAGAGCTATGCATTGGAGTTTGTAAGCAAGAGAAGTATAGTAAGTTCCAAGCATGTAACTTTGAAGGCAAAGAAACGACCAAGTTCACAATTGCTTAATACCACAAGGTGTATTACAGGAAGCCATAGAAAGAAAAAGGGGTGCACATTTCAGTACAAGATGAAAGGGAGACAGTGGATTGAAAGTGTTGTAGAGGCGTTACTCCCTGCTGCTGAGGGAACTGAGATTCCACCATCCAAGACAGTGACTGATAAACACTCATTCAATACAATAGCAAGGAGCACCATATATAACAGAACACTTCACAAAAATCTGCGTGGTCATATTACAGAAGAAAAGGCAGAGTTAGGGGAAAACTCTGCCACAACTTTCTTGGGGCCTTTAGATTTCTTCACACCTATTTTATCTGACCCTGAGAAAAACACAGTACAGTTATTAGAAGAGAAAATCACCTTGAATATCAACTGTTCAACTATGAAGAAAAAGGAGCTGGCAATTTCACAAATACTTAAGATCAGAAGGCAGTTTACCACAAAATACAGGAATAAACCTGGATCCCATTTAAAAACGAAAACGAAACAGATGAGGCAGGATAAAAATGTGGCTAACACATTTCCAAATACCATTGACTTCACACCGGATACCCCTGACCTTAGAAGGCAGAGCAGATTGAAAACAGGGATTGACAGAGGATCACAGTTCTGTCACACACAGCCAACACATACAGAGCTGCCAACCGAAGGGCTAGTGATTTCACAACCGCTTCATGCTACCAGTCGTGCTGCTTTAAGCAATAATGAGCGACAGGAAAAGAAGATAGGCACGAAGAGAGAGAAAACTGTATTACGTGTGGACCTCAAATCCGTATATGATTCCATGCCTATTTTTTCACACATAAAAATGGAGCCGTCACCTAGTACCTGGGGTATCTCTGAAGAGTCTTCTGAAAAGGGAAATGCCCTAAGCAAAGCAAATGCTAGCTCTGCTTATGCCTGCACACCTGTGTATCTTCAAATTGTAAAACATAAAGCTATGGCAAAAACAGCAGATGTGAAAAACAGTATGCATACCAAACGGATAAAATTGAAAGCAAAGAAGCTACCTGTTTCCCAGCTGTGTCATACTATAGGATGTAGGACCAGAAGAAACAAAAAGGAACAGACATGTAACATGGAGAAGCAGAAGAGGGAGTTCTGGCAAGATAAAACTGTAACAGATGTACTTCTGAGCACTATTTGTGATTCTGGATCTGTTCCATCTCAAATTAAACAGTTTACAGAAGTAAAAAGGGAGAAAGACAGGCCAAAAAAGCCCCTTTACACTCCTCCCCAGCGAAAGCTAGAGAAATCACTAAGCCAAAGAAAAATGTCATCTTCAGAGTCCACTGATATTAAGAATACTATATCAAGAAATATCAAAACACTGAAACAATGCATTAGAGCGCAAAAAGAAAATTGCCAAGCTCTTTTACTAGACATTCTCCCTCAATGTAGAGATCAGTTAGTGATTGGCCAACAAGTGAAGGAGCTTGACCCCATGAAAATAGGAGTAACGTTGGAAAGAGAAGTATACCCTGGTCTATCTTCCCAGAAGAGGGATATCGATTACCCTAGGTTCGATGCCCCAAGAGTTAAAAAACTTACAGGATGTGAATTCCTTGTTGCACAAAGAGTGAAGGAAGAAGACATAGACATGGTTGAACATGCGGTTTCAATTCCATGGGGGAGACAAGTATCAGAGAAAACCGATGCTTCATTAAGTTCAAAAGGACAGAACATATTTCTTACAGAGTTGAATGCTTCTCAACAGATGACTTGCAAGGAGCAAGAATTGCCAAAACAAGGAAGTGTTTCAGTGACAAATCTGGGGTCTGTTGCCTACCCCATTATGGAACCTTCTCATTTGGAAAACACAGGAAAGGTAGCTGAGGAAGAGATGTACACGAGCAAAAAAAATATTTCACATCTATTGGGAAGAGAAGATATAGAAGAAACTGATATCTTCCAAGGCTCAAAAGGACAGAAGTTTCTTTACACCAATCTGGTGGCCCAGCAAAATATATCTGCAGTGCAGAAAGGAGAGGTGGAGCCAGATGACCTTCCTGACAGTACTGTGGATTCTGTATCTTGTCCAAATAGGGATAATCATTTCCAGATAACACAGGTGGTAAATACAAGGAAGGAAGATGTAAGCATTCCTATAAATGTATATGTAAATCCATGGAGAAAAGAGCAATCACAAGTAACTGATAGTCCATTGAGATTAAATGAAAAGAAAATGATTTTTTCTGAAAAACTGAAGGCGAAGCAACTACACAGGTCTAACCAGAATAAAGAAAATATTCTGGAATCCATTTCTTCACGCATAGTGCATCAACTCCATAATAATAAGCTAAAGAAAAATGTCTCAGCAAAAGGAAGGAGTTCAAAAGTTTTGAGTTCAATGGTAGACGAAGCATCAAATAAAGCAGATACTCCAGTAGACCAACCTCCATGCTCAGAAGGAGTTGACTTGCACAACAGGAGAAGAAAAGAACCTCAAAAAGCAAGTACATGCAAGGCTCTTCCAACATCTGTTTCTTATTCCTTGACAGATGTCCTTCAGATGAAATTGCCGTGTGTAAAGGAAGTATTAAAGGCTCCAATGTACCACACTTCAAATACAGAAGGAATTGGCTTGCCTGTTGAGGGAAAAGAAGAAAAGCAACCAGAATGTATACACCAGATTTCTCCAAAACCTGCTTCTCACTCTTCGAGGGACATATTTCAGAGCAAGATGCCATGTAAAGAGAAGGCATCAAAAGAAGTAGTTAGCACCATGGATTACATTCCAAGTACAGAACAAATTGGCTCGTTCATTACAAGACAAGACAGCAAGGTGCGGGTAGGTAAAGGTAAGCCATGTATGAAACTGACAAGCTTGTGTGCTTCCTTACCATCTCTACCACATACTGATATGAATTCAAGAATAGAAGTAGGGCAAGGTAAGTCTGGAATACTAAAGAGCTGCCTTCTACCGCTAAAGTCCCAGGTATCATCAAGTGTCAGGAAAACACTATTTGCAAAGTCAATTAATAGAGATAGTTTAAGCCGTGTAATAGAATCAAAACATTTGCCACAGGGAAAAAAGGAAGATGGAGAAAATATAGTATATGTGAAAGACATCATGGGCCTCAAATGTGTCGCTTTTAAAGGAAAGAAAACACCTTTTAAATATATACTGCATGGAAAAGAGCCACAGTGGAATAACAAAGAACAAGAGGAAACGATGCAGAAAGATAAAAATGATCTAGACATGGTTCAGAATAAACACCATGCTTCCTTTCCTTCTTCACCGCACCTGGAATGGATGCCTGGAATAAAGGAGGTCCTCATGCGAGGAATTGCAGGGTTTTGTCTTCCATCACTGACACTCAAGGAATTATCTGATGCAATGGGAGTACGTGAGGAGCCAACTGATGATATTTTAAGCAGTATAAAAAAAGCAAAATATATGCCACGGAGAGATAGAGTAGAAATGGCTTTGGAAGAAATAGTGCAACCCAAAAGAATAGCTTTGAAGGTGAAACAGTCTCCAATCACACAGGAATTACAGTTGAATATCAAAGAAAATGAGAAAAACATGCAGGAACATAAAGATAATCAAGTTGGGATTCGGAACACATCTTGTATTTCCATCTCTTTTCCATCTTACTCAGAAGTGGACATAAGAATAACAGGGGAAGAAACCAGGCTAATAAAAAGAAGGTCCTCTTTTCTACAACCAGAACTCCAGGAATCATCAGATATAGAAAAAATAGCATACAAAGAGTCTGTTTATGGTGATATCTCAAGCAGCATAAATAAAGCCAAAGAACATATAATGCAGGAAGAAGAGGAGAGAGTAAAAAAGGAAGAAGTCATACCTTTCAGGGAAAAGAAATCCCCAATTTCACAGGAAACCCAGCTGGATATTGAAGAGCAAGAGACAAAGGTACAAAAAATTAAAGATGAGCCAAATGTCCTTGTGAGCAATACCAGCCCTTGCATAATTGCTCCTTCTCATTTAAAGTTGGGTACAAGAATTAAAATAGCAGACTCTCTAACTGAAGTTGCAAGATACTGTATTCCAGAACTATCACACCAGAAGTCATCAGATGCAGTGAAAAAAGCAAATAAAGAGTCCATTGATGACGATGCCACAAGTGATGTACAAGAAGCAAAAGACTATGTGCCACAGAAAGAAGAGAGTGATGTAGAGATATCAGCCGAGAGAGACGTGATGCATCCAAAAGATAAAGATTTAAAAAGAAAGCAAGCACTTTCACAGGACATACCACCGGGTCTTAAAGAGCAGGTGAACGTGGATCCGGAAAGTGAAGAGCAGGGGAGAATGGAGGGAGGAGGTAAAGGTGAACGGGAAGTGGTTCTGCCAACACATGGGGCTTCTGAATCTTCTCTAAGTCACCATGAATTGGACACAAGAATAGAAGGAGAGGAAGACAGCCAAGGAATAACAAGACCTGCCGTTTCACAACTACAGTTACAGAAATCATTTGAGGCAGGGAAAACAGCATATACAAAGTCAACTGGGGATGATATCTCAAAGGATCTAAGAGTAGTGCAAGAGTATGAGCCAGAGAAAGGAAAAGATGGAAGAAAAATAGTAAATATGAAATATCTAATGTATCCCAAAGGCACAACTTCCAAGGAAAAGGTATTACCACTCCCACATGTACTCTATACCTCTGGGAGCTGTGGCTCCCAAATTGTAGAAGTACAGACAAACATGAAGGAAAAATTAGGAAACCTACAGGAAAGAAGCAAACTAGATAAGCTTCTGACAAGAACTTCTCTACTTCCATTTAAGTTAAACAAAGGTATAGGAGGCAAGGAAGAGAAAGAAGGAGTAACAAGACCCTCTCTTCCACCCTCATGGCACAAGGAATCATCACATGCCGAGGAATTAAAATATACAGTACCACCTTTGAATGGCATCACAAGCAGTTCAAAAAGAACAGAATACATGACACAGACAGAAGAGGAGAAAGCAAATACTTTTGAGGAAGACATAATGCACCCCAGGTACATAGCTTTGAGGGCAAAGAAATCACCCCTTTTCCTTATACTCAAAACAAAGAAACTGCAAGTCAACATCAAAGAACAAGGGGAAGTGGGGCAAGAAGATAACGAGGACACTGTTGTGCTTCTGAGCAGAATTCATCCTTTCATCACTTCTTCAACTCATCTTAAGTGGGACACAATAAAAGATGAGGAGGGTGAGCCAGGAATAATAAGAAATGATGTGCCACATCTTGAGCTCCAAGAATCATTGCCTTCAGGGAGAATGGCACCTACAGAGTCATCTGATAGCCGTGTGATACAAGAAGAACAACACCCACGACAGGAAGAAAGGAACAGAGTACAAACAGAAGCCACAGATGGCTCAATGCGGCCCAGTGGCACAGATTGTAAGGCAAAGATATCACCACCTCCTCCTGTGTTCAGGGTTACTGAGCACAGTGCTTTGAACAACAGAAAGGAACCACAGTGGAGCATGACGGAGAAAGCAGAACAAGAGCAGCAAAGAACAGGTGACCCTGATGTGGCTCGGACAAAAACTCCTCCTTCCACACCTTCCCCACCTCACCACAGTTTGGACACAAGAACCAAAGAAAACAAGGACTCACTTGCAATGATAGGATGCTCTCCTTCACAATTGCTGTGCCCTGAGTCATCAGATGCAGGAAAACCCAGACATGCAGATTCCAATGAGGGCATTGGCTCATTTGATGTAATAATAAAAATTAATCAGCCTATGCCATATACAAAGGTAAAGAACAGAGTAAAAATAAAAGATGGGGAAGGTAGAAGATTCCCAAAAATAATCACTTTGAGAGCACAGATATCCTCACTTCTACATCTATCCAGTAGAAAGAGACTACCTTTGTATATTAAAGAGCAAGGGAAAGAAGTGCAAGAAGGCAAAAGTGAACCAGAAATGGTTCTGAAGGAAGCCTGTGCCTCCTTGCCTTCTCCATCTTACCTGAAATGGAACGGGCAAATGAATGAAAAGGAAGACACATTAGAAAAAACACACTTCACTTTTCCACCATCAAAGATTCAGGATCCATCCAATTCAGGCAAAGAAGCATATACTAAGTCATTTTATGGTGATCTAAAAGAGAAGGATAGACTCAAAATAGATATTGAAGACAAAATGGCCCCAAGATGTATGGCTCTGAAGGCAAAGGAAGTACCCCTTTCACATATACTAGATACCAAAAAATTGCAGTGGAAAATGAAAGAGCAAGAGAGAAAGATGCAGAAAAAGAAAAATGACCTCGTTGAAAATCTGGGAAACATCTGTACTTCTTTACTGACTCTACCATATCTTAAATTTGGCAAAACAGAAGGAGAGGGGTACCTGATAAGAATTACAAATGTGCCTCTCCCACAACTACAGTCCAAGGAATCACTAGATGCAGTGAAAACAGCATATGCAGAAACAACTGATGGAGAACTTTCAAATGATGTAAAAGAATTAAAAGAACACACGTTACAGAAAGAAGTGAGAGATGGAGAGAAAAACATGGAGATGAATAGTACAGTGGCTCCCAGTGATAGGCATTTAAAAGAAAAGAGATCACCTATTTTACTTAGATACAATCTAAGTGACCATCCGTGGAAAACTAAAGACCAAGAGGGAATGGCTCAGGAAGGTCAGCGTGAGCCAGGTGGTACAATACCAACTAAGACTTGTACTTGTACTTGTAGATCTTCCCTACTTCACCTTTACAAGAATCCCAGATGTGAGAAAAAGAGAATGGCCATATTAACAAGATCCTCTCTTTCCCCAGTCAACTTCCAGGAATCATCAGATTCTGAAGATGTGGAAAGTGTAGAGCCAACTGCTAGAGATATTTTAATCAGTCCACAAAAAGGAAAAGATCAGATGCCCCAGAACAAGGAGGGGGATGGAGTAGAAACAGTAAACCTCATGTTCCCCAAACATCAAGAAAAGAAGATACAAGGAAGTAAAGATGAACCAGGTGTGGTTCTGGCCAACACTTCCTCTCCATCTTCATCTCTCCCTCTCCTCCAATTGGATAAAGAAATACAGGTAGATGATGAAATGTTAGTAGCTACAAGGTCTGTTGTGCAGAGAGTATCAAATGCCAGAGAAATAGTACATACAGAAGCAATTGGTGGTGATGTCTTTCAAGATAGTCAAAATGCGAAACAATGTATGCCTCAGGAAGAGGAGCAGGACAGAGAAAAAACAAATATGAAAAGTATGGCGCATATCACAGATATAATCTTGAAGTCAAAGAAATCACCTCCTTCACGTATGCTCCATAGAACAGAATTGCATCTAATCATTGGAGGGCAAGAACCAAAGAAACATGAAGGTCAAAGTAAACCACCCTGTACAGTGCTCAGAAAAATTTATGTTTCCAAACATTCAGCCAACCCTACATTAGATAAAGGTACACAAGTAAATGAAAAAATGCTTGGAATTAGAAGGCCCTCTCTACTTCCATGCATGCTTTCAGCATTATCAGGTGCAGGGCCAATTCGTGATGTAAGAGAAAGAAAACAACATATGTCACAGAAAGAAAAAAAGTATGAAGTGAAAACAGTTGATATGAGGATTAGGATGCAGCGCAAAGAGGCCAGGATTTCATCAATTTCCCATATCTTTAACACAAAGGAATTTGTGTTGAATATTAAAGAACAAAAGGAAAATATGTGCAAAGGTAAAGATGAGCTACCTATAGTTCTGACAAGGACTTTTCTTTCCATCCCATCAGCACCTGCCCTTTATCTAGACTCAGGGAACAAAATAGACAAAGATGTACCAGGAGCTACAGGATCCTCTCCTCTCCAGCAAAATCTCCAGGAATCATCAGATACCCAGAAAACAGCAATTACAGAGGTAGTTGCTGGTGATAGTGAAATCGTTGTGAAGAAAGTCAAACACTCTGTGCCACAAGAAGAGACAGTGCAACAGTGGACATCCAACTTCATGGTCAGTGTACAGCGAAGGAATGAACCTCCACGAGTCAAATCTGAAGGAGACTTGAGTCTGTTAGTTTTAAATTCACAGCATGAGGACATTTATTTAACAGGATTTCGTACCATAAGTGGGAAAAGGCTGGAATATTTCTTTACAGGGCAAGAGGCTCTACCAGAAAAATACAAAACAGAAACTTTTACTACGTTTCTTTCCTACCCCACAAAGGATCCAGCTAAGATGGCCAACCTGAAGAAAGAAACTGAAATAATGGATGATTTAAACCATGAAAGGAGTCCTAAGAGTTTAGTTTCACCACCAAGGAAAATATCCAAGGAAATATATGTCACATTTGGTACCCCTGTATGTGCAAAAGGATTTTCTGTTTCAGAGCAAGATGCCCCCCAACAAAAAACGTTATCCAAGGCATCTCCAGGATCTGGAAATTCATACACATCTGATAAGCCAGAGAAAGAGGTACAAAATCATGATAAAATGAGCAAAATGCCCTCTTCCAAAGCATTAGCCCTACAGACAAAGGGATCGCTTGAGAAAATGAATATCACAGAGTCAGATACTCCCCCAATTATAGAAGAACAAGAGATTGTTGTGAAAAAGCAAGTGGTGTTACAGTCTGAAAGGGGACAAAAGACCTGCCTGGATTCCAGCCTTTCTCTTAAACTCCCACTTAAAGATGGAAGGCAGAAGACGCAATTGGAAACAGATGTATGCAAGCAAACTATGGTGTACCCCAGAATACAAATACTACCAGGAACACATGTGGATATTACAGTGTTTGATACCCTCGGAGGGAAAAAAGAGCAGGCATTGCTGGTGCCAGAACAAAAGGAATGCATTCTAGAATCAGGTCAGAAGCCTCTTCCCTCCCACTGGACTTTTCCAGTTCAATCTGAAGATCTGGAAGGAAAAAATAAAATGGACACCAGTACTATTATAAATCTGGAGCAAAAAACATTAGAACTGGAAGAAGGGGAATTAAAAATAGACACAAACATAGCTATCTGTCTGGAAAAGGACAAAACAGAAATGCACAAACACATCATTGTCAGTCTAGAGGAGAACTTAAAAAGGGACACAAATAATGTTGTAAATGGGAGTACTCCATCTCCAAAGGCAGAGGAGTCTCAAATTAACACTCAGGTGATCACTCGTATAGGAAACAGCTGCCCAATCAAGCAAAAACATAAAAAGGACCTAGAAGTCCCTGGTGCAAAACAAAATATTCAGCCACGAAAAATGTTTCAAAAACATATTCTGGATTCATTTTATGCCTACGTTCCTCTTTCTCTCAAGTTTGAAGGCCGGAAAGGCAGATTAACAATAGCAGATTTGAAGAGAGAACTGAGCCCCAAATATTTAACTATGAAAATCCAAAATCACCCAATTTCACAGATTCTTAATAACACAGGACGTGGTATTCCAAGCAATAGAAAGAAATTAGAGTATGACTTCAGCGGACCAAAGAAAACAGTTTTGTGGCGTGAAGATACTTCAGGAATATGTATCAGAAGTCTTTCTATTTCCACGGTGAATTCATCTCAGACTGAAGAAACAGCAGAATCTGAGACAAACCTAGAAAGAGAAAAGATACTCTGTCTTTCTGAATTCCAACAGAAATCACCAAGCACTAGTGACATTAAGAGGAACAGTTCAAGCATTGTAAAAGAAGGGTGTCCTCCCTTCTCCCCACTGTCAAAATCAGAAACAAACCTCAGCCGTGAAGCAAAGGAAAACATTTTGATTCCACAAACAAAAGAAGAAAACGTTGTTCCGGGGCCTGATAGCTCAAGGATCATAAAGGAACCCTACTTGCTTATGACTGCGGAAGAAGAAAAGGCACCAAAACCCATTCTGACGCCCACAGAGTGTCCACTCATGTCTGATGATCCAAAGGACAGTGTAGAAACCCACATGGAAAGTACCCTAAGCATGAATATTTCCCCCCCAGGAGTAGAAGAAACACAACATGGGGCTGAGCTACTCGATATCATGGGGTGTGCCTCGCCACCAGAACAGGGGGATCAGAGTGAACCTATCCAGGACACAACGACACCAAAGGTCCAGCAACAAAAAACTTTTCCAGGAAGTGGGCCTGTACCATCCCAAGTTAAAAGTAATGAAATAAAAGTAGTGGCAGAAAGGGCAAGTGCTGAAAGTTTACTTCCTCTTTATGAAGCAGTTAAAAATATCTTGGAATCCCAGATAAAAAACATGATTCAGGACAAAATTTGTGAGGATATACTGGAAAAAATAAAAGCTCATAAGCCTGATGCTTGGAAGTCACCATCTTTTGCAGGAAGTCCAGATACAACATCCACAACAAAACCTCCCACATTGCAGCCAAAACTCATTTTGGAACGTCTTCTTCCCAAAGAAAACAATAAGCTCACTAATCATTTAGAGTCAAAAGCATTTGAAATAAGACTGAATCTGATACCAGAGATAGCAAAAAAATCTTTCCACAAGTTCAACTTTTATCTAAAACAGTCTATTTCAGAACATAACAGTTGGAGGCTATATCCAAGACATAAAAAAATGTGCTTTTTGTCTCTAGAAGGGATTGATGGTACAGAACCTAATTTAAATCAGAAATACCCCAAGGATTCACCTCCTGTCCGCTGTATGAAGACATTGATTGTCAATGTTTCAAGTGATGGTAAAGAGATCATTGCAAACCGAAAGAGTATTAGAAAGCTAGAAAGTGGAGCATCTTCAGCGACTTCTGCTAATGAGATGCCATTGACTCCTATTCTTCCGAACTACTCAGCAGAAGAAAAAGACAAACTTTTCGTACACTTTTCTATAAAAACATTAGAGATTCAAATGACAGCCTTTCCCAGAATTGTAAGAGAATCCTACACAATGGCCAATGCTCAGAATACAAAGAAACCTTTATCTAAATTTGTTAATTCTGGTACCAAAGTACCAAAACGAAAAAACAAAATTTTGTTACTTTTCGAGGAAAAATCTCTTCATCAAATAGATCTTGATTTGCAATACAAATACCTTCATTTTCTCCTGGGGCTTCCAGTCAAAAGTATGTTCCCTAAACCAAATGCACTTCCCAAACATATCCTGAAGTTAAACACAGTTGCAATTTGTAAAAATAGAGATTACAGGGGAGAAAGCGGTGGTGGTCTTTGCATTGACACAGAACCGTTAGAACACCACATCTCTTCCGAAAAGCAAAGTCCCCATGAAAACTCATCACTGATGAAAAAATTCCTCAAGCCAACCCATGTGTGTGCTTCTAACGCTGATCAACAGGGCACAGCTCAGAAAGATAGTACAGTTCTTTCAGAGTTAAAGTCTCATGTGACTCCAGAAAAAGATAAACAATGTCATGTGTGGTTTCAAGAAACAAATACGTATAAATATTTTGATCCAAAGACTCAGGAAAGTGCTCCCCATTTAGTTGATTCCCATTCAATTCCGATTTCTGAAGATTCTGCTGAGAGTCAGACAAATATTGAGAGTCTAGCCAACTTGGAGGCATGCTCAGCTCTTGAAGTATATGGGAGCAAAGAATGTATGTTCTTAGAAGCAAACCCATATTTAAGTCAGGAATCCCAAAACATTCTGTTTGAATTACAGAAAGGCATTCCTTTGGAAAATCTCTACAAGATGAGAAAAAGCAAAACTAATTTGAAACCATTTTACAGGGAATATTCAGGTTCCCATCATGGTGTCAGAGGCTGTAGAAAACATTCCTCAATTGTGACACCTTCTTATGAATCCCACAAAAGCAGGAAATACGGGTCATCTGACACAACGCCATTTCCTGACTGGTTGTGCTATGGTTCATTAAATACTGTAGACGTTCCATCTAGCTCATCTTCTGTTCCATTCAGTGAAGGGAAGTCTTCATGGTCTGCAGGGCACAGAACCAACTACTCTTTAGTTCCCTTAACGGAATCAAATATCAAATTACATCTTGCAAAAAGCCAAGGCAAACCTTACAGTCATCTTGAAAGCAAAGAAAGAAAGAAGGCAAAGTTGGATTTATTTACAAAGAACAACCTTCATTGGGACTGTGATTACAGTTATACACAGAATAAAGAGAAATTCACAAGAAAGAAAAAAGTATGTAATTATGAGTCAGAAAGATTGAATCATTATGCAAGCAAACCTAAGTTATCATCAAAGCCTCATCAAGAGGATGTCTACTTCCATTCTGAAAGCAAACAAAACCAGCCATTTTTTTATGCCTGTATACCAGCAGATTCGCTGGAGACTATGCCTCAAACCATTCGCTGGACTATTCCCCCAAGAACTTTAAAGAAAACAAACTTCAGAGTTCCTCTGGTGGCAAAGATTTCAAGTTCATGCAATATATGGACTTCATCCAAAAAGCTCTTGGGGTCTCTCTTGGAGTCCTTCAGTCCAGTTCATCCAAATTGATATAACCATATCTAGATTCATCTGAAGTGGAAAGCTGGTTGTTATTGTGGTGTTCTGTGAAAAATAAAATCAGATAAAGTCAAACGGTCTTTTCATGAAGTGTCTTCTAAACCGGTAATGTTTTATTTCTTTGGTAGATTTGCACAACTGTTCTGGACGGATGGGGTGGAAAAGCAGATGACTTTGGGCTTGATCCCACCATGCAGTGGGGTCTCCTTTTAGTTTATGCTGCCTTCCTCATAATCACACAGGAGAGGACGCTCTCTTCCTATCCCATACCAGTGACTGAGGATGAGTTGAAGGACATGGAGCCTATAAATGAGATTGGGAGAGAATGACCAGAAAGTTGGGACTGCACAGAGGGAGAGAGTTTTTTATATAGCAGTGAGGGTTCAGTAATGTCAGATGTCACGAAATACGGGAGTAAATGCTGATTTTGCGAAGCCAGATTCCTGTGATGACTTTGTCCTCCTTCTGGACCTCAGCAGCAGCTCATTGACCTACATGTGATCACTATCTGCCATCAGGAGGGGGGCGGGCATCAAATCATACTGGGCCCTCGCTCCGGAGCATTGCCACTGTGCAGGAACATCCTCCAGGAGGGGCAGGAAGCCATTCTGCAGCACTACCAGGGGAAGGGAGACTACCTCCCAGTGTACTTGTACTACCCGCCTTCCTACCACTGCCTGCACACGCACTTCACCGCCCTGGGCTTCACGTCCCCTGGCTCAGGGGCACAGCAGGCTCACCTGATGGTGGAGGTGACTGAGAACCTGGACTGTAATGCCAACAGCAGACCTTACCTTTGCCCTTGGGGCTGATGACCCCTGCTTGAACTCTTGCAGGAGGTCCAGAAAACCCAGGTCAACCAGGGGCTGGGGGGAGAACACTACAGATCGGTGGCATTGGGGTGGGGGTGGGGCAGCAAGAATTTTAGCAACAAGTGAATATTTTAAAAATGTATTTTGTACTGGCTTATTCCTAGTATGTGAATAAAGTACGGGTCTCATTCAGAAAATAAATTTGGGGGGGGGGCTCATAAATATTCCATAATGCCAATCATTTTATTATTAAATGACAAGACAGATGACAGTTTTTCATATCACCATTACATTAATGCCAGGAATAGCAATGCCTCCTTTATTGTAAATGCTACTTGATCTTTTTAAAACATATATTTACTATACTTGGAATATTTGGGCATGATTAATAGAATAAACAACTAGAAAGTATTCCATTTTTTTTTTTACTAAGCAAAGTACATAGTTTTATACAATTTACACACAAGTTTTAATGTTAGCAATAGAAATAATGAAATTATTTCACTTGTTGATATTTAACAATAAAAAGGACTTTAACTCTGAAGACATGCCCTACAACCATACAGTAGACTTTGTCATCAATATGAGAGTCTTGGTATCTGATATGAGTTATGTCCGTGGGGTTTGACAATCAGATGGAATATATCAGTACTTATTATAGAAAATTTTGAGCACACACACACACACAAGAAAACAAAATAGTATGATGTACTTCTAGGTACCCTTCACCTAGCCCTCAAACTTTAACCTGGAGCCAAACCTGCCTTATCTACTTCTCGTCCACTTCTCCATGAGTATTTTGACACAAATCACAGACATATAATTTTATCTATGAATATTTTCTATATCTGTATAAGGTAACTATTTTGTAACATAACCATCTCACATCTTAAAAGCTAACACTGATGTCTTCATATCAAATATTCAGTCAGAAGATTTTCAATTATTTCATGATGTCATTTCCTAAGTTGGTTTGAATTGGGATATAAAGAAAGTCACACTTTGTGCTTGGTCTTTTAAGTCTTTTTTTTTTCTTTAAAGCTTATTTATTTATTTTGAGAGAGAGGGAGAGAGAGAGAGAGCACACAAGCAGGGGAGGGGAAGAGAGACAGGAAGAGACAGAATCCCAAGCAGGCTCTGCGCAACGCAGGGCTTGATCTCATGAATCGTGAGATCATGACCTGGGGTCGAAATCAAGGGTCAGACGCTTAACCAACTGAGCCTACCCAGGTGATTCTCTTTTATTTTTATTTATTTATTTTTTAATTTAATTTTTTAATTTTTTAAAATTTATGTCCAAATTAGTTAGCATATATGCAACAATGATTTCAGGAGTAGATTCCTTAGTGCCTTAGGTTTTTGCTTGCCTTCTCCTCTAGGATTTTGATGGCTTCCTGTCTTACATTGAGGTCTTTCATCCATTTTGAGTTTATTTTTGTGTATGGTGTAAGAAAGTGGTCCAGGTTCATTCTTCTGCTTGTCGCTGTCCAGTTTTCCCAACACCACTTGCTGAAGAGACTGTCTTTATTCTATTGGATATTCTTTCCTGCTTTGTCAAAGATTAGTTGGCCATACGTTTGTGGGCCCATTTCTGGGTTCTCTATTCTGTTCCATTGATCTGAGTTTCTGTTCTTGTGCCAGTACAATACTGTCTTGATGATTACAGCTTTGTAATCTGGGAATTGAAGTCTGGGATTGTGATACCTCCTGCTTTGGTTTTCTTTTTCAACATCGCTTTGGCTATTCAGGGTCTTTTCTGGTTCCATACAAATTTAGGATTATTTGTTCTAGCTCTGTGAAGAATGCTGGTGTTACTTTGATAGGAATTGCATTGAATATATAGATTGCTTTGGGTAGTATCAACATTTTAACAATATTTGTTCTTCTATCCAGGAGCATGGAATCTTTTTCCATTTTTTTGTGTCTTCTTCAATTTCTTTCCTAAGCTTTCTATAGTTTTCAGTGTATAAATTTTTCACCTCTTTGGTTAGATTTATTCCTAGGTATTTTATGGTTTTTGGTGCAACTGTAAATGGGATTGATTCCTTGATTTCTCTGTCACTTCATTGTTGGTGTATAGGAATGCAACCGATTTCTGTGCATTGATTTTATATCCTGCAACTTTGCTGAATTCATGAATCAGTTCTAGCAGTTTTTTGGTGGAATCTTTAGGGTTTTCCATATAGAGTATCATGTCATCTGCGAAGAGTGAAAGTTTGACCTCCTCCTGGCTGATTTGGATGTCTTTTATTTCTTTGTATTGTCTGATTGCAGAGGTTAAGACTTCCAATACTGTGTTAAATAACAGTGGTGAGAGTAGACATCCCCGTCTTGTTCCTGACCTTAGGGGGAAAGCTCTCAGTTTTTCCCCATTGAGGAGGATATTAACGTGGGTTGTTCATTTATGGCTTTTATGATCTCAAGGTATGCTCCTTCTATCCTTACTTTCTTGAGGGTTTTTACCAAGAAAAGATGCTGTATTTTGTCAAATGCTTTCCCTGCATCTATTGAGAGGATCATACGGTTCTTGTCCTTTCTTTTATTGATGTGATGAATTACGTTAATTGTTTTGTGGATAATGAACCAGCCCTGCATCCCAGGTATAAATGCCACTTGGTCATGGTGAATAATTTTTTTAATGTATTGTTGGATCCAGTTGGCTAATATCTTGTTGAGGATCTTTGCATCCATGTTCATCAGGGAAATTGGTCTATAGTTCTCCTTTCTAGTGGGGTCTCTGTCTGGTTTTGAAATCAAGGTAATGCTGGCTTCATAGAAAGAGTTTGGAAGTTTTCCTTCCTTTTCTATTTTTTGGAACAGTTTCAAGAGAATAGGTGTTAACTCTTCCTTAAATGTTTGGTAGAATTCCCCTGGAAAGCCATCTGGCCCTGCACTCTTGTTTTTTGGGAGGTTTTTGATTACTAATTCAATTTCCTTACTGGTTATGGGTCTGTTCAAATTTTTTATTTCTTCCTGTTTCAGTTTTGATAGTGTATATGTTTCTAGGAATTTGTCCATTTCTTCCAGATTACCCATTTTATTGGCATATAATTGCTCATAATATTCTCTTATTATTGTTTTTATATCTGTTGTATTGGTTGTGATCTTTCCTCTTTCATTCTTGATTTTATTTATTTGGGTCCTTTCCTTTTTCTTTTTGATCAAATTGGCTAGTGGTTTATCAATTTTGTTAATTCTTTCAAAGAACCAGCTTCTGGTTTCATTGATCTGTTCTACTGTTTTTTTTTTGTTTCAATAGCATTAATTTCTGCTCTAATCTTTTTAATTTCCTGTATTCTGTTGGTTTTGGGTTTCATTTGCTGTTGTTTTTCCAGCTCCTTAATGCATAAGGTTAGGTTGTGTATCTGAGATCTTTCTCCCTTCTTTAGGAAGGCCTGGATTGCTATATACTTTCCTCTTATGACTGCCTTTGCTGTGTCCCAGAGGTTTTGGGTTGTGGTGTTATCATGTTCATTGACTTCCATATACTTTTTAATTTCCTCTTTAACTGCTTGGTTAGCCCATTCATTCTTAAATAGGATGTTCTTCAGTCTCCAAGTATTTGTTACTTTTCCAAATTTTTTCTTGTGGTTGATTTCAAGTTTCATAGCGTTGTGGTCTGAAAATATGCACGGTATGATCTCGATCGTTTTGTACTTACTTAGGGCTGATTTGTGTCCTAGCATATGGTATATTCTGGAGAATGTTCCATGTGCACTGGAGAAGAATGTATATTCTGCTGCTTTAGGATGAAATGTTCTGAATATATCTGTTAAGTCCATTTGATCCAGTGTGTCATTCAAAGCCATTGTTTCCTTGTTGATTTTTTGATTAGATGATCTGTCCATTGTTGTGAGTGGGGTGTTGAAATCTCCTACTATTATGGTATTACTATCGATGAGTTTATGTTTGTGATTAATTGATTTATATATTTGGGTGTCCCACATTTGGTGCATAAATGTTTACAGTTGTTAGGTCTTCTTGGTGGGTAGACCCCTTGATTATGATATAATGCCCTTCTGCATTAGGATGCAGCTTATTACAGATAAGACTGTATCTCTTGATACAGTCTTTATTTTAAAGTCTAGATTGTCTGATATAAGTATAGCTATTCCGGCTTTCTTTTGTTGACCATTAGCATGATAGATGGTTCTCCATCCCCTTATTTTCAATCTGAAGATGTCTTTAGGTCTAAAGTGGGTCTCTTGTAAACAGCATATAGATGGATCTTGTTTTCTTATCCATTCTGTTACCCTCTGTCTTTTGATTGGAGAATTGAGTCCATTGACATTTAGAGTGAGTACTGAAAGATATGAATTTATTGCCATTATGATGCTTGTAGAGTTGGAGTTTCTGGTGGTGTTCTCTGGTACTTTCTAATCCTTGTTGCTTTTGATATATATATTATATATAATATATATATCCTTGTATTTTGAATGACAGCCTTGCTGGATAAAGAATTCTTGGCTGCATATTTTTCTGATTCAGCACATTGAATATATCATGCCACTCCTTTCTGGCCTGCCAAGTTTCTGTGGATAGGTCTGTCGCAAAGCTGATCTGTCTTCTCTTGTAGGTTAGGGACTTTTTTTCCCTTGCTGCTTTCATGATTCTCTCCTTGTCTGAGTATTTTGTGAATTTGACTATGATATGCCTTGCTGATGGTCGGTTTTTGTTGAATCTAATGGGGGTCCTCTGTGCTTCCTGGATTTTGATGTCTGTGTCTTTCCTCAGGTTAGGAAAGTTTTCGGCTATGATTTGCTCACATAACCCTCTACCCCTATTTCTCTCTCTTCCTTTTCTGGGACCCCTATGATTCTGATGTTGTTCCTTTTTAATGAGTCACTGATTTCTCTAATTCTTAAATCATGCTTTTGTGCCTCAATCTCCCTCTTTTTTTCTGCTTCATTATTCTCTATAAGTTTGTCCTCTATATCGCTGGTTCTCTGTTCTGCCTCATCCATCCTTGCCGCTGCTGCATCCATCCGTGATTGCAGCTCAGTTACAACATTTTTAATTTCATTCTGGCTATTTTTTACTTCTTTTATCTCTGAAGAAAGGGATTCTAATCTATTTTCAACTCCAGCTAGTATTCTTATTATCGTGATTCTAAATTCTGGTTCAGACATCTTGCTTGTATCTCTGTTGGTTAACTCCCTGGCTGTCGTTTGCTCATGCTCTTTCCTTTTTGGGTGAATTCCTTTGTTTTGTCATTTTGAAGGGAGAAAAGGAATTAGTGAGGTAGAAAAATTGAAATTAAAAAAATTAAAATTAAAAATTAAACACACACACACACACACACAAATCAAATAGATGATGCTAGATCCTAGGTGTGTTTGGTCTGGGTGTTGAAAGTGGTTTGACAGATTAGAGGGAAAAAAAGGGGGGGGGCAGAAAAAATAAAAGGGAATCGTTTGAAAATTTGAAAAAATGAATACACTGAAGTAGACTAAAATGAGATGATGGGGGTAAAATAGAATTTGAAAAAAATACAGAAAAGTAAAGAATATAGTAGAAAAAATGAAAGAAAAATATTTTTAATAAAAATTAAAAATAAATATAAATATTTTCTTTTTCTGTATTCAAGAAAAAACAAAAGCAATGAAAAAGAGAAAAAAGATTAAAAAAAGAAAGAAAAAAGAAAAAAAGGAAATCATTTGAAAATTTGAAAAAGTGAATACACTGTAGTAGACTAAAATAAAATGATGGAAGTAAAATAGAATTTGAAAAAAATTACACAAAAGTAAAAAAATAGTAATAAAAATTAAAGAAAATATTTTTAATAAAAATTGAAAATAAAAATGAATTTTTTTCTCTTTCTGTATTCAAGAATAAGGAAAGTGTAAAAGAGAAAAAAAAGAAAGAAAATTGAATAGATGAACCTGCTAACAGATTGAAGTAGGACTGAAGTCACTTCGTTTTCCCCTAGAAGTCAGGCTATGTAGCGCTTTATAGTCCATAAACTGAGCCAGTGGTGAGACTTGGTCTTGAAGATCGAAGTTGGCCCAGTTGGGCAGGGCTCAGTGTAATGGTTCTGCTCTCCACTAGATGGCGCTGCTAGCCTCCTGGGGTGGATTGTTGCGGTGCTCATAGGTACGTATGCGCATGGGCGGGAGTGGTGAAAAATGGTGCCACCCAGACACGCAACTGTTCTCCCAGGTCAGCAATCTCACGCCCGTCCTCTGTCTTCAGCTCTCATCCACTCCCCGTTTTTTCACTCTCTGTGACCAAGCCCAGGCAGTACCTCTCTCCCGAATTTGTCTCAGATGCGGCTGTTTTCCCCGGCCCCTTACTTCTGAAGGACTGCGGCTTTGGCCCGTTCTGCCCCTCTGTGGGAGGGTCTCACCGAGCAATGGCCGAATGAGCAATGGCCGAGTGTCGGCTGCACCCAGGAACACCCGCTGGACCCTGCTGTTGCCGTTGCCCTGAGACTGCGGCCAGGTGCCAGCCCGCCCCGGAAAAAGTTCGCGAGATAGTGTGGCAGCAGCATTTTAGGGATTATGGAAAATCGCAACACACATCTGGCACCAGGCTTCCCCCTCAACGACCTTGCCCCAGCACCAGCAAATGTGGCCGCCTTCCAGGGTCTGCTGGGACCAGGTGGCTTCAACAGTCTCTACCAAACGTCCTTCCAGCAGTGGAACCGCTTTTCTCCGCGTGGCCCGAGAACCTCCCGGATCCCACTCTGCTCCTGGGGATTCACCCTTCCCAGCAGAACATCGCCAGGTATCGAGCTGTGGAGTTGCAGTCTTTGTGCTCCCCTTGTTTACAGTCTTAATGGAATTTAAACCCTCTCCTTTTCCCCTTTTTAGTTTAGTCCCTGCGGCTGTTTCCAATTTTCCACTTTCCCTCCAGCTGCTTTTGGGGAGGGATGCTTTCCTGTATGCTCCCCCCCACCCCCCCGTCTTGGTCCTCTCTCTGCCCACAAAAGCGGTTCCCTACCTTCTGTGGCTTCTTGCGCCCCAAATTCACCTCTCTGCGCCACGTACCTGCTGAATTCTGTAGTTCAGGTTGTGCAGATTGTTGTGTTAATCCTCCAATCAGTTTTCTAGATGTGTAGGATGGTTTAGTGTTGGTCTGGCTGTATTTCATGGACGCGAGACATGCAAAAAACTTCCATGGTATTCCACCATCTTGTCTCCTCCCCCAGGTATTTCTCTTTTAAATCTTTATTAATCCATAGGCTTTTCCTTCCATTGTTTTTTTTCCTTACAGTTTCTCAGATTGAAGAAACCAGGTTGTTTTTTAGTTTCCCATGATCTGTGTTTTGCAGGTAGTGTCCCCGTTGGCAGATTGAAATGGTTAGCTGGATTCCTAATTGTTCCTTAAAAAGGTCTTCACATAAGACATCCAGATGGCCAACAGACACATGAAAACATGCTGAACGTCATTTCTCATCAGGGAAATACAAATCGAAACCACACTGAGATACCACCTCACGCCGGTCAGAGTGGCTAAAATGAACAAATCAGGAGACTATAGACTCTGGAGAGGATGTGGAGAAACGGGAACCCTCTTGCACTGTTGGTGGGAATGCAAACTGGTGCAGCCGCTCTGGAAAACAGTGTGGAGGTTCCTCAAAAAATGAAAAATAGACCTACCTTATGACCCAGCAGTAGCACTGCTAGGAATTTACCCAAGGGATACAGGAGTACTGATGCATAGGGGCACTTGTACCCCAATGTTTATAGCAGCACTCTCAACAATATCCAAATTATGGAAAGAGCCTAAATGTCCATCAACTGATGAATGGGTAAAGAAGATGTGGTTTATATATACAATGGAATACTACTTGGCAATGAGAAAGAATGAAATCTGGCCATTTGTAGCAATGTGGATGAAACTGGAGAGTGTTACGCTGAGTGAAATAAATCAGGCAGAGAAAGACAGATACCATGTTTTCACTCATATGTGGATCCTAAGAAACTTAACAGAAGACCAGGAGGGAGGGGAAGGAAAAAAAAAAAAGTTACAGAGAGGGAATGAGGCAAACCGTAAGAGACTCTTAAATATTGAGAACAAACTGAGGGTCGATGGGGGCTGGGGGAGAGGGGAAAGTGGGTGATGAGCATTGAGGAGGGCACCTGTTGGGAGGAGCATTGGGTGTTGTATGGAAACCAATTTGACAATAAATTATTTATATATAAAAGTGAAATAATAGAATTATAAATTTTAAAAAAAGGTCTTCAAATAGATTACACAGTGTGCAACATTTTATTTTTTTAATTATATTTTTGTGTTTATTCATTTTTTGAAAGAGACAGAGCACAAGCAGGAGAGGGGCAGAGAGAGAGAGGGGGACACAGAATCTGAAGCAGGGTCCAGGCTCTGAGCTGTCAGCACAGAGCCCAACGTGGGGCTTGAACTCATGAACCGCGAGATCAGGACCTGAGCCGAAGTTGGACGCTTAACTGACTGAGCCATCCAGGTGCCCCCATGTGCAGCATTTTTAAATAAAGCATATCGTTTCAGAAGACTGGCTGTCACTTGTGGCAATTCAAATTTGAAGCTGTTAGAGCGAGCTACAGAGCTCTCTATAGTTAAATGTTACATAGACCCGTTATATAGTTAGAGCTATTAGAGCTGAAATGGTGAAATTTCCTACCATAAATGATAGGGACAGATTGAGTGACTAGTTCTTACATCGTGAAAACATTTTGCATCCTGGGACATCAAATGCCTAATTGTTAGTAGAGAAATATTGTAAATTTCTGAATGTAAAGGTAGGTAGAAAAGGGCGTATTTAGAGTAGGAGAAAAATCAGCACAAAGTTCAAATTTTGGAAAGCTGATCAAACCCAAACCATCATGAATCCCAAAAAGTGACCTTTTTGTTAACTGCCTAATATTTTCTTCCAATAATTTTTTTGGCTGCACACTGTTTGATCACATCTTCAAAAAACCCCCAATTTTGTAATAATTTTTCATATAGAGATCAAAAGTAAACCAATCTTCTAGTGGTTGATGAAGATTTATTATTTATTACTGACAATTAAAAAATGCTGGACTTTTGCTGACTGAATGGCCATTTTGCGTACCATTTCACCTGGAATCACAAGACTTCATTAGAACATGATACATCAAATCAGTAAGATGCAGGCCAACAAGCTAAGATGCACAAAATCTGTTACATTACACACAGATGACCTTGCTGTCTGCTGGACTGGTATAGGTTTGTAACACAGCAACAAGCGGGTAAACTGTCATGTGATCGCCATCAAAAAAGTAAGTATACTAAATACATCCTGTGTGCTCTGCTTTTTTGAGTATATTCTTGCCCGAAAAGACTATCCTTTCTGATGAGGTGTTGTAGAGAAGGATTTATCAGCTTATACTCGACACAGCTGATGGATGGAAAATTTTCTCCAGACCAGTTTTCTATACCTCCCTCCCATGTCCTGTTTGTCCTCTGTCATGGACGTTCCTCCTGCCCTGGGTGCTGTAGGAAGTTTTCACATGATCTAGCCCCGGACCTTACCCCTGACCTCATGTCCCAACCTGGGATGTGTCCTTCACAGTGGGCAGAAGGATTCCTGGAACCAGTGGCAGGGCGCCTGGGTGGCTCCCGTTGGTTAAGCGTTCGATTCCTGGTTTCTGTTCAGGTCGTGATCTCACGGTTTGTGAGTTCAAGCCCCGAATCGGGCTCTGTATTAGTGGCCTGAAGCCTGTTTGGGATTCTCTCTCTCCTTCTCTGCCCCTCTTCCCCAAATAAATAAATTAATTAAAAAAAAAAAGTGAATGCCAATCACAAACATTTAGCCCACTGAACCCAAACTACAGGCAACCTAACTCCACTTACCCTGAGATAGATCCCAAAAAATGTTTGCAGCCTCTCTGATCTTACCAAATATGAAGTCAAATATGTCAGATGGTAAGTCAAACTAGAAAGATAATATTTCTAACTAATTACAGTTAAAATATCTCATTTATGAATCCTTGGGGGCCCTCCAGCTTAAACTTCTTTAGCTTTTATGGTACCTCTGCTTATGCAGATCAGACAACATTAATTTATTAATTTCCATATTCTAGCATCAAACATTTATTCAGTGTCTGCCGTGAGCCAGGCCCTGTCCTGGGTACTGAAACCTGGACTTTGGAAGGTCCCCATTACAGATCGAGAAGAGACCGTCTTTGCAGAGCCCTGTAACAGGCTTGCACATGCACACATACAGCTTAGTGATGTCTCATTTCTCCAAGACACATGCATATGTTCCTGTATCTTTGCTGGAGAAAACCAAAGCAGTTCTGATGTCACAGTTATTTGGCCCGAGCCATCTATCAAGAATTACCCATTTGGAGTGGATGTTGGCAAAACGATGAACACCCAAGCCAAGTCTTCTGGTGACCCACATGGCCTGGTTTCTTTTAGATACACAAGACTCTGGGGGAGCTGAGACTCATGTATTTCCTTTTGGCTTTAAATACCCGAGTTATAACAGATGCTGATGGTGCATTGACATGCCGCTACAACTGGGGGGAGAAACTTAAGCTCAAGTTTTTTTTTTTGTTTTTTGTTCTTTGTTTTTTTTCAACGTTTTTTATTTATTTTTGGGACAGAGAGAGACAGAGCATGAATGGGGGAGGGGCAGAGAGAGAGGGAGACACAGAATCGGAAACAGGCTCCAGGCTCTGAGCCATCAGCCCAGAGCCTGACGCGGGGCTCGAACTCACGGACCGCGAGATCGTGACCTGGCTGAAGTCGGACGCTTAACCGACTGCGCCACCCAGGCGCCCCTTTTTAAGCTCAAGTTTTAAGGGAATGAAGAATCTTGAAAGGACAGGGTGGAAGGAGGGTTTTTCCTAAGCTATCCTGTGCAAGATTTAGACTTAGTTCTGAGAAGTTCCTAGTCCTACTGCACACCTACATCCCTCAAGGGCCTTGACCCATTACACGGATGAACTAGAGGAAACAACAGGAATTCATCCTTAAGTCAGAGGTTCCCAAACTTTCTCAGTGCCCTCAGTGTCTCTGATTGTAAACCCAGACCAAACTAAATAGCCAATAATTCTTCATATTAAGTAGCTTAGGTTCAAACAATTTAATTATTATTCACATCTTAAAAACTTAGCAGTTGTTTGAAAAAACAATATAAGTTTACATTTTTTTAATATTTATTTTTTGAGAGAGAGAGAGTGCACACAAGTGGGGGAGAGAGAGAGAGAGAGAGAGAGAGAACGCCAAGCAGGTTCTGTGATGTCGGTGCAGAGCCTGTTGCGGGGGCTCAAACCCGCTAACCGTGAGATCCCAACTTGCGCCAAAATGAAGAGTCGGACACTTAACCAACTCAAGCAGCCATGTGCCCCAAAACAATATAAGTTTAAAAATGTTTTATTTTAGAGGTGCCCGGGTGGCTCAGGCTTCAGTTAAGTGTCCGGCTTCAGTTCAAATCATGATCTCATGGTTCCTGGGTTCCAGCCCCACATCAGACTGCAGACAGTACAGAGCCTGCTTGGGATTCCCTCTCTTCCTCTCTCTCTGCTCCTCTCCTACTCACGTTTGCTTGCTCTCTCTCTCTCTCTCTCCAAATAAATAAATAAACTTAAAAAAATGTTTTATTTTATTTTTAAATAACCACAATTACTTGCCAAGGGGATGTGTGCCTATTGGGCGCTGAACAACTTTTCAATCTTTAGAATCAGATTGGAAATGCCACACTGATTTTTGTGCAGTGTTTTCTTTTAATTCAGCAAGAGCTAGAAAATCAGCTTCACAATACATCGAGGAACGGAGAGGAATGTAGCACCATCTGATAATGTAACTGTGCACCACCTTGAGCTAGTAGTTCACACAGTGTCCAACAGGTGTCGCCATGTTTCCCTCACGACAAAAATATTTCATGCGGCCACAGGGCACATGGTTGGAACTGCCACCTCAAGTTCGTTGCAAGGCTCTATTTTTCTAGTTTGTTCAAAAGCAGGTCTCCAAGAAAAATAGGACAATGAGGGCAGTGTGAATGGGGCGAAGGAACAGAGTCATGAGACACTAAAGCTGGATGGATTCATTTCTTTCTCCAAGCAGATAACCGTACATGCACATAGTGGCTCCAATTTGTGTCATCTTACTTTTTCGGCAAGAAAACTCTGGTGGGCCTTAGAACATTCCATAATCCATTCACTCCCACCTCTCCTAGCTATTTCATACCTTTACTTCTCTCCTCAAACCTCTAATACCTCCTACTCCATCCTCACAAGCAGATGACCTTGCTTCATACTTCACTGAGAAGAGGAGAGAGACCTTTCACTGACTCTCTTCCCATCTGTACCTGCCATGGATAGACGGTCCTCGCTGCCGTTTCAAGCCAGTGCCTCTGCACATTAGATCCCAGTCCTCATCTACTCAAGGAATCATTTTAACATTCTCCCCTCTCTGTACTACATCATCACTTTTTCTCTCTCTACTGGATCATTCCCAATAGCATATATGCTATTATTTCTTCATCTAAAAAACAAAATACTAACAGATAAAAGTCCCCAAGTTATCCTTTAACCTCTCTTCTGCTGCCAGCTACTTCCCCATCTAGTTTTTTCTCCTTGTAAGAAAAATCCTCAAAGAATTCTTCACTCGCTTTCCCATTCCTCTTTTCCATTGTCTTATAAATCCACACCAATCCTTTTCCCCACCACCCCCACCACCTAAACTTTTCTTACAAAAGCCACGAGTCACCTCTGCACAGTGAAATGTAATATTTTAAATCTAAATCAAAAATGATCTTCAATTAGCAATATCTGACCCAGGTGAGCTCTCCCTGTTTCTTCAAGCAGTTTTCTTCTCTTGGCTTCCATGATACCACAGACTTTTGGTTTTCTCCTTGCCTCACTGGCTTCTACTTCTCAGTTGCATCTGCTGGTTCTTCCTCACTTCCCTGATCTCTTAACGTACTTGGTTTCCTTCCCACTCCCACCATGTCTTGGAAGAACATCTATATGTTTGATTACTCCAAACTTACATCACCAACTCAAATATCTCTCCTAAACTCTAGGCGTAGATCTCTAATTGCCCTCTCAGTTTCTCCACTTGTTTGAGTAGTAGATGTTTCAAACTCAATATAACCAAAACCGAAGTACTGATCTTCATGCACAAACTTGTTCTGTCCATAGCCTTCCCCATCTCAGTTGATGTCACTCTATTCTTCTAGTTGTTCAGATAAAAACCTAGGGTTCATGTCTTCTGGTTCCAGATAAGATGCTATAACACCTGCTACCCCGTTTCTTCCTTTGGCTGTAGATAAAAACTCTGGGCAAAACATATAAAATAAATATGAGAAGGCTCTGAAAGGTAGACAAAATAATGCAAATTAGCCAAGGACTTCAGGACACAAAAAAGGGGGGGAGGTGAGTTCCCTGTTTTATATTTCTGCTTATATATCCTCTTCTGGGGACTAGAGAATGTCAGAACCCAGAAACAAGGAGCAGACAAAATAAAGACCTTAAGAAGAGACTTCTTCCTGTAACCAAAGGACCAGGAGAGGGGAAGCTAAGCAGGACAGAACCCTTTGGGTAGTACCCATCCTACTCCTCACAAATACCACAAAAACCCTATACCCACTCCACTCTCTGTTGAGTACGATGGTCAGCACTGGTGCCGTGAGCCCCGACTTCCTTCCTGTCCTCTGGTAATGGGGTGTCACACCTTCCCCTTCCTACCAGTTAGGGGTAAGTTTTCCATGGAGACTGGGTGGCATCTTGGCTTTCATTGCCACCTTGCAATAATGAGGTGGTGCTTCTCTCAAGCAGAAAGTGGGGAAATGATTACTTAGAGAAAGGAGCAAGAGAAAAGAATTCCTTACCTTTGCATATGAAGTACTGGGGAGACTCTCAAGCAACCTAGGCATGAAACAGACCAGAATCAAACAGCAAAGGTTTTAGAAGTGAATTACAGTGTGAAATGCTAACTAGGATGCAGATTGGCCTCTAAATAGCACAAAAATGGGGCAGACCAGTATAATGCAGCAAAAGCTTTGAAGACTAAGTTGACATTTCCACAAAAATGTAAGGGGGGGAAAAAAGCAAAAATGGGCCAGGATGTATGTTCTAAAGCCAAATAGGGTAACTACCTGCCAACATAGAAGAGTTAAAGAACTGGGTTCTCACAATATCCAAAAAGTTCAGAGTGCAATCAAATACTATTCACCACATCAAGAACCAGAAACATCTCATCTCAGTGAAAAAAGAATCTGCCCAAGACTTTAAAGTATTCATCCCCAAAATGCTTCAATAAGCAATTAGAAACAAATGGAAAAAATGAAGTCTCAAAAAAGAAATAGAAGATATAGAGCCAATTGAAATTTTCTAAGCTGGAAAATTAAATGAAATTAGCAAATGCATTGAATGCCCTCAATAGCAGAATGGAAATGATATACAGAACAATCAGTGAACTTGAAGGTAGGTCAGAAATCTGAGAATTCCCAAAGAAATTCATGCCAAGATACATCACCATAATAATTTTGAAAACGAAAGACAAAAATATTGAAAGCATTCAATTCAGAGAGAGATGAAACATTTCCTTTGGGGAAGAACAATTAGAATAGCAGTGTATTTCTCATCAGAAACCGTGGAGCCTGAAGGTAATGGCACCACATTGCCTAAGAAGTGAAGAAAAAAAGAGCTTTTAATAGAGAAGTCTATATTTAACAATGTTTTTTTTAGAAATGAAGGTGAAATACATTCTCAGGTAAAGGAAAATGAAAATAATTTGTCACCAGTAAACCTTCCCTAAAATAATTGCCAAAGGAAATTCTCCAAACAGAAAGGAAATGATAACAGAAGGGAACTTGGAACATTGGAATGAACAAAGAACAACAGAAGAGATGAGTATATGAGAAACATAAGAGACTAGCCTTTGATGGTTGAAAGCAAGATGTGATTCTTACAAGTGGATTTTAAAAGGGGGATCTGTAAAGGGACCTAAATGGTAAGCATTCTATATTCCACTGTTAACTACTATTTAAATATGTTTGTGAAGTTCCAGGAAGACTCCTGAATGACCAATGCATGAAACCAACCAGCATGAGCACCAAAAATGTTTTGGAAGTGAACTATGATGTTGCAAACACCCAGAATCAGATCCTGAAATCTGTGTGTGTGTGTTTAAAAATTATATATACAGGGGCGCCTGGGTGGCGCAGTCGGTTAAGCGTCCGACTTCAGCCAGGTCACGATCTCACAGTCCGTGAGTTCGAGCCCCGCGTCAGGCTCTGGGCTGATGGCTCAGAGCCTGGAGCCTGTTTCTGATTCTGTGTCTCCCTCTCTCTCTGTCCCTCCCCCGTTCATGCTCTGTCTCTCTCTGTCCCAAAAATAAATAAACGTCGAAAAAAAAAATTAAAAAAAAATTATATATACAATAATATATTTTTAAATTATATATGTGTCTATGCATACACAACCACACACATATATTATATATTCAAAGTCATCTTCAGAGAAATCAAAACTGATTACCAGATATCTTGCAGGCAATTCCCCAGGGGAATGCAAGAAAAGGGAAGCTGGAACAAAACACAGAGGGAATAAACTTTTAAAAAATATAATAAAATGGTAGACTTCCATCCTAACATATTATCTCAGCCATAAAAAAGAATGAAATCTTATCATTTGTTACAACACAAATGGATCTTGAGAGCATCATGCTAAGGAAATTAAGTCCAACAGAAAAAGACATTGAATGGTCTTACTTATATGTGGAATCTTTTTTTTCAAAAATTTTTTTTTTCAACGTTTTCTATTTATTTTTTTGGGACAGAGAGAGACAGAGCATGAACGGGGGAGGGGCAGAGAGAGAGGGAGACACAGAATCGGAAACAGGCTCCAGGCTCCGAGCCATCGGCCCAGAGCCTGACGCGGGGCTCGAACTCACGGACCGCGAGATCGTGACCTGGCTGAAGTCGGACGCTTAACCGACTGTGCCACCCAGGCGCCCCGTGGAATCTTTTTTTTAAGTGTTTTCATTTATTTTGAGAAAGACAGAGACAGAGCGAGTGGGGGGGTGGGAAGCAGAGAGAGAGAGAGAGGCGAGGGGAGAAAGAGACCCCCAAGCAGGCTCTGAGCCTCATGTGGGGCTTGAACTCATGAGATCATGACCTGACCTGAAACCAAGGGTCAGATGCTTAACTGACTGAGCCACCCAGGTGCCCCTATATGTAGAATCTAAAAACAAACCCCCATCCCCCCCAAAAGGAGCTCACATTGGTGGTCGTCTGAGGCATGAGGCGGACATGGGCAACATGGGAGGAGGGAGTCAAATGAAATCCCACAGGGGGAGGGAGATGCCAGGACATGAACTGTGTCCTGCAACACCCAGTAATACCTCTATGCGATTTGCCATGCCATTTCTTCTAGAATTTACCATGCCATTTCTTCTAGAATTCACTACCACCAAAGGTACATCCCTATATTTTCCCCAATTTCATTTTAAGATGTGTATAAATTTCATAGTTAAGATGTTTGCTGGTTTTCTTAAAACACTATCAAATATCTATTCCCAATCCCTCCTGCACAACATATAAACAATTCCATGGCTTTTCTAGCAACTCAGATACGCTCCCAAAACACCCAGAAAAGCATAACACCACATCTCAGCCAGTTCATTAGTAGATTTAGAACAAGCACATCATCATAGGATTACAAGGATTATTACAAAATAAGCCATATCACCTCTCCCTGCTGACAAAAATAGACTGGAACTCTGGAAAGGAAAGCTTGCCCTTCGTCCAAGAGTCTCAACTGATTGTGAACTACCGCATGGTGCATTTACCGGGCCTCAGCATTCCTCTGTGTTCATTCTAAGGTAACATGTCATGAATTCTTCAAAACTCAGCTGTTGCTGGCATATCGCTTTCCAAAGGGAGTAAATAAGTTGCAACATACATTCTAAACACCAAATAATACTGCCCTGATGGACAAAGCAAAGCCATGGACCATATCGTGAGTGGCCATTTCATTAGGGAAGTTCTGTTCACACACAAGCCAGGGAGAGCTCATCAGCCAACACTTACGAAGCACCAGGGACACTTGATACACATCGGATCATGTACTTTTCACACAGACCTCGTAGTACGACTCTTCCCATTGTACAGATGTGGAAACTGAGGCCCAAAGTATCAATAACGTGCCCAAAGTTACCAAGGAAGGGACAGAGAATATACAATTCACAACATTTTTAAAGATCAGGTTTGAGATTTCAAAGGTGGCTACTTCAGGCTGGGGAGGCATTCATTT
This sequence comes from Neofelis nebulosa, assembly GCF_028018385.1. Lineage (NCBI taxonomy): Eukaryota > Metazoa > Chordata > Mammalia > Carnivora > Felidae > Neofelis > Neofelis nebulosa. The sequence continues at coordinate 170,362,140 of NC_080782.1, forward strand.
GCGTCTGGTTAGAAAAGTTCGGGGAGCTCTGGCCTTCTCTCTGCCTCTCCCTGAACCCCATCCCCCGGCCTCTACACTCGTGTTTTTCCAAAGCTGCTGTTCCTCCCAGGCCAGCTGAAGCGAACAGGAAAGTGGAGAAGCATGGAGTTGACAGCCAGGAGACCTGGGGTCGGGCCCAGTTCTGTTACTATCTGCAGAACCCCCATGGGCTTTCCTTTATAAAATAAGCCAGATTTGTGATCTTCCCTGTCTCTGTCCAAGAGCCCTCTCCAACCCAAAAAAAAAGATACTTGACTTTTTAGTTAGCATAATGTCAGCTGTCTCCTTTTGGTCTAATATTCCATGATTTGCCGCGAATTCTCATGAAGCTTTGCTTGGCAGCTCATACCATCCCAAGTGATTTCTCTCTTCTCTGAATGCAGGGCTCATCATTTGCCAGATAGAGTGCTGTCCTGACATTATTCTTGCCCCAGGACCTGAGAAGAATTCAAAAGGAGACCCAAATACCATTTGTCTAAATATATAAAAGTTATAAATCAAACTAACGAGCTGTTATAAAAAATATGTTCTATCCTTCTGCTGTGACAAATAAATCTTCATAATACCCTGGAAGCCCCGGCTCAAATTTAGAATTCTCAGACTTCTTGGAGATCTGCTCTGGAAAGTGACAGTGCAGGGAGGGTGACGCTTGGTCTAGGATGCTGGCCACCCCACCCCCCTTCCTTCTCAACCTGGCTCCATGCCCACAAAGAGCATCATGCTTGTGGGTGTGGACACATCAGCACACATGTACAAGCTTCATCAACCATTCTCAACACACACACACACACACACACACACACACACACACACAGCTGTCCCTTGCCCCACCACTGAGTCCTGCCTTCTGTGATCATTCCCTAGGGAACAGACTTGGAAAAAAACATGTTCAGACCCCAGGAGTTGGCTCAGGTCTGTTTGGACGAGATATTGTACAGTCCCAGGAACCCAGAGCACAGTCCAGAAGGAAGTGGGTGGGCATGACCCTTACTCCCCACCCTCCTCCTCCTCCCAGTACACACACCGGGTACTCCTTGCCTGGAAGGTGGGCTCTGCATGGAACAAAGTTGGGGGCTCTAAGACCTGGATGCAGAGCACGGGACCCTCCTATGGGCATCTAAGGGTGGTACTAACTTTGTGACATTGCTTTTATCTGTTCTTTTATCTCCCTTACTGTCTTCTTGTTAGATAAGATCTTCAGACAGCTTTGCTTCCTGTGGATCCCAGACTTTTCCTAACTATCATTTAGGTAAGGTAATTGGATCTTTTACTTCCAGCCTATTGACAGGGTTTTCTTTGCACAATACCTTTTCTGTTCCGAGATTCTTTATTGAACATTTATGCAGAATTCTAGAAATCTAAACAATGAACCATTTGGAGTTAACTACATATCTCTAGAGTCCTGGTTCAAAAGCATTTCTTCTACACTTCATGTTTCTCCATCTTAAAGTCAGGTTTTTTTTTTAATGTTTATTTATTTTTGAGAGAGAGAGACAGACAGAGCATGAGCAGGGGAGGGGCAGAGAGAGAGGGAGATACAGAATCAGAAGCAGCCTCCAGGCTCTGAGCTGTCAGCACAGAACCCAAAGTGAGGCTCGAACTCACGAACTGTGAGACCGTGACTGAGCCGAAGTCAGACGCTCAACCGCAGAGCCACCCAGGTGCCCCATAAAGTCAATTTTCTAATTTATTTGTCATTTATGGTAAGTAGCTTTCTCTAGTATATTCATCACATGGACTATGACCATCATGGCCTCGAAACCATGCGTGTCCCCATATGTGTTTCTGTTGCCACCTGGTTAAATGCTACTTTGGCTGGATATGGATTCTTGGGTTGCAACCTTTTTTTAGCCGCAATTCATAAGCACTATCTGTTTCCTAGCCTGAAGTGATGACAGAGGAGACATTCAGTACAATTCTAAGTCTTTTTCTTCAGTAGGTTTATTTTTTAGTTTGGAAGCTTTTCAGTTTTGTCGTTAGCCTTGGAGTTCAGAGATTTTCCAGGATATGGCTGTGTCTAGGTCCTCGGTCTTCTCTGGAGTAGCACGGCCCTCTCAATTCACAATCTGGGTCTCTCTCTCATTTAAGGGTATCAATGTATAGTCTATTGGTTTTTTTTTTTAAATTTTGTAATGTTAATTTATTTTTGAGACAGAGACAGAGCATGAGTGGTGGTGGGAGGGGGGGTGTGGCAGAGAGAGAGGAAGACACAGAATCCAAAGCAGGCTCCAGGCCCTGAGCTGTCAGCACAGAGCCCCATGTGGGGCTCAAACTCACGGACCATGAGATCATGACCTGAGCAAAAGTCAGACACTCAACCAACTGAGCCACCCAGGAGCCCCAGTGTATAGTCTATTATTGCCCTGCTACTTGTTTTTTGTCTCTTCTGGAGCACCTGTTATCTGCACAGAAGGGTTTTGAGATGTGTTCTTCCACATTTCTCATCCTTCCCTTCATGCTTTATATTTGTTTTTGAGATTATCTTCCACTTGATCTCCTGGGCCACAAATTTGTGTCTTAGCAATGAATAACCTCTCCTTCAATGTATCCATTGATATATTTTTTTTTGTAAAGGAATGGTTATTTTTATTTGGATTTTATAACATTTTAATTAAAGGATCACACATAAACATGCACAGATTATAAGTGTCTGACTGAAACATTTTTCCAAGAACACTCTCATTTAACCATCATCCAAATCAAGATATAGGAAGCTGCCAGCACCTCATGGAGATATAGAAAGGGGTCTTCATGACCCCTTCCAGAAATTACCACCCCTACACAGAATCAGTCTTCTGACTTTCATCACTATAGATTTGTTTTGGCTTCTTTTGAACTTTATACAAATGGAGTCATAGAATATGTACTTTTTTAAAAAAAGTAATCTCTACACACAACGTGGGACTTGAACTCACTACTCCAAGAGCAAGAGCTGTGTGGTCTACCTACTGAGCCAGCCAGGACCCCCATAGAATATGTACTTTTTGTGGGAGGCTTCTCTTTTTCAACATGTTGTTGTGACCTTCATCCATTTAGAACTGGGTGGTTTACTCTCATTGTATAATATTCCATTGTCTGAAGGCACCCCAATTTATTTATCCATTCTACTACTGATAGACAAACAGGTTGTTTGCATTTGTTGGCTATTTCACTCCTGTGAAATATGCTGTTATATGCATTTGTGGAGGGGTACATATTTGTGCACGTCTGTAGCGCATACTCAGGAATGGAGTTGCGGGCGCAAAGGGTACACGTAGGCTCAGCTTCCCTAGATACTGCTAACCGATTGTTCAAAGTAGTTGTACCAGTTCATCCTCCCACAACAGTTATGAGAAATCCAGTTGCTTCACAGCGCTGCTAGCCTTTATATGATCATGTTTGTCCCATTTTACCCTCCCGATGGTTTATGCGAGATATTATGACTTTAACTTGCATTTCCACGATTGTTGTTTACTTAATAAACTGGTATCCAGTAAACTTACTAAATTCAGTTATTAATTCTAACACTCTGCCTGTAAATTCTTTTGTTCCCCACCCCCCACATACACAACCATATCTGAAAATAATGGTAGTTTTATTTCCTCCTTTCAACACTATATATTTTTTATTTATTCTTGCTAGAACTCCTAGTGCAATGATGATAGGAGTGGTGATAGTTGGTCTCATTGCCTCATTCTCAATAGCAGAAGGAAAGCCTTCAGTATTTTACTAGGAAGTATGATGGGTGCTGGAGGCTTTTTGTAGACGCTTTCATTGGGATGAAGAAGTGTCATTCTATTCCTAGTTTCCAGTAGTGTGTTTAAATCACGAACAGGTGTTACGTGTTATCAAATGTGCTTTTCTACATCTATGAGATGATCATACAACTTTTCTCCTCCCCACCCACCCTTGCTCTGTTACTGTAATTTTGAGTATTAAACCACCCTTACATTCCTGGAATAAAACCCATTCGGCATAATGTACGCTCTTGTCATGCATACCTTGATATGTTATCATTTCGTTTCCTTCAATACACTACTGATTGTTTTAAATTTGAAAACAGCATTTTTTTGGTTTTGTTTCTTAGTTCCACCGTGAATCTGTATGCTATATTTGAATCTCTCTGAATGTTCTTTTTATGCACTTATGTCAGCATTGCCATCTGTGCCCTTTTAGAAATAGCTCTCTGTCACTAGGCGCTGCGGGCTCAGTGTGTTCTGCTGGTTCTTCCCATCTTCGGCTGCTGCACCCGTAGCATTTTCTTTTGCTCCCCCGTGGCTCTGGTCATCCCAGGGGACTCTGATCCAGCACCCGATGTGCCCTGAGCAACAGTTCTGTACATAGCGGGAAGTGGAGTAGCTTCATCCCCGGTGGCAATTTGGCCATTCCCTGCTGAGATGGAGAAGTCTATCGTTTCCTACTCTTCTCAGCTACAAGGCCTGGGAATTTGGGAGGGTTCAGCCCAGCTCTGCTCTTCCTCTGCAGGTCCCCAGCGGCAGAAGCATGAGCAGGTAATCCTACGAAAAGTCATCTTCCCCTCTCAGATCTGTAGATCTGCACCAGCCACGCTTTTTCCATGACCCTGTTTATCTAGACCATCTCGCACTCTCCCTGCTAGTCCTCAGGCTCTCTTGTAGACCAGTGAGGGGGGAAGCTAGCAAGGTCCCTCCCCCTCTGCACCCTGGCAGGTCCCAAGTCCTCTTCAGCATATCAAGGCAAACCATGGAGTCTGGATGCCCAGCAGCTACTTTGCTCAAAAGACGTAGTTGGTGGGGCACCTGGGTGGCTCAGTAAGTTAAGCATCAGACTCTCAGTTTTGGCTCAGGTCGTGATCTCACAGTTCGTGAGTTCAAGTCCCTCATCAGGCTCTGTGCTGTCAGTGCAGAGTCTGCTTGGGATTCTCTCTCTCTTCCTCTCTTGCTGGTCCTCCCCCACTTCTCTCTCTCTCTCTCTTTCTCTGTCAAAATAAATGGACTTAAAAAAAAGAAGTGATTGGAAGAGGAAGGTGGCAGGGCTGCATGTAGGTCGCCACCTTCCCAGAAAGCCCCCTACCAGCACTTTTTTAATGAACCTACTAAATCTTGAAGGATTTGCATGAATCACTCCCCCAAATACCGTTCTCTATTCATGTACCATAAACAATATATGGTAGTGTTTTCTTTCACACCCTCGTAATTATCACATACCATCAAATCTCTTAAAATTTTTCCATATTAAAAAAAATTTTTTTTAAACATTAAAAAAATGTTTATTTATTTTTGAGAGAGAATGAGGGGGGTGGGGCGGCGCAGAGAGAGAGGGAGACAGTTTCCGAAGCAAGGAGCTGCCAGCAGAGAGCCCATGTGGGGCTTGAACACACAAACTGCGAGATCATGACCTGAGCTGAAGTCGGACACTCAACTGACTGAGCCACTCAAGCACCCCTTAAATTTTTTCTATCTAATGAATGTTAAATGGTATCTCATTGTTGTTCCTTAAATAGCTTTACTGAGGTATAGTTGAAGACACTAAACTACATAATCTTAAAGTATAACATTTTCTAAGTTTGACCTATTTATGCACCACGGGCCATCCTCACAAACAAGGTAATGAATATATGCGTCACTACCTAAGTTCCCTTGTGCTCCCGTCTAGAACCCCACCGTGCCCTCTTCAGCCACCCACCCCCATTCTGCAGGGAACCAGTGATCTGCTCCCTGGCACTATAGATTAGTCTGGGTTTCGTAGAATTTTATGTAAATGGCATAATTATTCATCCATGATGTGGCAGGTATCAATCACTCACTCCTGCTTATTGCTAAGCTGTACTCTCTTGTATGGATATACCATAATTTGTTTATCCATACCTATTTCTAGATACGAAGTTATGTTCATTTTTTGGTTACCATGAATAAAATTGAGCATTCATGTACAAATCTTTGTATTGACATATTTTTTTTTAATTTCACTTATAGAAACACCTGAGAGAATGGCTGGGTCTTATGTCAGCCCTATTTTAACTTTTTAAGAAACTACCAAATTATTCTCTAAAGTAATTGTACCCTTTACATTCACACCAGCAATGTATGAGAATTCCAGTTCTCCCACAGCCTCAGCAACACTTGGTAGTATCAATCTTTTCTATTTCAGCCGTTACAATACATGCTTAGTGGTATTCCTTGGTTTGAGTTTATAGTTAATTAGTGACCAATGATTTTGAGCAAATTCTCATGTGCTTATTTGCTATCGGTATATCTTCTTTGGTAAACTGTATTCAAATCTTTTGTGCATTTTTTACTTTGTTTTCTTATTATTGAGTTTCCAGAGTTGCATTTTTTAGAATATTTTATAGAAGTGGATATAAGTTTTTTATCAGATGTTTGCTTTGCTCGTATGTTCTTTCATCCAAGGCTTGTATTTAATTATTTTACAGTGTCTTACAAAGAAGCGAATACCACTAGTCCCACCACTTAGAATTTTAACTTAACCTTTTATCATAATTGTTCCCAGGTTTTATTCAAGATAGAAATACAACTAAAGGTCTTTTTCTTTAAAAAAAAAAAAAGTTTATGTATTTTAGAGAGAGAGAGAAAGAGAGACAGAATCCCAAGCAACCTCCTCTGCACTGTCAACACAGAGCCCAATGAGGGGCTCAAACCCGCAAACTGTGAGATCATGACCTGAGCCAAAATCAAGGGTCTAGCGCTTAACCCACTGAGCCACCCAGGAGCCCCAGTTAAGGTCTCTTTGTACAGATATAGTATGGCAGTCTCGGGCTTTCTGCCTCTGAGCTCCAAATCAATCCTTTCTTGAGTGCTGTGAAAATATATGTGGGTCCTTTATAAATCTTTCCTTCTGCAGCTGGAACAGTACTGAGCTTTGTCAGTAGAGGAGGCAGGAGGAAAGAGTTGTGCCTCCGAGTTCGGACGTGACCAGCAGCTGTGTGGACCTCCCTGGGGCCCAGCCTGTCGCTTCCCCAGGGCTCTGCATACAGTGCACACACTGGAGCTCACAGCGAACACGTGGGTGGTTTCGTAGCTCGGCCCTTCCCCGCAAACAGCTTTCTGTGGCACCGCTCGGGGCAGATGTCCAACAATATGCCCAGCACAACAACAGCGGGGCCACTTTCCTGCCATCTAGCCACAGCCACCTGTGTCTTCTCATGAAAAGCTCGACCTCAGCGCTGTCGGTGCGTGTGGGCGAGCAGCGTGGGAGGGAGTTCTATCTCAGTCCTCGGTGTCTGGGCAGCTCCTTCCCTTTGCCATTTCTACATTCTTCAGAGTCGTCTTCTTGCTAGCCAATGCCTATTGTCCCACTCCCCTGTTACAGTTCTTAATTCCGTACGTTTAGCTTCCCTGTTAAAGTGCTGTGTGGTTTCTTTCTCTTTATTGCACCCAAGCCCAACTAGGTACCAGCAAATGTCCTTTTCAACAAGAATCTTAAATTTTTCTTTTTCTTTTCTTTTTTTAATATTTATTTTTGACAGAGAGAGAGCATGAGCAGGGAAGGGGCAGAGAGAGAGAGACAGGGAGACACAGAACTCGAAGCGGGTTCCAGACTCTACGCTGTCAGCACAGAGCCCAACACGGGGCTCAAACTCACAAACTGAGAACACGACCTGAGCTGAAGTTGGACGCTCAACCGACTGAACCACCCAGATGCCCCTGTATTTTTCTAATAAGGTATCAAGTTAATTAATATTGCTGGTGTAGCTGCTTTTACATCTGGATATCTGGTAGGAATTTATATGTTCTATGCTTGTATTTCCCATCCCGTCGGTGCCAAGGGGGATGATTCTGACCAGGAAGAGCTGACGTGGAGAAGTGATGGTACTCTTGGGGACTCGGCTCCCAACTCCTCTGAGTTGTGTGTCACTGTGGCCAATGGTGATGCCCAATGGGCAAAGGGACACAGTCCCACTTCAATGCCCAACCTAGTGGTGTTGGACTTGTGGTTTCCCTGGTGTGACCACCAAGCACACCTCCTTTGAAAACCACTGATGACTTGCTCTGGGGCTCTGACTGAAGCTGCTCACCAGACTCATGGAGACCTTATGGCTCTCCAGCCTGAAATTCCCATCAGGGCGTGTGTAAACTCAGATTCGGTGACTAACAGGGTGGGAAAGACCCAACAAGCCTCGCTCAAGAAGCAGCATCCAGCCACCCTGGCTCCAGCAGCATCTTGACCTTGTCTTGATGGCTGCCGGCCCTCCGAGGGAAATGTTATCCCCCACTTCTGGAAGCAGGCTTCTGGCTCCATGGGGCTCTCAACTCACAAAGGGGCACAATTGTGGAATAGGCAACATATTCCTTCAATTCATTTAATGAATGAATATATGGGGGAGAGAGAGAGAGACCCAGCTCATTGGATATGTCTGGAAGTGCCAGGGTACCAGTTTCTTCCTCTGGAAATTGGCAGTTAAAAGGAAAGAATTGGGGCACTTGGGTAGCTCAGCTGGTTAAGCGCCTAACTCTTGATCTTAGCTCAGGTCTTGATCTCACAGTTCCTGGGATCAAGCCCCACATCAGGCTGTGTGCTGACAGTGCAGAGCCTGCTTGGGGTCCCCCCCCACTCCCCCTTTCCCTGCCTCTCTCCCCTCCACAAGATAAATAAATAAACTTTAAAAAAAAAGAAGGAAAAGAATTAAGCACTCACTTTGCCTTTTAGGATAATCCCTAGTTGAAGAGAGAAAGGTCTTATTTACAGAGGAGTTCCAGCTAATAATTATGTAAGGAATGACAGAAGGAGAAAAACATCATTTTGTCACCCCTAAGGAAATAATTGAGTCATGCAACAATCATCAAAGGATAATAACACTTGACCAATAGTTGGTGGAAAGATATAATGGAGGGATCCGGCTGTCACCACCCGAACTCTTTGATCAATCTTAGCATCACTAAAAATAGAAACCAGGTGCCTCCTGATGTAATTCAATATGAAGAACACAGCACCAACTGTAACATATTCTTGCTGGAAAGAAAAAAACGGTTAAACCTGAATCTAGTCAAGTCTCTAGGGTGAGCTAGAAGAAATACAGGGGATAGATAATAAAGTTAAGTAAAATCACAAGGAAGCAGAGAAACAAATCAGAATGTGGGACATTCTATGGACGACTGATTGAGCTTATTGAACAAGCCAGTGGCAGGACAAAGCGTGGAGAGGAGCTCTGTTTGATTAAAAGAGACTTAAGAAAGCACAACAACCAAGCGTAATGAGTGGACCTTGATTCAATCCTAGTTTGAATACACCATGTGTACAAATATTTTTGAGACAACCGGGTGAAACTGACCATGGTCTGATTAGATGATGATTCTGAAGAATTATTGCTAATTCTGTCAAATGTGATAATGACATTATGGTTAAGGAAAGTAAGGTTCTTATATTTATGTGTTTGTTTGTTTGTTTATTTATTTATTTATTTATTTATATCCAAGTTAGCATATAGTGCAACAATGACTTCAAGAGTAGATTCCTTAATGCCCCTTACCTATTTAGCCCACCCCTCCTCCCACACCCCCTCCAGCAACTCTGTTTGTTTTCTATATTTAAGAGTCTCTTGTATTTTGTCTCCCTCCCTGTTTTTATATTATTTTTGCTTCCCTGCCTTTATGTTCATCTGTTTTATATCTTAAATTTCTCATATGAATGAAGTCATATGATTTTTTACTTTCTCTGACTAATTTCACTTAGCATAATACCCTCCAGTTCCATCCATATAGTTTCAAGTGGCAAGATTTCATTCTTTTTGATTGCCAAGTAACACTCCATTGTGTATATATATATATATATATATATATATATATATCACATCTTCTTTATCCATTCATCCATCAATGGACATTTGGGCTTTTTCCATACCTTGGCTATTGTTGATAGTGCTGCTATAAACATGGGGGTGCATGTGTTCCTTCGAAACAGCACACCTGTATCCTGTGGATAAATGCCTAGTAGTGCAATTGCTGGGTCGTATGGTAGTTCTCTTTTTAATTTTTTGAGGAACCTCCATACTGTTTTCCAGAGTGGCTGCACCAGTTTGCATTCCCATCAGCAGTGCAAAAGAGATCCTCTTTCTCCACATCCTTGCCAACATCTGTTGTTGCCTGAGTTGTTAGTGTTAGCCATTCTGACAGGTGTGAGGTGGTATCTCATTGTAGTTTTAATTTGTATTTCCCTGATGATGAGTGATGTGGAGCATTTTTTCATGTGTCCATTGGCCATCTGGATGTCTTCTTTGGAGAAGTGTCTATTCATGTCTTTTGCCCATTTCTTCACTGGATTATTTGTTTTTTGGGTGTTGAGTTTGGTAAGTTCTTTATAGATTTTGGATCCTAACCCTTTGTCTGATATGTCATTTGCAAGTATCTTCTCCCATTCCATTGGTTGCCTTTTAGTTTTGCTGATTGTTTCCTTCGCTGTACAGAAGATTTTATCTTGATGAGGTCCCATTAATTCATTTTTGCTTTTGTTTCCCTTGCTTCCAGAGCCGTGTTGAGTATGAAGTTGCTGCAGTTGAGGTCAAAGAGGTTTTTGCCTGCTTTCTCCTGGAGGATTTTGATGGCTTCCTGTCTTATGCTTAGGTCTTTCATCCACTTTGAGTTTATTTTTGTGTATGGTATAAGAAAGTGGTCCAGGTTCATTCTTCATGTTGCTGTCAGTTTTCCCAGCACCATTTGTTGAAGAGACTGTCTCTATTCCATTGGATATCCTTTCCTGCTTTGTCAAAGATTATTTGGCCATACGTTTGTGGGTCCATTTCTGGGTTCTCCATTCTGTCCCATTGATCTGAGTGTCTGTTTTTGTACCAGTACCATACTGTCTTGATGATTATAGCTTTGTAATACATCTGGAGGTTTGGGATTCTGTTGCCTCCACCTTTGGTTTTCTTTTTCAGGATTACTTTGGCTATTCGGGGTCTTTTCTGGCTCCATACAAATTTTAGGATTGTTTGTTCCAGCTCTGTGAAGAATGCTGGTGTTATTTTGATAGGGATTGCAAGGAAGGTAAGGTTCATATATGTTCTGATATATCTGGGAGGGAAATGACACAATGTCTAGGATTTTCTTGAAAACAACAAAGAAAAAGAAAATAGAAATGAAACGGTGAAACAAATGTGGGAAAATCTTGATAACTTGAATCTGGAGGAACAGTATATAGGGATTCATTGCACTAGTCTCTGCAATTTTGTGCATATTTTATAATACAATGATTCAAAGCCTTTTAGGCAATCGATTAAGCAATATAACAGAATAGAAATTAGAAACTTTGAAAATGAATAACAAGGGAACCAGATTTCAAAATTGGGGGGGGGAGGTGTGGAAAAAATCTTCACAGGAAAACTTGTAGCCTTAAATGTTTATATCAGGAAAAAAATAAAGAGTGAGAAAAATAAATAAACATTTCAATTAAAAACTTAGGAAAAGGCATTCTTCTGCATCTCACCCAGATGGAGTAATGGGAGCTGGACTTACCCTTCTGCCTGAAACAACAGACACTGGACAGCATACAGGACAGAGTGACTCCCCAAATACTGAGCATCAGGCCACAAGAGAAGTAATCCCGGATAGACAGCAAACAAAGCGGTGCTCAGTATGCTTAGCCCAGCTCACTTACCGCATCAAATTGCCAGGCCGTAGGGAAGAGAGGGGAAACCAGGTGGAACACTACCTGCGCCCCCCACCGGTCTCCATGAGGTGAAGAGAATGGGAGTCACCAGAGGAGACAAGGCAGCTAAAGCTCAAAGAACAGAGTCACAGAGAGAAGAGAGAGCTGCATGGAGCTGGCAGGGGACAAATAGACAAAGGGCCCACATCCATCCTCACAGAGCAAGTAAAGAGGGGTGAATTTGGAGCCGAGGGGCAGAAAGTCCATGATCTGCACAAGGTATCTGTTGAAAGGGACCTTTATTTGCATCTCTCTCTTGAACAGTGACTAGAAACAAATAGGATAAAAGGTAAAGTTAAACCTCTAAGTGGTGGGACTTTGGGTGTGTGTTATTTCAGCTTTGTAACTTTCTGTATATTTCAAGTGAAGCAAAGAAGTCTTTGAAAAAGGGATTGATCTATTAAGCTTGAGAAAAGCTGAGCTGGTAGTTCAATCCCTCTACATCTAAAGAAACTGATCTCCATCAACTTTTTACATTTGTATGACCTGATATCTGTTGGAGAAGTAAGATGTTGTTCCCATGGTTCACTCACCGATCATTTATTCATTAAACATGTAATGAACATCTCCATTCCTGTAACCGTACCAGGTACAGGCTCTCTACCCTCAAGTTCCTCACAGCCCAGTCTTTGTGCAAGATGCAAACCTCAGACAGTTAAACTGGACCATAAGGGAAGAGAATGTAAGTGCGGTATTTGCTGGGAAGGCGTTCTGGAAGTCTTCCCGGCACAGGGACATCTGAACTGTGCTGAAAGAGATAATATGAATTATCCAGGTAAAGAGAGGCTGGAATGATTTTTTCAGAGGCAGCAGTTGTTTGAAAAAAATAGAAAGTCTAGCTCAATTTTCACCTATAAAATAATTAAACCAAGAGAGTGGAAAAAAATTGATCCTACATAAGAAATGTCTGGAAGAAAGAGCTAAATAAAATAATAATTTTGATGGAGTTAAGGCATTTATTAACGATCTCTGGTCCTACAGCTCTCATAATGCCAACAGAACTTTACAAAAGGTTGTATTTGGGGCACAGTCCATTTCTGGCTATCTGCGATGTTAACGGTTTGAAGTGGTTCAGGTAACTCAGCATGCATTTCAGACTAGAAGCAAAGTATTCTGGGACAGGGGACACGGATCTCTTTCATGAAATATGCACTTTATCACATTCATCTCCTCAGTGAAAGTAATATGGCATTTGGCTGTTCTCCCCTGTTTATCCTGGGTTTTTCCAAGAGATACTGCAAGGGAAGATTGCTGTTTTCCATGGATGTGTAATTGAATATTTCTGATCTTATTGTCTATTTGTTAAGTCATGCTGCAAACCTTTCCCTTGGGAGAAGGCACTGTGTTGTTGTTCCAATACCTGAAGTGATTCATATGTCTGGAACGAAAACATGATCCCATACTGGTGCCACTGATAATGCCATCGTTATTGCTGTGCTGGGCAGACAACCAAGCCTGTAACTAAATCAGCTGATCTTTGACACATGTGTAAAGCACTTAAGCTACCGTGCAATTCAGGGTTTCAGCTTGCACTGACTTGACGATTGAATTCTGATTTCCACTCAGGGTTTTCTATTAACATTGTGAGACGGGATTGGAAAAGATTGACTTGTGACATGCTTTGCACAAAACAGAGATGGACCCCACCCTAGTTGTGGCAGTTACAGTCCCTTAACTGATGTTAAATCTTGAGGACTTTTGTTACCATTTACTTTTTTAAATTAGTAATTGGATTTTTTAGGGTAGTTTTAGGTTCACAGCAGAATTGAGGGGCAAGGACATGGATTCTCACATACCCCCTGTCTCCACATATGCGCTGACTCCCCTACATCAACATCCCCATGGAGTGGTACATTTGTTACAACTAATGAACCCACATCAACACATCACTGTCAACCAAAGTCCATAGTTTACGTTAGGGTTCACTCTTGGTGTTGTACATCCTATGGGTCTCGACCAATGTACCCATCATTATAGTATCGCACAGAATAGTCTCACTGTCCTAAAAATCCTCTGTACTCAGCCTTTTCATCTCTACCTCTCCTGCAAACCCTCAAAACCATTGACTTTTATTTTTACTGTCTCCGTAGTTTTGCCTTTTTGATAATGTCATATAGTTGGAATCATACAGTAGATAGTCTTTTCCGATGGGCTTCTTTTACATAGTAATATACATTCAAGCTTCCTCCGTGCTTTTTCATGGCTTGAGTATAGTTCATTTCTTTTTGTTGCCGAACAATATTTCATTGCCTGGATGTACCGCAGTTTATTTGTCCATTCACTTACTTAGGGGCATTTTGGTTGCTTCCACGTTTCAGCAATTATGAGTTTATGTGTAAAGCCGCGCTATGCGTGTGCAGGTTTTGTGCGACATGTTTTCAGCTCCTTTGGGTAAATACCCGGGGGTACAACTGATGGATCCCATGGTAAGAAGATGTTTTGTAAGAGATGCCAAACTGTCTTCCAAAGTGGCTGGACCATCTTGTGTCCCGAGGTCCTGCTGCTCTACGGTCTCCCCGGTGTGTGGTGTTACGACCGTCCTAGATCTGGGCGATTCTCATAGATGTGTAGTAATGTCTCGTGTGTAGTGATACCCATAGTTGTTCTACTCATCATTTCCCTGATGACAGATGGTGTGGAGCATCTTTTCATATGCTCGCTTGCTATCTGTAGATCTTCTTTGGTGAGGTGGCTGTTTAAGGTCTGTGGCTCATTCTTAATCAGGTTGTATTTTGGTTGTTAAGAGTTTTTTTAAAAACATTTTGAATACCAGTCCTTTATCGATATGTCTTTTGCAAATATTTACTTCTAATCTATGGCCTGTTTTATTTTTTGACCTATATTTGTCTTTTGCAGAGCAGATGTGTTTAATTTTAGGGAAGTCCAGCTTACCAATTATTTCCTTCATGTTTGAAATCTGTTTTTTTGACTCATTGTTTTCCATTTCACTCTGCTAAAGATTGCCGTCCCCTAAGCATCCTGCTGCCTGGAAGAGGTGACTAATTGGAACTTCCCTCCTGTTCTTTCCCCTGGCATCGATGCCAATGCCTTTTCTATAGATCCCACCGAATTGCTATTAGCATTAAACAAGGTAATGTTTTTGAACAGATTTTGGAAACTGAAAGCAGCTGTACACGTCAGGTGGCATTACCAGTCTCTTGATAGCACACGCAGTCTCCTGCACATGCAAACACTTGCATGTTAAAAAGAGACTAATTTCCCATTACAGTTGATGCTAGTTAATTTCAGGATACTAGTTAAAAAGAGACAAATTTCTCATTACAATGGACAGTATTCTTTGGAATCTAAGAGATAAGAAGCAGCAAACATCATTTTTAATTCCAGAAGTTGTCAACCTTCACTATCTTAGGGAGAGTGTGGGTCTATTTCAGTGCCTTTGTCTCTGCAAGCACCAAGAATTATTTTGTGATTTTGCACGATTTCCCCAATTTATGTTGATCTCATGCTCCAGGTTTTTCTCTCCATTTACTTTGACATAACTAAATAACACTGCAGTGTACTTGGAATAATTGAAAGCAACAAAAGAAAACAGAGAGAAATGGAGTGGGGGAGGGGAGAGGAAGAGGGGGAAAGGGGAGAGAAGGAGGAGGGGGAGAGAGGGAAAGGGGAAGAAGAGGGGAGGAAGGAGGGAGGGGAGAAGAGGGAGAGAGGAGGAGGGAGTTTTCTTGCTGCAGATGTGGTCAACAACTATAGAAAGGAAGGTATCATTATTGGCAACTGTCATAACCAGGTGGTTTGTGATATGTCACTTTTATCCCGTCATCATGGGAGTTTTGTTGAAGGTCAGAGCCAATATTTTGGGGAAGTTGGGACAGTTTGAATCTTGTTTGAGTGACTATGAGTGTTTGGGAACTGTGGCCCCCTGTGTGTTTTTTCCTTTAACAACATCTCCATTTCCAATATTTATACTCCTCATATACACGAGTATGTGTGCGTGTTCCCTGTGTCCATTCTCCCTTCGTCACACATGTCCCCTTAAGTGCATTAATGCCTTCTCTGCTTCCTAGAGTCCAAATGCACAAGTACCTGGGGTTCAAGTCCTTAGACATAATGCTCCTACCAGTCAACAAAAAGGAATAGACAAAGTGAACACATTGGGGGAAAAGATTAAACTTCTTTCTGTTTCATATGAAATACTGACGCTGAAGAAAGACAAAAGTCAAACTTACAGCACACTACAGAGACAAGGGCATTGATGACATCCAGCAGGTGATGGTCATCCATTCGAACAATATTTATGGCTCGTCTCAATAAGAAAAATTTAATGCCTTGTGACCTTACAACTCATAAGTGAAAAAAGCAACTTTTACAACAGTGCTGAAAACTCACATGGCATTGCCAGATATGGGTTGTAAAGATAAAAGAAACTTTATCGAAGTATCACTAATTACAATACACTTAAATAAACCATGACAGGAGAAAAAAAACCTTCTTTAATGGCTTATCTTTCCTATAGAAATAGGATGATATAGGGTCGCCTGGGTGGCTCAGTCGGTCATGCATTCGGCTCTTGACTTTGGCTCAGGTCATGATCCCACGGTGGTGAGGTCGAGCCCTGCGTAGGGCTCCACACTGAGCATGGCTCCTGCTTAAGATTCTGTCCCTCTCTCTGCCCTTTCCCCACAAGCACGTGTGTACTCTCTGTCTTCTCAAAAAAAAAAAAAAAAAAAAAGGATTATAAATTATTATCAAATAAAGTAATCAAAAGTAGGGAGTCAGAATTTTAGGAAATAATATTTTTAAAGTGTTGCAGAAATTTAATTGATATAATGTTTAAAATACTATTAAGTAATAATTATATTGTCATAATAATTATGTTATATAGTTATACTGTTTATTTGGTAATATATTGTTAATATATTATTTTAAAACTACTTTGTTATTTTTCAGCTTTTAAAATTTTATTTTTGATGGCTTCTCATTTTAAATAAATATTAACTTTTGTATGAAATTCTGTGTTTGCAATTTTAATTTTTTTTTCTTAAAGAGGACACTCCCTATAGGTTTGTATAAACTTCAGGTTCCCAAAACCAGGATTTACTCCGCACCCAGATCTCATGTCCCGTCAGCCCAAGGACATATCTTTTGTCCGTCATATGCATCAAAACCCCAAAGCCTTTGGATTCCGGGGCCTACACCCAAATCTGATATACCCCAGGCTTGTGGTGGCATGAATTCATTCACTTACTAATGTGACTCTAATTCCCTCTGTGATGGTATCTAGGGCCTTCCTTCCCATCAAGGTTGGGCATGCATTTTTAACGCATATTTGAAAACAGCCTTTCTTCTTGGGGCACCTGGGTGGCTTGGTTGGTTGAGTGTCCGACTTTGGCTCAGGTCATGATCTCGTGGTCCGTGAGTTTGAGCCCCGCGTCGGGCTCCGTGCTGACAGCTTAGAGCCTGGAACCTGCTTCGGATTCTGTGTCTCCCTCTCTGCTCCTCCCTCACTTGTGCTCTGTCTCTCTCAAAAACAAAAATAAACATAAAAAATATTTTTAAAAAATAAAGCATATTTGAAAACACTTGATCCAGTGTCTTATGTGTTCAGAACGGGAAGGAATGTCTTGTATCAGCTTTGTCAGCTGCATGGCTGGAAGTGAACACTTATTTTCTTCTGTAACTTAATTGATGCTCACATATCATAGGGTCCAAATTCCTCTTGAATAAACTAATGACAACGCCTACACAGGTCCTGTAATTTCCAATATGCTTTGTCTCACTTGACCTGTACAAGAACCTGGGGCATGTTAGAGGTGCCATCGTCCCAAACAGATGAAGGAAGCAGAGCCTGGAGATGTGGCTTCTCTGAGATGACGCAGCTGGAGCCTGGGAGGGCGAGGTTCCCAGGCAGCTGCCCATTCCTCTCTCGCCGCTTTCCACCTGGATCGTTACTGAAATAACTCGGTCTAATTCCCCCAAGCCATGACCGCGCAGCCGCAGACCAAAACACGTGTTTCTCAAGCTGAGTCTGCCCTGGAATGGGGGGAAGGAATGAAAGGAATTCCCCCAGTATGGCACATCCCAGAATAGTCCCACCAGGTAAACATTCTTTCCTAATAGAAATCCGCTGGGGTGAAAAATTAGTACCTTCCCCAACGCGAGTCAACTGCTGTTGCTAAAATCAGAGCATGATGCGTTACCACTAAGCCCCTCTAAAAAGTGCCATTTCCAAGCAGCTGATGGCTTGTGGAAAGGACAGATGGCACCGGAGGCATCCGCCTCTGGGGGGAGGGCTCGAGGGCTGGTCGCTGTCACGGCTGCTTCATGGGTCTGGCCCGAGCCCTGGAACCCAGGGATCATCTCTCACCGAGTGTGGAAGCTGAGTAACTGAAGGGAGGTTTTTCCATACTGACAGTTTCGCTTGGTTCCATAAGCCATCATTTATTAAATTTTGAATTAGGAAGAATGTCAGAATCTCTTAGTAAACCTGTTTCCCAAGCACAACGTGTCTCCCTGTAATTAATATCACAGGCTTCTTGCTCGGCTCCGAGGCCTTCTCGGCTGTGTTGCTGACATGAAGCCTGGCAATTACAGTTGTGATTTATACGCAGCTGCAGTTGAAGAGGCTTCTAAAATAAATACAATTTCTTTGAGGGGAAATCTGTTTTAGGAACTGGCTTTGGGGGGCGCCTGGGTGGCTCAGTCGATTAAGCATTCGACCCCTGATTTCGGCTCAGGTCATGATCTCACAGTTTTGTGGGTTCAAACCTCGTGCTGGGCTCTGTGCGCTGACCTCGAGGAGCCTGCTTGGAATTCTCTCTCTCTGCCCCTCCCTCACACTGTCTCTCTCTCTCAAAAAAAAAAAAAAAAAGGAACTGGCTTGGGGAAAACAGAGGGGTGCCTGGGAGAGGTTCAGTTGGTTAAGTATTTGACTTCCACGCAGGTCATGATCTCACGGCTTGTGGGTTCTAGCCCCGCGTCCGGCTCTGTACTGACAGCTCAGAGCCTGGAACCTGCTTCAGATTCTGTGTCTCCCTCTCTCTCTGCCCCTCCCCCTGCTCAAGCTCTCTCTTTATCGCTCAAAAATAAACATTAAAAAGTATATTAAAAAGAAACATTTAAAAAATTAAAAGAAAATACAAAGCAATAAAAAATAGAAACAAACAACTATGTACCTCTCTTCTCCGAAATGCACGTAAGGCCATTGAGGCCACTCATGGGTTTGCAGTCAGAGCGACTCCACAAGGCAGATACTTTAGCAGAGCTGTGCCTTCAAATGTGGTTTGAGAACAGCCTCAGGTGCTGGGGAGCAGGTATGCACCTTTTTTAAGATGAAATGACTATCGCATCACTTGCTGTTTCCAAATGTATTGGATTCTTTCACTCATCCTCTTTCCCCTTCACTGGTAATGTTTGTCATTACTTAAAAGGCATTTAAAATGAAACAGAAGTAAATTCTTCTATGTCCACAAGCCTGGCGAAACAAGTGTTGCTGGAATGGATTTTGAACACCTGATTCAAAATTTCTTTTTTTTTTTTTTTAACGTTTATTTATTTTTGAGACAGAGAGAGACAGAGCATGAATGGGGGAGGGGCAGAGAGAGAGGGAGACACAGAATCGGAAACAGGCTCCAGGCTCTGAGCCATCAGCCCAGAGCCTGACGCGGGGCTTGAACTCACTGACTGCGAGATTGTGACCTGAGCCAAAGTCGGACGCTTAACCGACTGAGCCACCCAGGCACCCCCCTGCTTCAAAATTTCTGACGGTGGTCTCGCTTTGGCACAAGGAAGCCACTGTCTTCGTGTCCCAGCCAAACCACAAGAAGAGTCCTGTTAATGTCCTGCCACACAGGCTTTCTGCGTCTGATGCTTCCACACTGCTGCGTGGTCTAAATCCTTCCATCCCCCGGCAGCCTTGGTGGACCTTTTCCCCTGGCCTCTCAGGGCAGCTTTGAATCACTCCACAGAGAGGGTTATGGACTCAGAGCCACTGTGCTACCAGACAAAACGAGGGGGCAGAAATTATAGAATTACATTTCTCTTTGACCAGACATTTTCTGCGTTGCACACTGAAAATCCCACACATTCTTGGGTGTTGGTTGGCAGGGTGTTCAGGGAACATCTAGTTCTGCAATGAAACCCCATCTCTCTGGAAGGGAGTCTCACCGCCGTCTCCCCTGTAAGTGAGTATGGTGGGCATATCTTATATTTGGTCAGCAACCCTTCCTCTGCAGAATGTTGGCGAAGGGCATGTGCAAAGCAGCTGTGCCTGTTGCCTAGAAGGTCATCGATAAATAAATGTCTTGTATTAAATTGTATGCTATTGCAGCAGCCCATGGCAGGCAGTGATGAAATCGCTGATCAGGGTATTTTCTGGGAGCGCATGCCCGCTGAAGGAGAGGCATGGGACTAGTGAAGAAATGCATGTCATCTGGAGGTTTCCAGTTGGAGGGGAATGACTCTGTTCCCTCTGGACGCAATAGCCAGTGAGACTTAGGCTGTCCTCTGTTGTAGAGAAAAGGTGTCCAATTTGAAACTGTATTTCTGGAAATAAGAAAGTATGTACATGCAGGGTGGCCAGGAAGGGGAAGAGGGCCATCCATAACTCTTGCTTGTTACAGGGCCAGCATCCATGATTTTGTGAGACACTTCTCACATCATCCATCCCTAACTATAGGGAGAGCTTATGAGCAGGTTAGATCAATCAGAACTTTCCCCCAGATCTCGAAGATCAGCCACAGCAAAGGCTGTGACTGCCGTTGGAAGCCCCCAATAGCACTATTTGTGGAGAAGGCCCCTGAATCCCTGCTGCTGAAATCTCTGGGGCCAAAGCAGCCCTGGGTCCTTATTTCTCAAGCCCCAAACTCAGTATTTGCATTTGATTCAGTGAGTGAATCCTTCCAAGGAACCCTGCTCATTCAACCCTCTGCTGCAATGGCATGTGATTAACACAAGACATTTATTTATTGATGACCTTCTAGGCACCAGGCCCTGCGCCAGGTTCTTCACATAGAAAATCCATCACCTTCTGCAGTTGTGGGAGGCCTCTCTCAGACACACCTGCAGCTGCTGGTTCCTGCATCCGGGCTGAGGTGCTGGTGTGGGAAGAGCCCAGAAGCCCTCTGAACCTGGAATGGAATCATTCTGAGCTGTGTGTTCTACATCATCTCCCAGCCTTTCCCCTCGGGCCGAAGCTTTGATTGCCCACCGCAGCAGCCGGCTTCATGGAACACCTTTTGCTGGCTGCCACCCTTTCCCTGAGTTATTCTTCCTCCCCCCGCCCCCCGGTCCCAAATCTTTTCTCTCAAATCCTTGTCTCTAGGTCTGCTCCTGGGAGAAACCTGAGGAAGCCAGAGGGTGGGATGTTAGATCTATTAGACAGTCTGCAAATGCTAATCGACCCCATTTTATAGGTGAGGACACTGGGGCTGAGGAGGCAGGGATCACTGGGCTGGTAGATGGGTGTGTGGAGGATGGAAATTAGAATCTGCCCTGTGGCTCCTGGCTGGCTCAGTCAAGAGTGTGACTCTTGATCTCAGGGTCATGAGTTCGAGCCCCACATTGGGGGTAGAGTTTCCTTAGAACAAAAAAAACATGCCTTGAGAATTTACCCTGCAACTCCAGCCCCCCACCGAGGCAAGGGGTTCTCAGCCTTGGCACTGGTGACATTTTGGGCAGGATTGCTCCTTGCTGTGAAGGGCTGTCTCGCATGACACACAATGGCACCACCCGTGGCCTCTACGCACACCAGGAGCACCTGCCCTAGTTGTGACAAGCAAAAAGTCTCCAAATTGCCACACATCCCTGGGGGAGGGGGGGTTCCTCCGTGGTGAGGGCCACTTGGCTGAGAGAGTCAGCTTCAGCTGGAAAAACGCTGTGAGAGATCTGGGGTCTACACCGTTGGAGAAAAGCGAGTGACAGCACACTCATGGCCTGTTTATTGACCCTGCATAAACCTTTGGTCCAATCGCACGCGTTCTGACTCCAGATCTGGCCCACTTTCCATCATGCTGGCTCCCTGAGATCAATTGTTCCACTGCTCTGCTTGTTAGAAAGTTCTTTCCTATTGAGACCAAATGCATTTGCCCGGCTCTTACTTCATCTGTGTGTCCTGCAGAGCCACGCCCAAGGCCTAATCCCCCGTCACAGGCTGACATCTCAGCTCTGTGAAATCACTCATGTGTCCTCTGCCCTATAGATCAGCACCGACCGTGTGCCAGGGGACAGCTGTGGACTCGGGCTTCAAACCTCTAGGCTCTTTCTCAACCTTTGAGCAGGAATTTCCAGGGGCCTAGAGTCTCTGTGTTTCAAAGCTTCCAGGTAATTCTGATGTAGACAGTATTTAGGGATAGTCCAGTATTTACAAACCTTGGACCTAACTCATTCCAGCTCTGGGCAATAGAATTCTGATTTGTTTCTTTAAAAAATTTTTTTTTCATGTTTACCTATTATTATTTTTTTTTGAGAGAGAGAGAAAGAGAGCATGAACAGGAAGGGAGAGAGAGAGAGAGAGCAGAGAGAGAGGGAATCCTAAACAGGCTCCACACTGTCAGCATGGAGCCTGACACAGGGCTCGATCCCATGAACTGTGAGATCATGACCTGAGCCTAGGTCAAGAGTCAGAAACCCAAGAGTCAGAAACTCAACCAACTAAACCGCTCAGGTGCCCCCTGATTTGTTTCTTTTTAAATTTTTTGTTAATGTTTATTTTATTTTTGAGAGAGAGAGAGACAGAGTGTGAGTGGGGGAGGGGCAGAGAGAGAGAGAGAGAGAGAGAGAGAGACAGAATGTGAAGCAGGCTTCAGGCTCTGAGCTGTCAGCACGAAGCCTGATGGGGAGCTTGAATCCATGAGCCGTGAGATCATGACCTGAGCTGAAGTTGGATGCTTAACTGACTGAGGTAGGCAGGCATCCCCTCTCCTGTGATTTTTTTTAATGTTTTTATTTATTTTTGAGAGAGAGAGACAGCATGAGTGGGGGAAAGGCAGAGAGAGAGGGAGACACAGGATCCAAAGCAGGCTCCAGGCTCTGAGCTGTCAGCACAGAGCTTGATGTGGGCCTCGAACTCACAAACCATGAGATCATGACCAGAGCCGAAGTCAGATGCTCAACCGACTGAGCCACCCAGGTGCCCCTGCAATTTGTTTTTTAAAGCAGTGATGCAGTCGATGGTTTTTGAAAAAAGTATGAAAAGAAACTCTTAAAATAATAGGTTATTCCATACAAGGTCAAAGACGTACCTGTTTCTGTCCAGTTTCATTGTCAGTAAAACAGCTTTTATAAAGTTTATACAAAAAGAGCCTAGAAGTTGATATAAAAATTGTTATATCAGGCTTACTTCTCCAAATAGTGGGATTAAAAGAGATTTTAAAATATTTCTTCTTTGCCCTTTTCGTCATGTTAAAGCTTATCAAACGAGTATCTGTGTGCATACATATATATACATACACGTACGTGTATTCATATGTATTCCAATCAGTTTTTAAATGTTACTCACATAATTGTAAAGATGACCACCGTTTTGCTATTGGTCATACACAGGGGTGCTGACTCTTGGTGGAAACAAGTTACAGAAGGGCCGGGCACAGAGACCTGGACCACTCCAGGAATACGAAAGCATTGGAATGACCGATCTGGGCTAGACTCCAGGTCACCTCCCTCGTTTCAGGGAGTGGGGAAGCACACCTAGCGGTCATGGGACCACAGCACATCCAGATGAAGACCTGAGTTAAATAAAAAATGATAGCAGGGAAGAGAGTACCAAGCCTGGGTGAAAAAATAAACATAGGCTGTTGTGTCCACTCAAGCCAAACCACCGTTCGTTCAGGTCGCCGGCTAAACGTCACCCCTCATAAATTGCGAGCGCTTGTTTGATTCCCATTTGCCCAAGGGTTTGATTTACATGCCCTGTATTCTATTTTAAGGGTTTGAGGCTTCCCAAATGAGCACACGATTTTCCTCTTTCCTTTGTAACTGCCCCCTTCCTTTTCAACGCAATAAATTGCAATGGTTTGCGTTCTTCTTGGAAGAGTTTTTCCTGGTTTCCACTGGGGCCCCAACTAAATACCCCAAATGCAATGTTAAGGACTTTAACTCACCTCCCTTCTAGTTAGATGTTCTGTCTTCTCTTGGTAGAGTCCTATGTTGTTTCCGGCTGCTGGAAGCAGGGTCCGGGACAGTTCACTCCTCAGCCACAGACGGGACTTTGGCTAATGAGCACAAAGAAAGTTTGCAGGTCTGTACAAAATCCCACCGACCCAACCCTCACTTCTTTTTAAAGTGAAATATGTCTACATTTCAAACTACATCACAGCAACTGGATACCATAGAGGACAGCCTCTGTTCTGCTGGAGGCATTTTCTGGATCTTTTGAGGGTGATTCCATTTCATGTTGCAAGGAGTGTGTGTGTGTGTGTGTGTGTGTGTGTGTAGCACAGAGGGGGAGAGAGAGAGAGAGATTTCAGAGATAGAGATGTGTCTGCGTGCTGGTGGGTCATGCTACCCTAAATAACTTGGGCTTCCACTGGCTGGCTTTTGTTCATAAAATGCTAATCCTTTCAGGTGCACATCTATATAAAACATTGGGGATTAAAGGGTGCACAGAAATCTCAAATCTCTTCTGCTACATAAGGTAATGTTTAAACTAACAGTTTGAAATGATTCTGAGGGTACTAACAAGAAGTCATTTTAAAAACTTCCCAAATCTTTATTAGATAACTAACACACGATATATACCACATGCTACGTCTGACTAATAACACTAGGTAGATTCCTGTAGTTATTTTCTAGAATAACTACAATGCACGGTGCGTTACTTTCAGTGCAGAGATGTCTGGGAAAAAATTAAATTCTCATGTGAACTACAATGATGGGGGAGGGAGTCATTTCCTTCCAAAAGGAAAAGTACAGCTGTCATTTGGAAATAATTCTCCCTCGCTTGCATGCAAAATGGGGAGATGTCTTAAATTTAATGCACAGAGTCCCATGGTGCTGGATGAGGGTGGTTTGCATGGAGTGTTGGATTTATCGCATGACCGCGCTCTGGCTTCGGACAAAACGGTTGCTGTTGTACGTGAGACGCTCTGTGTAGCTTACCTCTGTTAATTACCACAGCCTCCAGAAGAGGTAGGTACCCCCATCATGCACAGGGCAGAGCCAAGATTCAGATGCGGGCGCCTCACCACGGTGCCAGGCTTCCTCCCTGAAGATGCTGTGTGTACTGATAAACAACCGGGCAGTATCTTTTAGGGGTAGGTTGAAAGGAATGAACAAGTAAGCACCCACAAGAGAAAGAACTTCTGCTCTGACGCACAGCCCGGTAGAGCACTGTGCCTGGCGTGGGGAGTTGGGAGATTTGGGGCAAATATTTGGTTATTCGATTGCAGAGCCAAGGAGCATGTTAAATTACTTTCACAGGAATCTCATTTGTCTGAAGCCCTGTGGCACATTGATGCGAGGCACACACAGCCTGTCCCGGGTGTGCGATGCAATGCCATTTGCTTCGGGGGCTGTGCTTTCTTTCATTTTGTCTGTTTGCTCGCTGGAGTAAGCCGGTGCCCCCAGCTGGGACGGCAGGACAGGGTAGCTCGGGTATGCAGAGAGGAACTCAGGATGGTCAATGCAGATGAGGCAGACCGTTCACGTTTTGTGCAAAGGACTCGAAAGTGTCACTGTGACAGCTGAACGTTATGAGTGATTTCAGGGCAGAGGGGGCAGGGAAACCCAAGCCGAGCCCGCCTGGTGGGGAAGTCCGTAGATTCTTCTGCACGGCGTCCTGGGTTTGACTCTCGGATCTGCCCCTGTTCTTGGGCTGCCTCTCAATCCGGCTGTGCCTGGCCTACTCGCATCTGAGAAGAGGCATAATAATAGCATCTACTTCACAGAGACTATTGCCAGGACTGGAAGAATCAATGCACTGCACCAGAGCGGGGCTTGGAACCAGTACACGTCCTGCAGTTACTATTTTGATGCCCATCAGTGATCGCAACAGCCAGCTCTCCTTTTCTAAACCTGGTAGTTTTCCTCTCCAGGCTCATCACTTTCACCCTCCTGCTTCTCACCTCGGCCCTAGGAAGCAGGCAGATACTATCATTGCTGATGAGGAAACGGCAGGCAGGGGGATGGGTGGGCTGCCAAGCGCCCCAGCGGGGAGCCAGGTCAGGCGCCTGGCTAGGGCCCCCAGCGCTTTCTAGATCTGGCGATAAAGCCTCCGCTGAGAAGGGAGCAGCCCTGGGTTTGGTTCAAATCCTGCCTTCTCATCCGTGATGTCATTGAGCCCTCAACCCACACGGTACCCGTGACGGTACGATGCGCTGCTAGATCAGATTTTCTTCATGAAGATTCGGTTCCAAAAGCTATTAGAGATGTGGTTTAGAACCCAGCCACGTCGTGCGTGTCCGGCTACGCTCGCTCTGTGTTTGCGTTTCTTGATGCACGGAACAGGTGCGGGGTGATGTTTGAACGGTCCCCCTCTCTTTTGCTCTGCGAAACCAGGATGGTAGCGCCTTGGGGCAGCTGCTTTGCCGACGGGGGGAGCTAAAGCTGAAAAGCAGGGGTTCTTTGCGGCTCAGCAGATGCTAAGGCGATAAGCTGCACCTTTTAGAGCCTCTGGGAGGCTCAGCCAGCCTGGGCTGAGCGCGCGGGGGGCCTGTCCGCTTCTCTGGTCTCCAGCAGCTGCGGTCATGGACGCGTGTCTGAGCTCCGAGCAGCGGTCCCAGCACCTGCAGGAAGCACCATGCACCCCGGATGGCTGCTCCGCGCCGGAGGGGGCTCCCTGTGAGGAAGACACCGGTGGCCCTCCAGGAGGTAACCTCCTTCCAGACCGCAGCACCTTCTCAGCTGTCTCCCTGGCCTCGGCATTTTCCAGCTAACTTCCGTGACAAGAGTTCCCGTTTCCTATTAACTCTAGATGGTTTCTATACTGAAGCGTGGTAGAAAAGTGCCTTAACGCAAGCAGAGGCATAGCATTAAAAGCAATCCTTGTTTTTATTATGCACTTATCAAAGTCCACAAATTTGTTTTGGCGTGTCTGTAAATCTCAAATGGTTATACTTTTTGTTAATAAGAAATTTTATTTATTTATTAATATTTTTAAATGTTTATTTATTTTTGAGACAGAGAGAGACAGAGCATGAGCGAGGGAGGGGCAGAGAGAGAGGGAGACACAGAACCCGAAGCAGGCTCCAGGCTCTGAGCTGTCAGCCCAGAGCCCGATGCAGGGGCTCGAACCCATCAACTGTGAGATCATGACCTGAGCCAAAGTCGGATGCTCAACCGACTGAACCACCCAGGAGCCCCTAGAACTTTTAAAAAGAAACAAAATCTTGATTCGCTTTGGCTTTTCGCCAGAATGTTCTCCCCGGCAACTGTATCATACGTGGGTTGCATTTCTGCACAGAGGGACTCAGTAGTAATAAATGGTAGACGTAATGATGAATGTCAGAAAAGCCACGATACAGCATTTCAAACCTTTATAACCATTTAACATGGTAAAGTTATGTTCCAGCTCAACTAAATCAGGACTGTTTATTTTTGCTAAACTAGTTTACAGAGAAAGGCATCTGTATCTCTAAATCCTGATCTAACACTCTCAGACTAGCATCGATACAATAAGTGAAAATGTTTAATGTGCAACAAACACAAATTATCTTTGTAGGACGTGGAAGGGTCTTATGGGACAATATTTGTACGCTCGTGTTACTGTCCAAGGTTGATTGGGAAAACAGGACTTATCAGCTCATTAGCCTATGAACCGGAGAGCCGTTCCCAATCAGCCCATTGACTTTTCCTGCGGTCAGTGAAAAGTAAGTCCCCAGCTGGTGAGACGCAGGAGGAAGGGAAGGAGCCATCTGAGCCACAGTGGCGGAGGGAAGCCTGCAGGAGCTGGCATGAGTCCCTGCTGGTCTGGCTGCTCTGAGTCACCTACTCCAGTGACGAAACCTCAGAGGAAAAAGGAGTTGCCCTGGACTGGCTCCTTGTACCGACTGGCCTGTACCAGCTCCTGAATTTCAGGGATTTTTTTGAGGGTGGTTGTTAAACATGGCCATTACTGAAATGTAAGTTATGGAAACTTACCACTCAATAGATCAGAAAAAAGCCGAGGGTATATTTAAAGGCTAAGGTAATAAATACAACTCATCATGACCTATTTTGTTACATTATAAGATGATCAAGATTATCTATGCGCTTGAGGTTATTGGTGTCCATCGCTCTACGTGGTGGAAATACTCTGCCATGGTCAGCAGGTGCACAGCTTTCCCCAGGGCGTCTGCTGAAGGCTGGAAATGGGAGCATCAACACCATGGTAATCGTCAGACCCTAAAGTTGGTGCTTCCTCCCCTCGCCCCACACCGACTGTTAAGCATTTACCGGCAAACCACAGTCTAGTCCTCTGCCTCTTCATCGTCTCTGCAAAGCCCAGTCAGCCTCCGGTTCCCTGGGAGAAGGTAGGGCCTCTTTGGTCTTTCACAGATAACGGGTTGGTGGTGTTAGATGTCAGGAGCTTCCCATAACAAGAGGCGGGTGAAGGCCATAAGTCTCCTTTCCCCCACTACCAGGGTGCGGGACAGGAAAGGATGACGTCTCACGACTGACTTGGCCCCTGTTTATTAGCAGGTTCTTGCTCGGTGAAGCCCCACGTCTCTGGAAAGCTCACCTTTAGGTCAGGGCGCAGAATTCTCCCCCGGGGGCTGGAGCCCACGCTCCATCAGAACCGGGGGCCAAGAGCAGTGCTCCCAAAAGGGCTGTGGTCGCCCGTCATGCTAGTCTACAAACCAGTCCCCGTGCTCTGCTGGGCTCTGAGACCATTTCTCAGCCCGCTGCCCGCTGACCCTTTTTGGTAAAATACCACAAAAATTAATTGCTAGAAAAACAAAATGAAAACACATGCGAAGACAAAACGCCAGCCCTGTTTTGGGGGGTTTTGTCAGTTTGCTTACAATTGGATTCAACAGGCGTGGTCACACGGTTGTAAACATTTGGAAGAGCTGACTCCAAATGTCTGTGGTCTTCTGTGAGCCTGTTCCAGTGAGCAGACCAGCAGCACAGATCTGCCTCGGTGCACCCGCTAATCAGGGACACCCCAAATCGCTTCCGTCCCCGCCTGCTTCGGAGGGTGCGCTCCTCACTGGGTTTCTCCAAAGACCCTTGACCCTTCACCTTGTATTCGCGCCCTGCCCCCACCTCCTCCTCTTTCGCCTCGAGTGCAGATTTCTGATGAGAGCAGCTCAAATGTGAACCAGCCGCCCCTGTCAGCTCCTTTCCAAAGCCCATCTTCCACCTGTGGTGACAAATGTCCCAGGCGAGCCTCAGGGAGCAAAGGCAGGTTTCGTGGGAGGTCTCCCCCCGGCTCCTTGCTGCTAACTCCTGCCCACCGCTGGCACCAGCAGCTTCCGTTCTGCTGTGCGTGTGCTTGGCATCCCCACTCCTGACATTTTCGCGCGCTGCTCTTTTTATTCTGGAACTCTGCAAAATCTGCACGACCTGTGCTTCCATGACGTCAGCCGCGATCAGGTGCTCTTTTCTGCTCATTTTATGTGATATTCGAGAGCTGCTCATGAGTTTAATGGGTATTTAAAGCAATAGTAACTTAATAGTCAGGGTTCATCTGACAACCACCCCAGGACCGTGGAGCTGGCTCGTCTTCGGGTGACCCGTACCTTTTGCAGAGGAGCCGTAGGAAGGATTTAAAGAACACGCTCCAGCCAACACGCGGGAATGTTACTTCACTTCGAGACCTAAAAATAGTCGGGTCTGTGTTTGCCTAGGTCCTCTTGCAGACAGCTCGTCTGTGCCATTCTGCTGGTTGGCTACAGAGGGCCTCAGAACAGAGGGGTGAAGGGGAGCCACGCCTCTCTGTCCTCTGCTCCATGGAGGAGAGGACCCAGGGCATCCTCTGGCATCTCGTCGTGTCACAAACATGTCACGTCCGAACTCGGTGTCCCTATCACCCCATATCATTCGGGTTTGTGCCAGTTTAAAGCCACGGTCATTGCCAGCATCAACCCCCCTCTCTGTGGGAAAACTGCCCAATCTGTTCCCGACTTATCAGCTCTACTTAGTATTTGTGCTGGATCCACAAATCACGGAACCTATTTTATTTTCTGCCCCACAGGCTCTAACAAGATAGAACCATCCCTTCACAGCCTCCAGCAGTTCGTTCCTACAGACTATGAGAGCTACACTCAGGAGCACTATCTGTTTGCAGGCACGAAGATTGTCATCCAGGAATCGATAGAGAGCTACGGCACGGTGGTGTGGCCGGGGGTGAGACAGCCGTCACCTTCGGGATGGTGGGGTTTCTGGGGGCGACAATGACAATCCCATACGTCAGGGTCACCTGGGACAATGTGCCAAGTGCTTTTGCATTCTGTGCTTCCCCAGTGGAGGGTCGCTTTGGGCCCCCAGGGGCGCGGGGGTGCGCCGGGACTCCGCAAAGGCACAGCATCTCCTGCAGGAGTCATCACTTCCCCTCCAAGCCGTGTTTCTTGAAACAGTATTTTCTACATGAAGATAGGCTTGAACATGTCAGGAAGATGAAAAATTCATATGAACGTTGAGGGAAAAAAACCAAAAACGATCAGAGCCCAGTGCTGGCTTCCCTTCCAGGCCGTGGGTGTTCCAGGGGAAGCGTGTGGAGGCCGGGCTCCCTGTCCTTCCTGCAGCAGCCTGCAAGGGCGGCATGGAAATGGGGCAGATGCTGTGCATTTCGAGTCAGGAGCCCCGCTAGTTCCTGCTGTGTGGTTGTGGATGCCCACTTCCCTCCCTGATCTTCCTTCTGCACTGGGCATGCTGGGCGGAGTAAGGGGCACACTGGGCGGAGTAAGGGGCACACTGGGCGGTGTACTGGGCATGCTGGGCGGAGTATGGGGCACACTGGGCAGTGCATTGGGCATGCTGGGAGGTGCACTGGGCACAATGGGTGGTGCACGATCACTCTGGGAGGGTCCTGAGTACTCACTGAAGTAATTGCTAAGGCAACACTGTTTTCACCTGACAGCCGGGGAGCTGA
The DNA here is from genome assembly GCF_028018385.1 of Neofelis nebulosa. NCBI lineage: Eukaryota > Metazoa > Chordata > Mammalia > Carnivora > Felidae > Neofelis > Neofelis nebulosa. The sequence continues at coordinate 170,392,768 of NC_080782.1, forward strand.
GGGCTCAGAAATGTCGACCCGCTGGGGGAAGCTGTGCCACCGGGGCTCGGGACAGTGGCCCTCCAATGCCAGCTGGTTGTGCTCCGAGAGGCTCCGGATCCAAGCTGCTCTGTAGTTACTGGGGGATGGCACGGGGGTCTGGGTTCAAAGGCAGACCCGCATGCTGAGCTTTGTGGGTGGAGGCGCCATGGGGCTCCCTGGGGAGGGCATCCTGGGTCCTGGGGGGGCAGGTGAGGGGGGCCCAGGAGGGTGGTCCTGGAGCTGCTCTCCCCCAGATAAGGAAGTTCATCCCCTGTGCATGGGAGCCTGATGTGCTTCCCGGGAAGCTTTGGCTTCATAACACGTTTGAAAACCGCCAACTCCCCGCAGCTTCCTGGTGTAATGGATGCGGCGAATGGACAGCTTTGGGGGGGGGGGGGGACAGGAGGGCGGGGGGTTCGGGAGATCGGGGCTGGAGGAACATCTGCCCCCGGGGACTGTTTCATTCTCAGTAAGGCCTCCACCTTTCACACACAAGCCTGGCCTCTCTTGGCACCTGGGTTTCCCGAAAGCTGGGAAAGCAGGCTTTATGGGAGGTGGGAGATGCCTTGTGTGACGCCCAGTGCAGCTCTCTGCCCAAGAGCCCACATTTCGGAGTTTGCTAGCAGGGCTGGGAAGGGGGGTGTTCACCACACAGGGGTTCATCAAGCTGGGTCTCTGGATGGCACCCACAGGGGTCAGCTCCCAGGGCAGGGCACGGAGGGAAGCCTGCAGCCGCCTCTTCAGAGAACCCCTCCACAGCATGCCCTTGTGATGGCTCTGGGTGACACGTCCTCATGTCCTCCCTGCACCACAAATCATTATCTGTCTTCAGCCGGAGAGCTCCCTTCCCAAGTCCAGAACTCTGTGCTGTGTACCTGCGATGGTGCTGTTCCACCTGCCGCTCCTCGCTGGAGCCCCCCCCCCCCCCCCCCCCGCCCCGTCCGTGCTCCCTCATCCTTCAGCACTGAGGTCACCTCTCACTGGACCCCTGGGTCCCTGGAGGGGGCCTCCTTTACACCCCTCACCTGTCTTAGGATCCATTTACATGTCCTTCCCCCAGCCCCGCCGAGTCCCTAGAGAGGAGACACGGAGAGTCACATCTGTCTGTGCGTGTGACTATTCACTATGAACAGATGGGGGGGATGAGAGGGAGCAGCCTGTGGGGTAGGTTTCTGGGGCCCCTGCCCTGGCCACAGCGAGGGGCACGTCTCACACAGTCCGGGCCGCCCCCACTCCAGCCGGGCCCCAAACAAAAGTGGCATCATAACGAGCCCAGAGCAGCCACAGGAAGAAGAGAGCTAACACCGTGCACAAACTGGAGTTCAACTTGCTTCTTCATCCCAGGATTCACGTTCCTAACTCGGGGGACTTCCTCTGCGGAAGCTTCCTGATCTCTGGAGTCCGTGGTGTTGCTAACCGAGACCCCTCAGAGTAAACACCTCACCCGTCCATGCAGACCCAATACCCTTTATCTCTTCGTAGAAAGGTGGGGAGAAGGTGGAGGCAGAAGAGAATGAAGGAAGAGGGAAAGGACGTCTGAGCTGCCGTGTAAAAAGTCACGTTTTCTAGCGTCTCGTTGCTGCGACTCGAGGTGTGGCCGTGGACCCGCAGGGCCGCCAGGGCCCCGAGGCTCGCAGACACGCAGTCTGGACGTGGGCACCCTGGCCGGGCCCCAGGTGGCTGTGGCACACACCGCAGCCGGACAAGCCCTGTTCTGGTGTCTGTCTCTTCGACGCCCGCTTACGGAATGAACACCTGCCCTGCCGTCCAGAGCAGCGGACGAAGCCCCGAGCAGCCTGAACTCGCTGAGCCTGAGGCCACTCACTATACAGTAGTTGTTCCTGAGTGGACGGCCCGGCCGGACCGGAGCGGTTCTGGAGGCTTCGTCTCCTGGACTTGAGAGCTGAGTTCATCTGCCCATTGCTGGACACGGACTGACCCAGGGTCTTCTGAGAGAGGCAATCGAGAAAGTCTGTTTCCAGTTCCTGTGACGCCTGTTGTACCTTTCAGGTTCCAGAGGTCCAGATACGGCATCGAATGTAGATTTCAATCCTTACGAACCCCTTCATAAACTGAAACTATTAATAACGTCTCTTTGGGTATTTCGCAGGGGTAGGGAGGGGAGGGGGGTCGCTACTGGTTTCCAACGCTCCGATGTTCAGGTGACAACTGTATTCTTTTAGGCTACGGCTTTGTGTCAGTATTTGGAAGAACATTCAGAGGAACTGAATCTCCAAGACGCTAAAATTCTTGAAATTGGTGCTGGACCAGGCCTTGTTTCCATTGTGGCCAGTATTTTAGGTTTGTCTGTTTATTGCTCACTTTGTTTCAGAAAGACCCTCACTTTGGCAGCAGTGATAGTGAGGGCCCCCTGTCCGGCCAGCTGCGATTCAGGTGCTGGGTCACGATTTCACTCACTGAGTCCCCCAAAATGTCACGAGCGAGGAGTGAAAGCTGTTAGCCCAGAGAAAAGATAACTGCATCTGAGAGAGGTTCGTTACCTTGCCCAGTCCACCGATTACCAGGTGATGAAGTTCAGATTCTGGAGGTATGACTGTCCAGCCCCTGTTGGGAACATGTCTCCTGTTTCTTGCCGGAAATGTTGTAACTAACCCTTTGAAGAGACACAAGCGAGTTAATCCAAGGCGAAGACAGACTTATACCCCAAATGCGGGTTGTGAGTTCCTGAGCACTGAGCAGGGGGTGGGCACAAGTGCGGCATAATTCTGCCGACGCCTTTACAGTTCTCCTGTTCAAGCCAACCTGGGAAACGTGGCGGTCCGTTGTGGGGACTCCCGTCACTAGCTTGAAGATGCCTAACAGTTAACTTAACAAGTTTAGGTTGGGGAGAGTCATACAACACAGAAAGAAAACTGGGTGCTGAATACTTCATATAGAAGAAAACACAAATCTTCAGATAAAGAGAATTGTAGAAGGAAAAGCACTATGAATTCTTCTATTAAGCAGCTCATTATCCTGAAATCTCCCAACACCACACCACTGTTTCTTAAAATGTGCTAACATTATTCTATTTCAGTGGTGATTTTGCCCCACAAATGTCTAGAGACGTTTCTGATCGCCACGAGTTGGGCTTAGAGACCCGGGTGCTGCCAAACGTCCGGTGCTCAGCGCAGACCCCCCACAGGCAAGAGTTACCGGTGGGACTGGGTCAACTACGTCCAGCCCGCATGTCAATGGGGACAAAGCTGAGAAGCCCAGTTACATTTCTTGTGTTCTCCCTGAGTGTACGTGTCTGCTGTGGCTGCCTGAACGTTTCTAGGTGATTCCTACAATTTTTCTCTTTGTCTCTTAGGAGCGCAAGTCACGGCAACGGATCTGCCCGACGTCCTAGGAAACCTTCAGTACAATCTCTTGAAGAACACGTTAAAACGTACAGCGCATCTGCCCGAAGTGAGAGAACTGGTTTGGGGGGAAAGTCTGGAGCAACGCTTCCCCAGGTCATCGTTTCATTACGACTACGTCCTGGCCTCGGATGTGGTTTATCACCACTACTTCCTGGACAAGCTGCTCGCCACCATGGCGCACCTCTGCCAGCCGGGGACGGTGCTGCTTTGGGCGAACAAATTCAGGTTCAGCACCGACTACGAATTTTTAGATAAATTCAAGCAAGTTTTTGATACAACGCTCTTGGCTGAATTTCCAGAGGCATCGGTCAAAATTTTCCAAGGAATACTAAAATGGGATTAGACAGAATGCCTTTCAAAACGTTAGTGTGTCTGTTGAGTGGTGGTAGAAATTGGACTGTCAGTAAAAGAGCTTTTATAAGACTGAGAAGCTAGTGCATAAAACCGACCTGTATGCTTCGAATAATGGTGTAGCATCTTTCTAAAAGAACCTATTTAAGATGAACTGGTTAATCTAAATATCTACAAAGGATAATATGAAAACGTAAAAGTACCTTTGTTGGCTTCCAAAAGGGCTCAATTGTTTAATACACTTCATGCGAATACATTAGTTAAGCAGTGGATTTCCCCCTTGTTATTTCTACTGTGAATCTGTCAATGCACCTTTGTCACGTGCCTTTGAAACTGAGCTTGACAGGGTCCTTCTAACTTGATTTTGAAGAATCTACTTATACAGATTTCAGCTGCAGTGAAGGGAGAGGATCTTGAGTGACAGTGAACTTATTAACATTAATTAAAAGTGAAAAATACTGGATTGTGGAAAGGGATATTATCTTAGGAACTTCATAAGATAATTTACTTTACAAATATCCTGCTCCTGTGCCAATTAATTGCCTGCGACCATTTCAAGTTAGATTTCTGGATTGTCTGCTTTTTTCCCCCCTCAACTTTGATTTATGATTAAAATTCCTAGAAGGGGCGCCTGGGTGGCTCAGCCGGTTAAGCGTCCGACTTCTCCTCAGGTCATGATCTCACCATCCATGAGCTCGAGCCCCACGTTGGGCCCTGTGCTGACAGCTCGGGGCCTGGAGCCTGCTTCGGATTCTGTGTCTCCCTCTCTCTCTGCCCCTCCTCTGCTCCTGCTCTGTCTCTCTCACTCTCAAAATGTTAAAAAAAATTAATGTTAAAAAAATTAAATGTTAATTTAATGTTAAAAAAAATTAAAAAAAATAAAATTCCTAGAAAAGTAGGAAAGAATGGGATTTTTGTTTGTTCTGATAAAGGAAGGCTACGAAAAATCTAAAACAAACATCATGACTATAAAATGTTAAAAGCTTCTTCTCTGAGATGGGGGAAAAATGAAAAATTCAGCTACCACCATTTCTCAGCATTATACTGGAGGTTTTAGCCAACGTAATAAAGGAGAGGAATAAAACACGCACATTTAGAATGGAAGAAAGAAAAGGGACCCTATTCGTGGGTGATATGATTGTTGATAGAGGCCAGGAGCAGCAAACATTTCTCTGTAAAGGCCAGCTAATAAATATCTTCAGGCTACATACCATGTCTATGGAATATACACATATATATTTTACAACCATTTATAAAAATTCAAGACTCACTCCTGGCTTGTGGACCCTGTGAAAAACAGGCTATGGATTAAACTTGTGTAGGCCATGGTTTGCTGGCCCTGGAACGACAGATAACCTACAGTGGAACAACTGGAATTTATAAGAGTTTAGGAGGGGCACCTGGGTGGCTCAGTCGGTTAAGCATCTGACTTTGGCTCAGGTCATGATCTCACAGTTCCTGAGTTCCAGCCCCACGGACAGCTCAGAGCCTGGAACCTGCTTCCGATTCTGCGTCTCCCTCTCTCTCTGCTCCTCCCCCACTCACACTCTGTCTCTCTCTCAAAAGTAAATAAACATTAAAAAAAAATTAAAAAAAAAAAAAGAAAGAATCATGAACCCGCATCCCCACGTGGATTTCAACTCCTGGCAAACCTTGTTTCATCTCCACTTCTGTGTTAATTTGAAGCAAATAGCAGATCTCCTTTCTTCTATATATTTGGTTCATACACACACACACACACACACACACACACGTATATATACATATACATGTACTTCTATATATACATGAATATATATACACGTATATATGACACACAACCACAGGACTTTATCACATCCAAAAATATATTCGATGTAATATAAAATTTTATACTAAATAATTTAGTACTGTATATTCACATGTTGAAAAACCCAGTGTTCCAATTTCCAGTTGTTTGCTAAATGCCATGACCTTTACTTTTAGAGTTTGTTTGAAGCGGGACCCAGCCAAGGTCCACAAATTTGATTCACTGACTGGCATGTACCTGAAGTCTCTTTCCACCTGTGGCTTGAACCTCTTGCTTTTTCCTCGTGCCACGTATCTGCTGAGGAATCTGAGCTGTGTGTCCCGTAGCATCTCTACCCCCCTGCATGATGCTGACAGCACCACCAAGGTATCCCTTCCGTACGTCCCTCTATCCGGTTCTTCGTGTAAATTGTGCATTTTAATGGCTCCGGTGTGGAACCATCCAGGCCAAGCGCGGCTTGGATCGAACTCCAGCCGAGTCCTACTCATGAGTGAAAAGAGAGGATCGTTGCCTGGATGCTACTGAGTTTTGAGGTAGCTCAGTACACGGAAACATTGAGATATAGGTGAGGGACTTTAAAAATCACACGTAAAAGGAGAACTGTGGAAGACAGGTCCAGTCACTTGATATTCTAGCCCCATCTTGGATAGGGCTTGGCGTGGTCAAGATTCTAGAATCACTTCCCTTTCAGGACTGGAAATGCAGGTGGTCCTAACTGCATCATGGAAACTGACATCTGCCCTTCCTTGCTTCTGGAACTGAAATTCTTCACGTGTGACCCTCGAGCGGACACGGCTTGTGTAAATTATACATTTGCTGGTTAATTCTTTGGAATCCTCTCAGAAAAGCAGGGGTTCTAAAGGAAACTAAAACGATACCTTTGCAGGAGCATGCAGGGGGTTCGTGCCGCATGGCGCAGGGGACCGTGTCTGCTCCTGCCTGCTGTCTGTGGGCTCTCAGGAAGGCTGCTCCTGCCCGTGACACCCTCCACCCCCCGGCCCTTTACCTTGGAGCTGTACGCCCACCACCCTCTTCGTTCCTGGCTCCCTCGTTCACTTATCACTAATGTGGTTTTCTCCTCCGGTTAATTATGTTCAGACCAATGAAGGCCAGCGCTTATTCTTTACTTTCTTATTCCTTAAGAAATTCTCTCTGTTCAAGAGGATTTTTGAAGAATGGGGAAATGAAAAGGATTTCATTTCCTTCCTCTCCATCTCTCTATGCATGCTTCTCTTAGATCCTGCAGAGAAAGACAAAAACACATCTTTTAATCCTGGACCATTGAGAGTATGAAACGCTGCAGAGGAAGACTCGAGTTAATTCAGATTCAATGGATTTTGAGTTGAAACAGACACACTGTATACACCAGCTGAATTTTCTAGATGAGACCCATGGGGGTCAAGTGATGTGGCTCGTCAGTGCCTGAGCCAGGACCAGAGAGCAGAGACCCAGGCTGGGATTCAAGCCATTGCGTTTGGATGTCTCACTGTCACAGGGGAGAAGCAGGAGAGGGACCAGGAGGGAGGGAGAGCACCGGGCCATGCTCTTCCAGGGCAAAGAGAAGTTATCTGAGGAAGCCGCTACTACAGGAGGGGTGAGAAACCCCATGATGGCAAAGCTCCTGCCAGTGACAACTGGAAACAGTCCCTTAGCATTGGGAAGGGGCCACAGACCTAGTACTGAGCACGTGCTCTGTATTTTTGAGAGAGCGTGAGTGGGGGAGGTGCAGCAAGGGGGACAGAGGATCTGAAGAGGGCTCTGTGCTAACAGCAGAGAACCCAGTGTGGGGCTTGAACTCACGAACCATGAGATCATGATCTGAGCTGAAGTCGGAGGCTCAATTGAGTCCCCCCCCCCCCCCCCCCCCCCGCCAGGCGCCTCCTTCTCTGTTTCTTTAGAAAGTACCTCTTTCAGTTGCCTTCGGTGGCTGTGGAGCAAAAATTGGCCACCATTATCAGAAAGGGGAAACAGAAATAGTGTACCTGGCTTTTTTTTTTTTTTATTTACTTTGATAGAGAAAGAAAGAGATTGCGGAGGAGCAGAGAGAGAGAGGGAGAGCGAGAATCCCAATCTTCACTGTCAGCACAGAGCCCGACCCCATAAACTGTGAGGTCATCAAGAGACAGATGCTCAACCCACTGAGCCACCCAGGCGCCCCCTATCCCTGGCTTTTTAAAGTACTATTTTCCTCCTGTATTAACCAAATCACAAAGAACAAGAATGACTTTACTGAGGACACTTTCTTCTAGAGCTTATGTGGGTGCAGCTGTCACCATGGAGACAGTGTGATTGGGACAGAAAGCAGAGGCTGACAAGACAGCTTTGTAGGGCTGCCCCCCCACCCCCCATCATGGTCACGGCCTCTCACCCAGGTTTCACCCTCAGAGCTGGTCTATGAATCACACAGTTCAAAGCAGATCCTGCCAGTCTGTGGATGTCTAACTTCCACAGCAAACTAACCAATCTTCATTGCAAAATTCTATCATCTGTGGAAGACGTTAGCTCCAACAGATGACATACGTAGTAATTAGATATAGAAGTTTTTGTTCCAACTGAGAACTGGTAGGGCTTATTGACCCTTATAAAAAAAAACCCCAAAAACAAAACTTCCCCGAAAATATTCATGCTTTACTGTGTACTATTAAAAAACTCTGTTATTTTGCTACCTCCCCCTGAAAACATGTAATTCACTTGTTTGCTTTTCAGTACCAAAGGGAGGCCAGCAACTCACAGCATCACACACACACACACACACACACACACACACACACACACACACAACCAGTAACCAGCCTGTTGGGAGGGCCCGGCCGCCTCCTGTACCTGGAGCTCCACATTGTGTTTGAAGATTAGGATAGCGAAAATCCACCATGGGCTGAATTCTTCTTCCACATTAAAAAATACAGCCAAAAGACCCAAACCTGAGGAATAAAGTGAGAAATCTGAAAGCTCTGGAACAATGGTATTTTATGTAAAAATAAGTCACATTTGAAGGATCCTAGGATTGCATCTTCACATAACTCAGCAGGTAGTACTTCAACATACCACCCGGGGTGTCTGGGTGGCTCAGTTGGTTAAGCAGTTAAGCATTCAACTTCTGCTCAGGTCAGGATCTCGCGATTGGTGGGTTTGAGCCCTTGCGTTGGGCTTGGTGCTGACAGCTCCGAGCCTGGAGCTTGCTTCAGATTCTGTCTCCCTCGCTCTCTCTCAAAAAGAAATTAACATTAAATTAAAAAAATCAAAACGTACCACCAGAAAGTTTCTAACCTTAAATTTATGTTAAAATTTAAACATGGATTCTAAAAAAAAGTGTGAGGTCCTTGAAAATGGGGGACAATTTTGTCAGTGAAAAAGCACTTGAAGATTTTCTCCATTACTAATGAGAAACTGGCAAAAATTGAGGCAACTTTTTTCAGAACTGTGGAATTAACCACATGCATGTCGTGACCCAAGACGTGTTTGCTCAGAGGTGGCCGGACGTCAGTCAGAACAGCATACCCTGTGACGTGTCCAACTGCCCCGTTCCCATCGCGTCTCCAGCTGCATGGTCTCCTTGAACACCAGCAGCCTGACAGTCACCTGAGGGGGCCGAATAGGGTTGGGAGCTCCTTCAAAGCTTGTAACGCTTATTCCCCAGAGAACCCCGTGTGCAAGCCTATCTGAATGTAACGGGGCTCCGATCTCAGGCCCAGAAGCCTTTTCCCAAGGGGAGGCCGTCTGGATAATTACAGGCAACTGTGTGATTTTTGTGGCTGCCTGAGATGGCGAACAGCTGGGGCTAATCAAAAGGCTTAGGAGGAAAAGCTGGGAAAGGAGATGTCACACGGGCTTCGAGACCTGGGTATGTAGAGGACCCCGTGCATTCTAGGGCTGTGCGCATCCTCACGAAAGACCTGAGAAGGACCCAAGCTTCCACCTGTGGCTGCCCCGCCCCCCCGGCTCTGCGCATGCAGGCAGCACTTACTAGGAACGGCAAGACCTGGGTTTGAAAACGGATTCTCTAATAACCAGTCAGTCAGTCACCCTACCCTTTCCGAGCCTCCCCATTTCCTCACGGACTGTATGGACACACGGGAACCCGCAGGAGTGAGCATGAAAATGAAAGCACGTGTGTTGGCGAGAATATGCATGTGGCTGTTCACTGATGGGACTTTGAATTCTAGATGGCTCAGAAATCATGTGGAAAATGTTTGCAAGCATAATTGTAGTTTTCCTAAAGGCTCTGTTTTTATCAGATAAAGGGGTCAACTGCCCCAAACCAGTTATGAGTGACCAGACAGGATGAACTGGGAGGCCTTTTGCAGTAGTACATTCTAAGGGAACAAGATTTAAAAACCATAACCACACACACAAACACGTTTGCTTAAGTGAGTAGAGGCTTTTCAATATCGTCTACGTGTGTCTTTTTATTTTATGGAGAGAGGATGGATGAGAGAAGCAAGTATGGTAGCCAGAAAGATAAATAAAAAGCCAAAAAACATACACAAAAGTTAGTCACATAATAAGAACTGGCAATATATTCAAATAATTGCAAGCCTATAGGAAATATAAATTACCTCACGTTGAATTTTTTTCTATTGATCTAATATATTGTTTTAACCCCAAATTTTATTTATGAAAAATTACGACCAACTTTAAGAAGCTTCAATATTCACTTTTATTATTTATAAAAAAAATCAAGGTATCAGAATGCATATGGTATATACTGTGATCTTGGTTTTGCACAGGTATTCACGTGTTTACATTATTTCAACTTTAACAAACATACCATATGTGTATCTTTACAATACCTGATAAAGATTTATCAGTCTGGCACTTATACACGTATTAGTTCATTCTGATGCTCTCTGCACGTCAAAAGGATGTTAAAAATGACTGACCTGAAATAACTCCAAGATGAAGACTGATTTAGTGAGAAGCAGTTATGCTCCAGCAATTGCCACACACTCATTTGTGCCGGTTTTTTCCCCCTTAATCAAATGTAAACCTTTACCAAAAGAAAAAGAAAAAAAAAGAAAAAGAAAAAAGAAAAAAAAATCTGGAAATGAAGTTCTGCTATTTTTTTAGTCCAATAAATAATTTTAGCTACGCTTAATGTAGCTTTTTAAGGCCTTCATACAATTGAAAAAAATTAAAGTTGAGCATGTTAAAACCCTGTTCGTTTATAAAATAAAAAATAGAATTTTACAGGTTTGCAGTTAAAAGTCACTGTTCAAAACCTATCATGCAAGTGATATCTGCAACCCAACCAAAAGTCCTTGGTGCTGGCAGTCAGGGCACAGCCCAGTGCCAGCCATGTGAGGCATTAAAAAAACACCATGATGTCAGAGGTCTAGATTTACATGTATTAAGCCACACGCCAGCAAATTCTCTGATAAATACACATCATTTTAATAATCAGTATTTGATAGCGGATGAAAACATGCATTAGACTAAAAATGCCACAAATTTGTTTTTATATCCATTCACTATAAAACTTTCTTTTTTTAAAATTTAAAGTCTTGGTTCCTATTTTAGAATACACAATAATCAGGAGGATACATGATGGGAAGCCAGTTTTCAGTAAAAGATGCACAATGGGTCCATCCAAGTAACTTCATCAGCTAGAACAGAACACAAAAATTTATTATTAAAGAACAGATTTTTCAAGCTCAATATTCAGGGTAAATTCTGCATTAAATATTTAATGATAATAAAGTAGCACATAGAACTTTCCTTCCATCCCAACCCAACCACCCACCACCCTTCCTACCAATTGTTCTTCCTTACCATCAACTAACCTACTCATTTTCCTACCAACCAACCTAAACAGGTGATTATGACCATCCCGCCCAACCTTCCTTCTTTCCTGTCTTTCTACTAGACTTTCTGTCTTTCTTTCTTCAACCCTGACACACTTGTTCCCTTCCTTCCTACCAACCTAGCTGCCTTTCATTCTCTGTCTGACTGGAAGTCAAACACTATTCTAGACCTCGGGAAAACAGCACTGAACAAACTCACTTCTCACTTTCAGGAAAGTTCTGTTCTGTTCAGGAAAACCAAAGAGTGCCAAAGCAAATCCATGAGCAGATGAATAGGCGAGTCCATAATTAAGATGTACATGTCAGGTATACAATGGTGACATAACAGAGGGGCTGGGAAGTGAGATGGTCACAAGTGGGATCTCCGGGGAGATGACATTTAAGAGGAAACCTGAAGAAGAGACCTACTCTGCCAGTCGGGGAAAGAGCTCTCCACACAGCTGGACGAGCTGGGTCCCACGGTGGGAAGGGCCGAGGCTGCTTCGGCCAGGCAGAGGCGGCTCTCGAGATGGGAGCAGAGCCATTCCAGGGAAGTGTGATGAGATGTGGCTGGGGAGGAAGGCAGGAGCCACATCACATGGGCCTTATGGGCCACGGGGAGGAGTTTGGATTTTATCCTACATGCGCCCGGGGCTTCACCAGGAGGTGTCAAAAGCCATCTTTCCCAGCAGCAGTGTGGAGGGCAGGCAGTACAGGAACAGAATGCAGGGGACACAAATTATGAAACACCCCCTGGTGTCAATGTCTGGGTGAGTCACGGGCTTTACGGATGTGAGAGCTCACAGATTATAGTTGATGTGATAAGAATCACACTACACACCTTATGGTGAGTTGCAGAAAGATTTCTCTTAACCTATTCAAACATCTGAAGAACTGAGTTAAAATGTCTCACAATTTGGACTGGTGAAGGTATGCCAGAAAAGGTCTAAGAGTAAAGATAACCTATAGTTTCCTCTAATTATAAAAAATTTCCCTAGGAACCTACTGATTAGTTTTACATTCAAAGAATACCTTGGGTACGGAGACCAGAGCCTTGGCCACATTTGGCATGACCAAGCTGCCCAATCCCACAATATCCTTCAGGAACAAACCAGGCCCAGAGACAGGATGAGGCTACAGTGATTTCTCTGGAATTCAGTAAACTTTATACTTGACAATTAACTTGTACAGAAAGAACAGCATTTCTTACCTCCTGTTTCTAGTATCAACCACATAATTTCTCTGCATATAATACAGAATGTGGTAAAATCACAAAATGGCCTATCACTTCAAATGAAGAATATTGAAATATAAACTCTAAAAATTCAACCATTTTAGAACTGAGCCAACATGTATTGAAAAGCAATTCTGTTTGTTTTCTTCATAAAGAAAACTGTCTTCTGACTATACATCTAAAATTCATAATGCACTTTGCCTACGTTGTAAACATCTGAGGCTAAGTACAGCCCTTCTGTCCTTTCTGGACAGGAGTTTTAAAAATCTAATAATAATGGGGCCCCTGGGTGGCTCAGTCAGGTATGCATTCAACTTCAGCCTAGGTCATGATCTCGAGGTCTGGGAGTTTGAGCCCCCCATCAGGCTCTGTGCTGACAACTCAGAGCCTGGAGCCTGCTTCAGATTCTATGTCTCCCTCTCTCTCTGCCCTTCCCCTGCTCACGTTCTGTCTCTCAAAAATGAATAAACATTTAAAAAAAATTAAAATTTAATAAGAAAAGTTTAAAAAATGTAAATAGCTTATTGGCGGTCTCTCATGCTTTCATTTTATAGTTCGCATTACATTAATTGGAGTAGCAATCTGTCATGATAAAGTCAGTATCGCTAAATCACTACCATAAGGCTCTATCTTGTCACTATGCAATATGGAGGGGACACATAACAGTGACGATTTTATATCACTTACTTGAATACAATTTTTCCAGTTTTCTTTTGTTGGTTTTTCTTCCACAAGTTTAGTTGCAAATTTAAGGCCTCTCCCATACATTTTATTTACTAATGCATGCTTGTATGCAAATGTTAAAACCTATAAGGTAAAACAAGATAAAGCTTATCTATGAAATATTTACACTGTAAGGCTTAGAGCTTCAATAAGGAAAAGATGAAGGCCTTAACAGAAGTGTAGCTTTTAAAATGAACATTTTCCATCAAGCAAATTTCAAAAATGTTTTGAAAGAATAAAAGTTAAATATGCCACAAAACAGGTAACTTGTGTTGGGGAAAAAAATGAAGCTCTGATGAATCACTAGTTCTTGGCATCCATACCAAAACATCTCTTTATGCAAAGGGGAGCTGACAGAAGTGATCACAAAAACGCGAGTAAGGAGGGAAGTACAGAACTATGAAAACCTCGTTATAAATTACCAAAACTGCAAAAGGGGATAAAAGTAAAAAAAAGAAAAAAAAAAAGTGTTCTATTATACAAACACGTTCTTACGCTGTCAATTCCTTGTGTATACGTTGGTGCCTTTAATTACTGCATCTGTCAAATATACCTGTAACCATTTATTTACGTTTTTGGTCTCCACCTTCAGAATATGGAGAATTACCTCAAAGAAAGCAGTCCTATCACATTTATTTGTGTTCTAGAGCCAAGCAAGGTGTTCAACTGTAACAAAGGTGCTAAACGGACAGGTAATACAGCGCCTGGCCCCTGATACAGCAGTATTGCGGCAGATACGGAGATACGGGATTATTCGTAATGGTTTTATTACGGGCCTCGTCAAGTTTTTATCCACCAGGCTCTTATCTTTTCCCAGCAGCAAGCACAGCACTGGGTGGGGAGCAGACGTGCAACAGGTGTGTGTTCAGAATAAGAGCAAGTATCACGGAGGCCCTTCCGTGTACTGAGTACTCATTCAGCAGGTTTCAGAAACTTGCCGAGGGTCATACAGATAAAAATGGAAGAAGTGGGATTTGCACTCCAGGGCCTGATTTCAGATCCAAATTCTCAAGCTCTGCTGTGACACTGGCTCCTGCAGTTTCCTGCCTAGGACTCCGTTTCCACGGCAGGAGCACGACTGTGCTGTGGTGAAAACTTTTCTCCTATCTCAGAGGTCTGTACTACAAATGATCACAGTGAATCTAGAAAACAAGCATCCGTCTAGTAAAACACAAACAAGGGCTTGTGCTGGGTCAGGAGATTTCCACTGATTTCATTTAGTTTATTTTTATCTCCAGAAGAAAGGAAGACTGACAGCAACTTGGGAGTTATATAATCCCTACCGTGAGAATTCTAGTAGAGAGCTAAAAGAGATTTAAAATGTTTTTATAAACCCACATCCAAAAAAGTTCATCAATGTGACTCTTTTTGAACTGGATTTTAAAGTTGATGAGCTATAAATCCAGGTGATAATTATTTAAAAGTCAAAGAGGTTTTGAGAAAAATGACATGTAAAGTAACCAGCAACCCCCCTCCACCCCCGACAAATCAGCACACAGACAGATGCAGGAAGGCACAAACACGACCTCGAGATGCTCTTAATTGTAGCTTCGTAAGTAACTGCCTTCACCAAAAGGCTGCTATGCAGACAGAGAAGAGAATGGTAGAACGGTTTAAAACAGGCAAGACAAATGAGGTCTCACTAAACACAGAGTCTTCTTCAGAGCCCAGCTTAGCCACATTCCATGTATTGTCTTCCTCTTCTGGCCAGGCAGCTGGGGAACGGCAAAGAGGAGGCAATGGGGCCCAAGAAAGGTTTGTGAAGCAACCCCCAAGAACTGCGCCCAAACAAGAGGCAGACAGGTTACCTTATTGTCAAAAAGATCAGTCCATTTTGTAGTTTCCCAAAAAGTTTCCGTCAGAGAATCCAGAGTGCTCTCTCCTTCCTCCTCTCTTCCTTCCGTATCACCTGAAACGGCCCCATCTTGATCTTGTGCGTGAAGCAGGTGGTCAGCTAGGGCACATCCTTTTCTACAAAGGGCATCCACGAGGGTAGATTTTTGTTTGTCCATATCACTGTGTTCCAAACCAAAAAATAACTCACAGATCAGTAAATCATTTTTTAAAAGTACAGACTTATCTGAAACTGAATTCATGCGTTCTCTGCCTCAGATTTACAACGCAGAGATATTGTACAGCTGTGTATTTACATCTGCATTATCCATCAAATAAAAGTCCTTATTTCTAACAAACATCAAATGAGCCACTGCATTACACATACAGATTGAGTCACGACAGCTGTATCTGGCTGAAACAGAGGCCATAAACCAACAGAAATGAAGGACAGTTCAGTTCTAAGTTCTGTCAGCTAAGGAACTCTTTTATAGATTTCTTATAAATAGCAATCATTACAGATTTATGTACAGACACACAAGTTCTTTCAGAAGTAGACTTTCATTTATAAACAGAGCAAACACTGTATGACGCTTACCCTGGACGTGCACTTTTATATACAGAACTCATCTGCAGTCAGAATAATTCTATGAGTAAGGTACTAGTTAGTAATCATCCCCATTTTGCCAAGGAGGAAGCTGAGGCACAGAGATCTGTTCAAGGTCCTACAGTTAGGCAGTAACAGACGCAGAACCTGAAGCTACTTCTGGACAGCCTGCTCTTAGTCGCGATGGTAACATGGTCCTGCTTCAGGGCGGGAGCCATGTCCTTCTGATGTATTTCAAGTGCCCAGACAATGCTTGGCAAAGACCAGAAACTCAATAAATCATCGCTGAATGAAATACAGTAACAACCTACACTCCAGGGGACAGTGTGAGTCTTTAGGATACTTGCTGATCTGGGCATTTTGTCCAATTCATGTCCCGCCCATGTGAGGGCAATGAGGACTACAAGCGCTGGGCGCATGTCTCCGAGGCACTCAGACACCGGTGAACAAACTGTGTAAGAGTGAGAATGATTCTGAAGGACCCGGAGTGGAATGTGCAACATATGAAATCTGCAGGCACTCTAAAATCAACAGGAATTATAGCGTGAAAGGCAATTAAAATAAGAAGCCAAAACAACCTGTTACAACCCAACAAAGTCACCCTCCTTAATACATCTGCAAAGTAGATAAAACTTTGCCAAAAAAGGTGCCTAAGACTTTGGAACTCAGCCAAGAGTTCCAAAGCTTAAAAGAACCAACTTTCACTCTCTGTGGAAATGCGCCTGGGAACTGCTTGGTTACTCTGGGCTCAGGAACAAAAAGATCTGGGAGCTGTAGGGCACGGACGCAGCTTCTCCTCTACCGGGTGCCCGACCAGTCGCCGTCTGAAATGTCTTGCCACCAGCACCGCATTTATGCTTTTACAGCAGCCGAGGAGTGGGACACAATCACCGTCCCCGTCTTGTGCCGGAGAAAGGGGGCCTTGGAACAGAAGTGGATCGGCAAGGCAGGTTTGATCGTTCACGGCAGTCCTGGCTGGACCCAGCTGCCCCAGGAAGGGCTGGAAGGAGGCAGAATTTCAGGGGTGGCACAGGTGTGCTGTACTTGCCAGGCCTGGATTAAGTTACCCACAAGACCCCTATTTCAGTGTTCTCTGATCCAGTAACCTGAATCCCACATATCTAGAATATTCATTTCCCACCCTCATCTAATTTAGTACTGACTACGTACTTTCATCCACGAGGCTTTCTCCACTCAAAAGGAAGTCAGCTCTGCTTCCAATGGGCTTTCACACTTTAAAGTATTCATTGTAACTGTCAATCTTACCCCACCTAGCAACTGCATCTTCTGTATCAGAGCGCACGTTTTCTAAGAGCGTCCTGTTCATTTTTTCACATTCCTCTCAGTGGTGCTTTACTGCAGTGTTTGCTCCACAAACATCTTTGAATCAAATCTAGTTAGGTACCGATCAAAGTGGCGATAGCCATATTTTAGGAAGAGCTTCAATCAAATACTTTAATGGCCTAAATAAAGTTTAACTGAAACTTGATACCGGATCACCTGCAAAAAGCTCATATCATTTTTAAGATCACAAAATGGCTATCGCAATTTCTGACGCATGAGTGACCGCAGTACAAGCAGTTTTTTTTTTTTTTTCCCCTCAACGTTTTTTATTTATTTTTGGGACAGAGAGAGACAGAGCATGAACGGGGGAGGGGCAGAGAGAGAGGGAGACACAGAATCTGAAACAGGCTCCAGGCTCCGAGCCATCAGCCCAGAGCCTGACGCGGGGCTCGAACTCACGGACCGCGAGATCGTGACCTGGCTGAAGTCGGACGCTTAACTGACTGCGCCACCCAGGCGCCCCAGTAAAAGCAGTTTTGCATGGAAATGAGAAATGAATGCTGGGCTGCTGCTCCTGCTCGCCGGCTGCTGCTACAAGAAATGGAAGAAATGCGGCCCGCTCCTGAGGCCCTCGCCCCAGAACAAGGAGCCCCAGGCCTGGACGAGGCCCTCTGCTCAGCGTGGCGTGTCTGAGCCCATCGTGGTTTGGCCAAAGCAAGGGCCACGGCAAATACCTTAATTATAAGCGTGGACAAACCGATCTAAGGTTGCTAAAGACTAACCAGCTTCTCTTAATTTTCACATCTGACACCTCCTTTCTAGTTTTATCCCAGCAGGTGTGAAAGTCACTACAGCTACAATCTTTAAAGCCAGGATCCTATCAGACTGTTACTTTTTGACAGCCACTGGAGTCAGCACCTGAGATAAAAACTGTGAGAAAAAAGGGACTAACAAGATTGAAAACACAACTACTCTGGGTCTTGTGAGCTCACTTTAACCGCGAATTAAGAGCTTCCTTCATGGACAGGAAGATTTAGGAAAGACAGGCCAAAGTATGAGCAGGGATAAATGGACCTTAATATTTACTGAAATTTCAAAACGAGCCCACGCATGTTATTTCCTACACACACGAATCTGAAGAGATACTATTTTCCCAAACTAAGAAACAACAGATGCTAGGAAGGATGGGGGCAGCTGATAACAGATACCGCAGTGAGGTCAAGGCAGCCTCAAAGGGGCCACTGTCTCTGGCAATGAGCTTCTCACAGGTGATCAAGCCCAGACGACTCCTGAAAGAGGGTTAACACGGAGTGGAATTCAGGTAGTAGGGTGCAGTGTAGACTACTCCAGCGAGAAGCCAGGGGCCCCACGGGAGACAGAAGACATTGGGATATGGCTGTGGGCTGAGATATGGATGCCTGAGGACCAGGAGAAAGGGGCTTGTCAGCAGACAGCAGTTACGAAGGAGATGGAGGGGAGGGGTCGGGCCAAGAGACAAAGGTCAGTGGCGTGGGAATCTTCTCACGACGAGCGGGAATGCAAGGGGCTGCTTATCAAGACATGAAGGGGCCCAGGCCAGGGCAGAGCAGGTGTGATCTGCTCTCCCACTTCCGGCTCCGGCACCCGAGGCTGGCCACGCAGTCTCTGAGCCTGTCTGCTCTTCTGCAGATACAGGGTAAAAACACTCCTACTTGGTATGTCTTTTAGAAGATTAAGTTTAAATGAGGTCACGTATTTAACATACCCCAAAGATTTCCCTGTACATACCTGGCACTTCAGAAATGGACAAAACAGCACCCTTTGAGACTGTTCCCTTAGAAGGTGGGAAAGGGTGCGCACAACGCCAACAACCTAACCTGAATAAATCTTATTCTGCTTAAAAACTGTAACATTTGTAAGAGCTACAGCATTGGTACTGCCAACAGTTCTAGCAATTTAGAACGTAGCATAATGCCAAGAGTTCCGGCAGTTCAGAATCAGGAACTTCATGTAGAAAGAAGGATTCTGCCTAGCAGACGGAATCCTGAAGAAGAATCGCAGCACTTCCTGGGCGGACTCAACACTTCTGGTTCATTCGTTACAACAGCTGTAAGAGGAGGCAGTGTTTCTCCCCTTGCAGGTAATGACACTTGGGTGAACATGAACCAAAGTGACAGAGAGGAAAGTGGTACAAGAGAGTTCAGGGAAGGCAGAGGTGAGGCTGAGGGACCCTCACACAACACATGGGGGCCACATGCTCACCCACCACAGAGCGGTGCCTCACACTGGGTTTTATTAAAGCTAAACCTCCCTTTCCCTTTACCGCACAGAATACTCTAAAGCCGGTTCCTAACTCAAGTGGCTATGATGGTTTCAATCTAACTTTATTTCTATTTGGGTTACCAGGCATTACATAAACCTGGGCTTTTCACGCTATTGGTCAATAAGCAGTTTAGAAACTGATTTTGCAGGGTGTTAGGTGTTTGCCTCTGCACATGTCACATTCACACCGATTCCCAAATGGGAGGACCGCTAGGTCACAGCTACTCAAATCTCTCCAGACCAGCAGCACCAAAAGGTAGAGAAGGCAAAGTCCTTTTCTTTTGCTTAAATCTGCAACAACTGGAAAGAATTCTTACAAACTATCTACGGGTGGATATTCAAATACTGATAATTCTAGGGACACAACAATTCTCAGAAAAGAATATTGTCCATAATTTTAAAAAGTAACTAAGAAATGAGATGCAAGAAAGATTATTTACTGGTTAGGTACTTTTTTATAGTAGCTGCATCGGGCCTGGGGTCAGTCTTCATCGCAATATAAACTGCGAGGGCCGTCTGGTCTATGTGAGAAATGACAGCATTTGCAGCCTCAACAATTTCATTAAGTCTTTTCATTCGTTCCTAGGGAGGAAGAAAAAGAAGAAATCAGAAAAGAAATGGTGTCAGCGAGTCCATCCAAGTCCCTTCGCTTCCGTCTCAAATGCAAGGGTGGCGGCTCCAGAGTCAGGGGCCGAGCCCTCTGCTGGCAGTGGTGGGGGGGGGGGGGGGGGGGGTGTGTGCTGCCTCATAGTGTGGGGGCTGCAGTGTCAGCATCTCTAGAAAAGACATCATTCACATTCCCCACTGATGTTAAACGGTGCAAATAAGGGAGGTAAAAGGTGGTCGTAGAAATGTAAACAGCTTTCTACCCAGGCAACTCCTTTTCTGGGCCTCTTAGAAACATGACCTGCTTTGTTAACTCCAGCCGCACACCACACGGAAAGAGAAGTAAAACAAAACAAAACAAACCCAAAAAGACCCTCCAAAAAACAAACGGCTGATGAACAAATTCTTCCTAACTTATTGCTAAAACCATGAAGGTGAGAATAAACGAGAATGCACCCAACAGTCTAACTATACGGTTGCCATGGTGCTCCAGGTGCTCTCAGCAGTCTTCTCCTCTTTTGCTAGTCTCAGAGGTCTCCTTTCAACACCTTCAAGTTCACTCTGCACCCTTGACAATTTCTGATTGGCCATGAGCACCTTCCTACCGGCCATCATTACCAGCGAGAGCTGGTCCGTGTTAAGATAGCTTGGAACTATGGCCAATTTTAAAAATGAGCAAAGTTCATGAAAAGCAGGAATTCTTTTGCTGATGGTGTTTAGATCTGCAGCAGGCCAGGACCACTGCTCCTGAGGTGAATGTCAGAAAAGTGATCCTTAGGATTTCTTTATCTATTCCTCCTCCCACTGATGAAAACTGTGAGCAGGAGTCTTAGGCTGACCTCACAGGAATGAGTACGTTCTGTAATTACCTTCATGAAAATAGTCAATACAACATTCAATTTGAGGAAACATGTTTTCATTTGGCAGAAGCACAAAACAAATACAAAACTGCATTTTCACTAAACATACGAACTGTATCTCATGTTACAAATAAAATAAAATACTCCTATTAAGATTGAACACGTCCAACCTTTTCAGCATCCAACTGATGAAGTCTTGCAACGTACAGAGGAAGATAATTAGGATATGTTTCTTTCAATTCATTATAAATGTCACTAGAATCCAGCCTATGTATAGAAGAAAGAGAAACATTTCTTTTAAGAAGAAAACAATTTGTCTTCCCTATTATTTAACATTATTTGAAGTCCCAATCCATAACATAAGAAAGGCATCAATCTGAAATGTAATCACTGACTAGGATTATCATTATTTGCCGGGAGTATAAATAAAAAACAAATATAAAAAACCCCAGAGAAGCAAATCAAATTGAAAATTATTTCAATTAAGAGTTCAATAAGAGGGGTGCCTGGGTGGCTCAGTTAATTAAGCGCCCGATTCTTGATTCTGGCTCAGGTCATGATCTTGCAGTTTGTGAGCTGGAGCTCCACATCACAATTGCGCTGACGGAGGAGACACCTTGGGGAATAGGGCTCTGCACCTATGACCTATGATCTTTAAGAATGATCCAGGGTCACCTGGGTGGCTCAGTGGGTTAAGTGTCTGACTCTTGATTTCGGGGAAGGGCAGAGAGGGAGAGAGAGACGGTGAGAGAGTAATCCTAAGCCGGCTCCATGCTGTCAGCGCACAGCCCAACCTGGGGCTCAATCCCATGAACTATGAGATCATGACCTGAGCTGAAGTTGGACGCTTAACTGACTGAGACACCCAGATGCCCTTAATGAATTATTTTAAAACACTGTATGTATAAAAATGTCCGGCACAGCATTATGGAGAAAAGCTATAAATGTATATGCCAAAGTATATGCCAAATAGAGTATTTAAGTAGGTTACATTTCATCAACAGGACCACCTCCTATGTGGTCATTAAAAATGGTATTTTAAAGGACTATCAAATGACCCAAGAAATGCTCATCATCAAACAGTCACTGGAACACAACATCATTCATACTGCTACATGTGTAAATACGGAGAAAATAATGATAGGACAACGACCACCCCCAGAGAGTAGGCAAAAAAGTGATTTTTATTTTCTTCACACATCCTAATAAAATTCTCTTCTGAGAGCAAATCAAAATTAAGTGATTAAAATAAAAGCACGTCTAACCCTTCCACCCACTGTTAACATTCCTGAATATGGCCTATGAACCTGTACGTGACACTGTCGTAACCGGAAAAATAAGTAAACAGAGGATCAAAATCCATTAAAAACTTACTTTGTCATCCACTGAATTTTAAGATCTCGTAATGCTTCAGTAAACTCTTCTTTCAAGTCTTTCTCTTTTTCTGACTCTTTTTCTTTATCTTTGCCGCCATTCTTAGTCTTTGTTGGCGGAGATATTAGGTAGTAATGAACAGGGATCACATCCTATGAATGTGGAAAGAGTCTCAGATTAACATGCTTCATTTTACATAATTACAATCATCTTCAATACCTGAATATCACGTAACACAGGCTGCACTGAGTTGTACTACATTATATTCCAGATCCTAAGGGCCACAATACATAAACATTTCCAATCTGTGGGGCTCCTGGGTGGCTCAGTTGGTTAAGCATCACGACTCTTGGTTTCGGCTTAGGTCATGATCTCACGGTTTGTGGGACTGCACCCCACGTTGGGCTCTGTGCTCAGTGTGGAGCCTGCTTGGGATTCTCTCCCCCACCCCCCGCCCTTTCCCCACTTGCTCTCTCTCTCTCCCTCAAAAAAACTCAAAAACAAAATCCAATCTGTGACCAAAGGAATTTTCTCTCAAACTTTAAAGTACTGTTGCTTCTAAATCTCCTCTAAAATAAAGGAGGTAAAGGACACTTGGCTGGTTCAGTCTGTGGAGCATGCAACTCTTGATCTTGGGGTTGTGAGTTCGAGCCCCATGCTGGGTGCACAGATTACTTAAAAATCTTTAAAAAAATAAAGGAGGCAAGAACAAACTTTCCTCCATTTGAGTGTTTTTGTATTCTTAGTTTTACCTAAGAGACTAATTACAAAAAGTACTAATTATGAAAGTCTACTGACCTTTCACATCTTATACCTGAGAAGGAAAGGAAATAACTTAGAATTTTAAAAAAGACCCTCTTTTCTAAGAAAATTTAAAGAAAAATTTTCTTTTTTCATTCAATCGACAGGACTTATTGAGGCCCTGTGAGGCTCTACAAGGTGAAGAACAAAGCAGACAAGGCCCTTCCTTGCCCTTGGGGAACACATCCCAGTGGGGCAAGACAGACACATACAAGTAATGAATAGTTTTGGCTAATCCCACACGATAGGAAGAAAATGAAACAGAATGCAGGGACAGAGAGCAGCTGCTCAGTACGGTGGGGGAACAGCACAGACACAGTGGTGCTGGAACAGGGACTACCCTGTCTAAGTGAACCCACATGACCTAAATGGAAGAGCCTCAATGAACCTAACCGACCCAAATGAGGAGAGGGAGAAGAGTCTGAAGACAGAAGAGGAGGACGTATAAAAACCCGAGCTTGTGGACACGGCAAGAGCAAATGGGCAGCAACCATAGTAAGTGGGGCTGATGGAATATGGCACAAAAATACAGATTTTATTCTAAATGCAAGAGGAAGCCTACAGGACAGTTGTAGGCAAGGCAGTGGCATGATTAAAGACTTCTTTCTGCTCTTTATTTAATGACTTTGGATCCTACACATGTGAAAAATGTTGGTTTGTTTTTAATAGCTCTTCATACTATTTGGAGAATGGATGATAGATGGCCGAAGTCAAGAAGGAGGGAGACAAGTTAGGGAGCAAAGCTAGAATTCCCAGCACCGCCCTGATGTGAAGAAGAGGCTGTAGAAGAGGAAGAAGCGGACGGATTAGAAATCCATGATGCAGAATTGACAGTGGTGTTGATGGGGTTGCAAGTTGGGGACAAATAAGACTGAGCAGGGCTGAGGGAGGGGAAGAGGAAGCCCAGGCCTTGATCCAAAGCATTCTACGGTTTCAAAGATGCTTGGGAGTGAGGGAGACGGGCCCCAGAGGGGCTGTGAGGACAAGTGGGCAGAGAGGAGTGGTCAACCAGGGCCTGTAGCTGGGGCGGGGCCTGCCACAGAATCCCGAAGAACCAAACGGCAGCAGTGGCTGCTACCACGGCAAGAGATGACAAGAGAGTAGCTGTTTCCATGGACAGCGGGGGATAAGGGCTGCCTGGGAGAGATGCAGACAGAGTGGGAAGTAAACAGGCACAGATGGTTTGAGAAGCTTCGCTTACAAGAGAGCAGAGAAATGGAATTCTAATTACATCTATTTCCCTCTATTCTATGAAAGCACAGAAGTCTTTATTGGTTGAAACTAATGCATTATCTGGGAAATCAAACCCCATATTACGCTGGCTAATCTGTTTCTGGCACAATAACCAGGTGCCCTTAATTAAGTCATTATTTATTAGGTCAACTTCTCCAACTCTATCTTCAGGTTTATATTAAAAACGCTGCTAAATTCAAACCTTTTGTTTTAATTAACAAAGTTTCTAAAACTGAAAAAATTATGTTATCAAGAAGACTTTTACTCCCCTAATCACAGGAATCTCAGAAAAAAACTTTACACGGGTTAAGTCAAAGAAAATAGTATTGCAAGCCCCCACGTTCCCCCAAATAGGATTTTCAGGTGTAAATACAACACGGATATCCCCACGTTAGCAATTCTCACAATTAAATTTTATAAGCAACACTGCTGCAGTTCTGACAGCATTCCGACGTCAAACGGGAGCCACACTTCGACAGGACCCGTCTGAAGCCCGCTAGGACCACTGGGAGGACGGAACCACACACATCCACCTGCAGCCATCTCAGGGCCCCGCTTGGAGGCCGGAAGCCAGCACTGGCAAGCCAAGGTCGCGTGTGCAGAGTGAGATGGGGGAAAAGAAGCAGGGGTTCTGCTTGGGTCAGCTCCTCAGGACCCTGCTACCCATCCTTCCCCCCTCCTCCTGAGGTCGCCTTCCTAAGTGGGCACTGCGCGGGCAAAGCCGAGTTCAAGCATCTGCAAAATCTGAGTTGCTAATTAACCATCAGGTTCTTCTGGGAAAGGATCACTCACTCAGTGTCATCCGTGCAGCACAGACAATCCACTGAAGAGTTAAGGGGCAGAGACAGCCTCGAATGCTGACCCTCTGACTACAGTCCTATTCTCTTTGGAACCCACTGCACTAGAATGTGGACACTTGCCTGCAGGAGGCAACCTTGTTGGCCGTGTTGACTCTACTCTAATGTGAGCCTCCCTTAGATCCCCTCCTCCTTGCCTGATTAGGGACAGGGGCAACTGTCAGGATGGGAAGGAGTCTCTGCTGTGAGGCAATTCCTCCTCTGAAGCTCAAAGGTAAGGCATTTGCTATTACATTTTAGTACAGAAGAGAGAAAACAGAATTGAATTTAAAATGAGCAATCCATTAACTTAATGTACGATTAACAACAAACTCTAACAAAGATCTATAAATAGGAAGAAATGGGGTACCATGGCAACCATAAACTATCAGTAAAAGCACGAGACGGAGAATTTATGAGGAATGACCTTGAAGTGGGGGGAAATCAAGCTTTTGTGATCAGCATTTTAATTATTAAATATTAAATATGTCAAATTAGCTATTTTAAGTGTTAATAAAATCCTATAAAATATTTTGGGACAGTAATTTTTTATTACTAAAAATTATGAACATGGCAGTTTTAATTCCTAATCAACAGAAAAATTGAGTTATTTTTTGTTTTATCATGTTCACTTGTTCTTTTTGTCAATATTTTTTTAATTCACTTCTCAAGGACTTAGTACAGGGTCAGTTTAATAGAAATCATTTTGTGCCATTAAATCTTGAGAAATCTTGATTATGCTTTAAAAAGGTACGCAAGATGAATCTTCAGAGCAGAAATGCTGAAGTTCTCTATAGTTGATACTTAACAATTTTTAAAAAAAAAAACATCCATTTCAGCTATTCACCAAGTACTTTGACAGTGTCTGAAATGAACCATTTCCTTTAGAAAGTCCAATCGACCTGCAAAACCGATAATTATTTTCTGGGCAACATAACTGCCATTTAAATTTTGGTTCAAAAATTATAATTTTCTTCTTAAATTATTAATGGCTAAACTCAAAACTTTAATGCCTTCACACAAACTAGCTATTTTAAAATTAGTATCATATTTGAATGCTATTTATCATCTGTTGAAAGTAACCATATTCTTTCATACGACAATGAACTTAAAAAAGGTAACCTAGATTTTCAAATCAAAAGTCACTGAAATACAGAGGAACTATACACTGAGGGCTATGCACCAAAAGCTAGCTGGTATTTTGTTCAGGCAATAAATTAACATATACATCTTTTTGGTAATGGGACTATAAAACTGTAATAATGATTATTTATAAAATAAGAGCTTCACACGTATTTGCCCTGAAGACAGGGAGAAATGGGAAGAGGCAACTCTAGCTGCCTCTAGCTTTATATAAAGCTTTCCTAACCAAGTAATAATAACCTTCTTACTCATTTAATGGTTTCCTTACACAACCGAATCCAAACAAAATCCACCAAAATTCCCAGAAGAGCAACCAAAATATACAATAGAAAAAAATCCCAGCTATGCCTCTGTGATAAGCACCTTCTATTTTTAATGGGCTTCTAGAAGACCTTTTTCTCATTTTTTGAAGTAGTGGCTCTCAAGCCATTTTCAGGACGACCCAAAGATAAACAATCTATAGATAAAAAGAAATTCATTTTAGGAGACTGATGAACGGCACTTCTTACTTTATTCTGTTTTCATTTTGAAGCTGTACATTCATTAAATGAATGTACATGGCCCACAGATGGGTCAAGATCTCAGCTAGAAATACTGGTCTACAGTGAAGTAGATAGTCCTCTATCCGGAAAGACGACTCCCAGTGGGGCGTTTTGTTTGGACAAAGTGTTTACCATTGCATAATAACATATACATTTCATAAGTCTTTTTAAATGAAAGAATTTTACCTGTTCTAAAATGGTGATTTCGTTTCACATCACTATGAATTAAGAAACAGTGTTATCTTTTGTTTATATCTTAAAATACAAGTTCTCCGTGCAATGCTTCCTGCCTGAACATGAGAAATCATGAAAATGCTGACTGAGGCCAGTAGGTCTTCATCAGAGAGCTCACTGAATACCTACATCCTTTTCTCTAAGTACACCCCAAGTTGAATTCTGCCTTTTTTGAGTTCAATTTGGCTCCAGCAGTCAATCAGACATTGTCTAATAAGTTGCAGGGAAGTCGATCAGTCACACACGAGTTATGGTCTTAAACCTGCTCATGCTCTTAGCATAAGTTTTAATTTTGGGTCGATGGTCCGTATTTCCATTCCTCCTGCCCACTGCTCTGTGTCTGTTCTTCCAGAACTAAGATGACACCAGAGCAGGGAATACACTTTTTTTTTTCAAATACCTTAATATTTTAATGATCAAATCTAAGAATGTTTTTAGACTTTAAAAAATAATTGTTTTGGCTTATATAACTACAAAAAACAATTACATTCATTTCTCTGTAGGATTTTAGATATGCAAATTTCAAATATGACCATTTGGTATCATATCTGTAGTTAAGAAATGAATAGCACTAATTTTTTTTCTACACACATATAAAACAGGGGTCTTCCAGCAACTGATGGCAGGAAAGAAAACTTCAGGAAAGTAGTATGTCAACACTGATAAGCTAAAAGCACTACGCCGCAGAACTTAAAGAAAGGAAACTAAGGGACAGATTTTTTTTAAAAAAGATTACAGTAGTGACAGAAAAAAAGTTTAATTAATATGCAAATAAGGCTTTAAGACATCTTTTTTAAGAACTGACAATCAGTACCTTTTTAAATTTTCCTTGTCGTTTTGCTGCAGACTGCCCCTGGGAGTTAGAACGACATTCTGTAAGAAAACATGCACAGTCTACACAGGATGGAGACACCACCTCGGTCTAATTGTCTTCCGGTTTACGTCTCACCTGCATGTGTCACAGTGCTTAGAAGGGTCAGGTCTACGATCACAAAGGCAGGCTTTTCAAAAAAGCAACACTGCCACTCTCATTTTAATAAAAACGCACTCCAATACGTTACTCCTAAGGGCAAATGTTTTTCAACTCTGTATTCAAAAAATTGAGGACAGCAAAATCCATTAGTTATCAAAACACTCTTGAAAAACATTAAATTTAGTGGACGGTCCAGAGTCTGATTTCAAGGACATCACAATCACACACGCCCAGGCATCCTCATTCAAGGTGACCATGAAAGGCAGAAGTGTAACAGCAGTCACCTTCCCAACTACCACACCGGCGAGCAACGCGACTAGGGAGGTAAGAGTATAAACAATGTGCTACGAGTATATGAACTCTGCACCTTTAGGTTTTTGCTCTCTTTCAGAACCATCGACCCCTCAAGGAATTACCTCGTAAGTAGTAAATACAGTTAATCCCACACTTTTATCATGTAATTTCACAACTGCCTCTGAAAGGATGTAGCCAGGAAGTACTATATCTCTCTGAACTGCTAAAAGTGCATTTTTAGTAACAATGGTTTTCCAAGGAAGCAGATGTCTGAGAAGAGTTATGTGGGTGAGCATCCCAGTCTCCCCATCTGGGGAGCCCCACAGTGGAAGCAGCCCTGCTGTCCAGGAAGCGAGGCCCACAAGAAAAGACTGAGCTAGGACTTCTTAAATCTGCATCTATGAATTCCAATGTCAGTGACTACTGATTCTCTTCAAATGACACTCAAGTGTATACATAAAAAAGTACAGTTGACCCTTGAACGACAGGGGGCTGGGGGCACCAACCCCCCCACCAGTCAAAAACCCTTGTATAACTTCTGACTCCCCCCAGAACTTAACTACGAACAGCCTCCTGTTGACCGGAAGCTTTAATGATAACAGAAACAAGTAACATATCATTTTGTGTATATTCTTACATTAATGTAAGCTAGAGAAAAGAAAATGTTACTGGGAAAATCATAAGGAAGAGAAAATACGTCTACAGGATTGCACTGTATTTAGTAACAAAACAAAACAAACAAAACACCCACAGAGAATTTGACCCGTGCAGTTCAAACCTGTGTTGTTCATGGGTCAACTGCAGTATCCACTGAAATGAGACTCAAGAAATATCAGGGCAAACGAGTTTTTCAAAGCACAAAATTCCTGAATTATGCTTCTGTGACAGTGATAAGTGACCTTTGGTTCAACAGTGGCAAGAAGTTTAAGTACACTTGTTAAGATGCATGAGATCTGTTCATTTTGGTAACGGCATTTATAGACTCCAGTGTCAGGTGGTAGGCTACTATAAAAGAACTAATGCTAGGGAGAAAAGCAAAACTGTAAGAATGACAACTTTCACTGGCACTGAGCTAACATGATGACAGAAGGTGACAGACCCATACAGATAATAAATTTGTAATGAAAACAGATGGAAAAGTTAAAACAGGTACCTATCAAATTGTAACATTTATCTCTAAAATGTAACAACCAGAAGCATGTCTTTAATAACATAATTTTGAAACTATAAAGGCAATGCCAAAAGAAGTATCTTGTAATTATTTAGACAATTACGCAAAATTCCAAGAAAGAAAGGTGTGTACTACTGAAAAAAAAATACTGTTCATTAGAAATAATCATTCTGTTTTCTCAAAGTAACCCTAGAAGATCTGACTTATTTCTAGATCCACAATATTATGTCGGTTAGGATCATATAAAATGTTCTAATTTTAAACGTCCCATTCACTTAAGCCAAGTTTAACCTACATGAGTCACAGGAAATTCAAGTGTATTAGCCATGCAACGTAGGGTCAGTTCTGAACCCGAGTACTTAGGCTTAGGAAAAAGAATACGAAGTATTTTAAAATATAATCAAGTATTAATTGACTTTTCCAGTAATTTGGGAAAAAAACTACCAATTCCACCCGCCCTCCCCCCCCAAGGAGATCTTCTCTTTTACCCATTCTAAAGTGTGGGATTAATTCCCATCTTTCAAAGAAATGGAAATTTTGGAATAGGTAATTTCAGTATTAAAAAAAATGGATACTTACAGCTTTCTTTCCAAGTTCAGTCTTTGATAACGTTAAGGATCCTGCAAGGTAGCATCCAGGTCCTGCCCCTTTAGGTATTCTAATACAAAAGTTTAAAAGAGAAAAAAAAAGAACTAAAGAAAAAGTCTCACAAAGGTAATCGGAGTAAACCATCAAAACAACTGTAATCTGAAATAATTCCCGTAGCTCAGATTTCAAAAATCAAAGGGAGAAATCATCTTAGTCCAAAACAGTATGCGACAATATACCGTAAATTTAGCCCAATGTAATGAACTCACATAAAAGCAGTACAGTATTTAGGACAGACATTAACTGTAAGCAACGCTGCCACTTACTTGTCATCGGGTAAGGAAGTAACAAAGAATGGTTGATTATATTTGGGTGGTAATGTCAAATTACTTGATTTCTTCTTTCCTAGAAGTGCAAGGCTATGATTTTCATGAATATCTAAGCTCAAGGTATTAGACAACCTATGAGAAACAATAAATGGAAGATCTTTAAGACGTTCCAAATCACTGATCTGCTCATGACGGATCTGTAGTCGAATTGTATAATCTCCTTTTTCCAGTTTCAAAGAATACTAAAAAAAGACAAAGAACATTGGGAAAAGTACGAGTTAGCCAAGTAAATGGAACTCAGAGTAAGAGAATAAGCAGGAACAATCAGCACACACAGAGCATGTACACACCTGCCTGCACACCAGGGCTGAGAGCACCATGTGAACCGTCCACGGCCACATGCAGACTAAAGGGTAAGGGAGCTGCAGGCGGGAATGCCTCCCAAGCCCTCACTTTGCCACGACAACAGGCTATGCCCATTCTCTCAGCTACACCAGTGTCTGCTCAAGGCTGATGAGAGCCATGATTTTCTAGTTTGTGAGTCTTTAGAACATGGATAAAATGCCACCAAACCTAGCAAAACTGAGGTGCTGTATGATATCTAAGACCAATAACGTGCACGTGTGTGCGTATACAGCGGGTCGTCTTTATCTTACAGCCAGAACGCTGCGCCTCTTTATCCCAAACAGGGAGAACAGGGAGCCAGCAGAGATCGAGGAGTACGTTTCACCCAGTCAGCCTGTTCAGGAGCGTGGAACGCCATATCCTGCATTAGCACTTTCTCTCGAGGAGATTGTAAACAATAAAGTAATGGCACCGTGTAACCCAGTCTGCACTGAGGAGGCAGGGGGGCTGGGATTGCTTTGAGAAAAAGGAAATCATTTCCTGACTAGTGAACTGAAAAAAACCTGCACAAATTATTTTCATTATCTGGCATAAGATTATAGATGTTACAGGAAATACCTCATTTCTTGGTAATGATATTTTAATCTGATGAAATTTCTACA
The DNA here is from genome assembly GCF_028018385.1 of Neofelis nebulosa. NCBI lineage: Eukaryota > Metazoa > Chordata > Mammalia > Carnivora > Felidae > Neofelis > Neofelis nebulosa. Next base: position 170,424,047 of record NC_080782.1, read on the forward strand.
AACTGTTTGAATAAAAGATATTTTCCCCTTGGAACAATCGTACCAAGCACAGTGCCTGGTATACAGTAAGTGCTGAGTAAACAGCCATGTCAGGAAGAAATGAATGTCAAAATTCTAGTAAACTGAAGACACTGCTGTAGTGCTTTTCACCAAGTTCAGACCTGGGATCATTTCAAGATGTTCATATGACCTTAGATGATCCGCTTTCAGCCTTCAGATGGGTGGAAACAGTGGGAAGGAAGGAGAAATACTTAAAATAAAAAGCTACGCTGGCCAGCGTCTGCAGGCATCATCCATGCCCTCCTCTACCCCAAAACTTGAATCAGCTGACTTTACATGGCTGAGAGGTTGTCACAGTCTATTTTATACAAGACAACTAACTGAGCTTCGACTGGTATGTCAAAGAAGTAAATACAAAACTATATGATTAAAAAAAAAAAAAAACAAACAGAAAAACAAAAATTACCAGAAACAAGAAATCAGAGATTCATTATCTCAGGAAACAGCCTCTGTTAATTCTAAAATCACTACTGATTTCATACCTGATGTGGATAGGCATCTCCCGAACCCATTTGTCTTTTGTTCTGGTCAAATATAATCCACAGTTGGCTGTCAAATTCTGATTCATACAATAGTTCACAAAGTAGTGGGCAGCTTGGAGTTACTTCCCCACTTTTGGGCTACAAAAAAAATACGAATGATTACTTGACATGATTTACATGATTTCTGATGTAGATCTGCAAAACTGTTATTGATGAGATTTTTACATTAAAAGTATTAAAAACAGGGCGCCTGGGTGGCTCAGTCGGTTAAGCGTCCGACTTCGGCTCAGGTCATGATTTCAGTCTCTGAGCTCGAGCCCTGCGTTGGGCTCTGTGCTGACAGCTCGGAGCCTGGAGCCTGCTTCGGATTCTGTGTCTCCCTCTCTCTCTGCCCCTCTTCTGTGCTCTCTCAAAAATAAATAGACAATAAAAAAAAAAGTATTAAAAACATTTCCTTTTGGTAACCGATTTTTAAAATGCAGAACATCCAATATTTTGGCAGTAATAAAAAATATTTCTCCTTTACGAGCTTTTAAAAATACAAACCCAGCCATTTGTATGCATTAATGAATACAATATGTATCCTTCAGGACCTCTAATTACTTGATAAAACTGAAATTTGACAATTCACCGAAATCAATCATCTCCTAAACACTAAAACCAAATTCATATTATGTTCCAATAAGCATTCTGCTGAAATCTTACTGGTCCTACATATTCTCAGATCCCACATTTACACTAGTTTCAACTACCTTTTACTAGTCATTCAACCCAAGAGTTATTCTGACTTCTCATGGTTTTAATGTATGCTTCAGAGAAAGCAGTCAGGCCATCTGCCATAATCAGAAGGCATCTGGCATTGATGAGACGTCTAACCACTGAACAGTTATCAGTGATTACAAACACTAAGGTTCAAAGGCAAAATTACCACTAAATTAGAGTTTATGACTTCAGACCCAAATGGGACTTAGATCGTTACAAATCATTACTTTCCAAAGAATAATTCCAAATTAACCACAGTTAATTACTTGACTCTTTCATACACACACGCACACACACACACTCAATCCCTTGTCCTTCCATTTTTTACTTTATGATTCATGAACAAAACCCAGAAGTTCATTTTAAGGTTATACTTCATTATATAAACACTTACTTGATGAAAGTTATAGGTCAGGATCATCTCATAAAGCTGACGATTATTTGGCAAAACATCTCTTGATCCTAAAGGTTTTGTTTTTGCACTCAGTGGTCTGTAATTAGACAAATGTGTAACTGATTTAAGAGTTCATTTACTGAGACCAATGAAACTATAATCAACAAAATCTATGGCGTGTCACAATAAGTGACAATGAACATTCCTAAACTCTGTATATTTTATATTTTCAGTATATTTTATAGTATTTTAATATAGTATTCACGTAAAGAATTCTCTACTGACTGAACCACAGCAATACATAGTTTAAATCTTGTGAGGTTACAAAAACATTTTCAAATGTCAACACATAGTCAACACGTAACCAGATCCCAATATTGGGGCAACTGCTAACACTGTCGAAGTGGAGACAGGTTTTGACTCGCACCCTCCTGTCCAAGCTGCAGATGGCAACGCACACATCACAGGCTGGGTCCTGTAGGGGCCACACCCAGAGCTTTACTTCCATGTTATTTAAGGCTGGAAGCTACTGCTGGGGCTGCCTCCTTGAGGGCTGCCAGGATTCCTAGGCTGGAAAGTCAGAAAGTGCATTTGTATTTCCAGCACTCAGATGATTTAAGAAGATGACTCCTTTCAAAAAGTGTAAGAGATGTCCCCACTCCCCACCACACCGATGCTCAACATCTGTAGCCCTGAAACATTTAAAGATACCGCAGTGTCTGGACCCAGCTCTTCAAGGTTATGCAGGGAGCCAGATCTTCATACTTCAAGGAGGACTGAACATCAAAACGATTGATTCCTTCCGACGCATGCTACAAAGGATATTTATCAAGTTAGATTCTCAAACTTTGTTGATAATAAACCATATTTTTAAACATTTGGACCTAAAATAGACATGTCTAACGCAAAGTTTGTAAACACCTATGAATAAAGACTACCGTTATTTCCAGAACCATAGGTAATCTGTGCGTTAACATTTAAATCCAACCAGTGAGATTATTTTTCCCTAACGCAAATAAGTGACGTTAAAAATGATGGAAACATGGAACTTACAATGTTTAACTGAGGAGCAGTACACACTATTCCATGGAAGGAAATGGTGTAATCGATATTGACATCACTAAGACTTGCCCACCAACGAGCAATGCAAAACTCAATTGCTTTCCCACCCTGTGAAGAAAGATGAAAATCAGAGATGTGTAATTCCCTTCTCTCACTTTCCTTCAAAGTACACAATATAACTAGTAGGTGTTTTAAAGCAATTCTGGCTTTCAAACTTTTCCTATTTGTACAGCTATGTGTGGAGTCAGAAAATTATGGTTGCAGAGATAGAGTACAGGCATTTAAATACACAGTTATTTACTCAGAATCCTACAGTGTTTGTCATAAAAGATCTGAGGCAGCTTTTCAGAGTACATGAAATAAAACAATGATGAAAACAAACTGGAATAAAAACTTAGGGCCAAAGGAAAAGTCATAAGAACAATGATAAGAGGGGTATTTCAGCTTTGCAAGGCCTATTCAATACCCACAGTTGAGTTGCAGGCTCAGAGCTGCCTGGCAATCAAAGCAAAATGAAACTACGGTCATTTACATCTTTCTCTTAGAAAAATTAAAAGCAAAAACTATTTGAAGCACTGAGTTTTAAATTAGGTTTTCTAGTACTCGGTGCGTCAGAAAGTTTAAAGATGGGTCACAGGACACTAACACATACAAGAAAAAGTAATCAAAAACATAAGATCCGGGAAAGATGATACAACTGAAAACACAATGGAAGCAGATCTGAGAAAGAACGCCGGCTCCTGCAGAGGACAAACGACACCACGCAGGAGGGGCCCTGCCACGCGGCAGCCCTGCGGGTGGGAAGCGGCAACAGCTTCACCTCTACAGCAAAACAGCCTCATGGATCCTTAACTACGGGGCATTAATAATGCAACAAGTAGAAAACATGAAGAAAAACGTAAATGAGGAAATAATCTGTGTGACGAGGAAAACAATCCACTTCGGGGTCCATGTCGCAAGGCATCAGAACCTAGCAGACCAGCACTTTTCTTCACTAAGTTATGGAAGAGTTCAAACAATATTTACCTCCTGCTTGGTCTCCACTAACCCACCAAGACTACCCACCTTCCTACTTTACTTATTCAGCATCAATAAAATATGCAGTCCCAATATGCTCTATACAAACTATAAAACCAAATTCAAATACTTAGGTTTGGCCCATACCAAAAATAAAAAAAGACATCATTTTAGGATTTCAAACTATTAATTGAAACTTACTAAGACAGGAAAAGCTTCAGTCAGTGTCCCTTTTTCCGGAAGGGAACAGAACTTATAGAATTCATGACTTCGATACGCCCTCTGCTTCACCAGCTGCACTGCGTGGAGAACAAACTTGGCCGACACCTCAGAAGAGCACGAACACACAGTCACCTCTAGAGTCAGATGGGGGGGGAAGCAAAGCTTTAAACTGATTGGATTTAAAAAAAAGACATACAAGTATTTTAATAATGCCAACTTTTTAGAAAACGACATATTGCCAATAAAATAATATGCTCAAAGGAAATGCGCGGATTTTCTCAAAAACAAAGAATCAACAGAATGAATAAAGATAAAAGGGTAGAAGACTCGACTACGGAAAAGAAACAGAACAGCATTAAAATGAGCCGCCGCCACACCGCAAACTCCAAACACCGCGGAACAGCAAGCTGTCCACAGATGGACACGATTACACAAAACCCTGCTCCCCTCTGTTGCTATGGGGAAACTTGCTTTAGCTGAGGACCAATCAATTCCTGATAAAGGATTTTAATTTTGGAAACCTCTACTTGTTACCATGCCTATTAGTATCTATTAAATAGGATCTATTAGTATCTATTAAATTAGTATCTATTAGATACCATGCCATTAGTATCTATTTCTTCAACTTCACTGACAACTTTTCCTAGTCTCTCCCTCCCGTCTGCTTCTAGAAAGTATGACTGTCAGAACTGCATGTGCTTAGCTTTATTCTGAGGCCGAGCTGGAGGCAAAGCCACAATCCCTGTGAGGCAGAATCAGCATCTTATCTAATGAACACCCACTCTAATACAGGGAACTTAGAGCAAGGTTTAGCCTCTGGTTCCCAAGGTCAAGTGGGCACAGAGCTCTGTGAACCTAATCAATTGCTAAGAATACAAAACCTAGTGTTAGGATAGTATTTCTAATTACTTGAAATAGGAATCATCTGTTGCACATTTCTGGGTTTTGTTGTTTTTTTGCCCCCCCCCCACCACCTCCCACCCCATTTTACTGAGATGCAGTGTATTTGTTATTGACAAATGACACTGTGTGTAAGTTTAGGGTGTACACTGTGGGGATTTGATATACACACATGTATTGTAAAATGGCTATCACAATAAGGCTAGTTAACACATCCATCACTTCATACACTTACCAATTTGTTTTGTGGTTGTGAAAATATTTCAAACCTGACTTTCAGCAAATTTCAAATACATAATAAAGAACAGTTCACCACAGTTACTGTGCTAGACATTAGATTCCTTGAACTTATTCACCTTGTAAGTGAAAGTCTGTACCCTTGACCGCCATCTTCCCGTTTCCTTGCCCTCCCCCAGCACACTGCTGATCTAAGACTGCTATATGCTCTGAGCTACTTCCATTCTGGATCATCCAATAAATTCCTATAAAAATAACCCTGTTTTCAATAGCAACCTGGACAAATCATAATTAGAGCATTATAATTACTGGCATTAACCGTTAAAAAGATATCAGATTCAATACTAATCAACCATAGATTTTCCTTTAGTATTATTAGCGTACATTTTATCAGAGCTCAGTATTAGACAATTCCATGGGCCCTATATGGGCGGTAGCCCAGAGTTCTCAACAATACAGCTCTGACTCTAATCATTAATAGACAAAGTATTATTCTAAACTAAGTTAAAAAGGGGCACCTGGGTGGCTCAGTCAGTTGAGCGTCTGACTTCGGCTCAGGTCATGATCCCACAGTTCGTGGGTTCAAGCCCCGCGCTGGGCTCTGTGCTGACAGCTCAGAACCTGGAGACTCCTTCCGATTGTGTCTCTCTCTCTCTCTCTGCCCCTCCCCTGCTCGTGCTCTGTCCCTCTCTGTCTCTTAAAAGAATAAAAAATGTTAAACTAAGCTAAAAATTTGAATATTAAAACATCTTAAAATAGCCTAGATGATTTGATGTATGAATCAATGCAAAATAGTACAAGATCTTATTAATGTTTTAAATCTAACAGCAAATCTAGAGTGTCAGAGGTAGTACTGTCAGGAGAAAGGCCCATACTAGAGATACACAAACTTTCTGTGGTCCAATCCCAGCGAGGATAGAACGTACATGAAGGTAAGTGGTCAGGACGGACTCAAATGTTACTTACCAGCCCATGTTGCACCCTCAGGAACCTCAATAAAATGCCTTCGAATTTGACCAGGTTTAAAATGTATATCTGTCAAGGCTAGATCATAATGTGATGATTCGTTTACTCTGAAAATAAAAATAAACAGCTAAATGTGACACTGTCACAAAAATGTCTTTATATTATAAGCCCACTGGTACTCTAGATTTTAACATTAGAAATAAACACAGCTCATTGGAAATAAACACAGGGATTTAAAAGCTGGTTACAAAACAGTTCACACAGTATTCTCATTTTTGCAACATGTTAGTAGTGATAAGCTCTGGATAGCCCAGGATAGTGATTTTTCTCCTATTTACTTGTCTGCTACAATCTGTCTGAAAGACACACATACATGGATCCTTCATTCACAGGATTTCCCAATTACTAGAATCTAAACTATCATGAGTTCTAAATATTAAAATCAAACGTAATGTTTTGTGTCACTGATACGGTCTTTTTTTTTTTTTTTTTTTTAAGTTTATTTATTTTTGAAAGAGTGTGTGAGTGAGGGAGGGGCAGAGAGAGGGAAAAAGAATCCCAAGCAGGTTCTGGGCTGTCAGTGCAGAGCCTGATGAAGGGTTAGATCTCACAAACCATGAGATCATGACCTGAGTGGAAATCAAGAGTCGGACGCTTAACTGACTAAGCCACTCAGGTGCCCCGTCACCGATACTGTGTTATAGCTCTGAGACTGGTATTAAACCTCTTTATATAGCTTCAAAATACGCCATGCTATAATGGCACAGTAAAGAAGAAAAGTACTTTCACAGCATTTTTGTAAGAAATCAATGACACAAAAAGTCAAATATGTAATTACCCACTATGGAAACCTAAAGAGTATGCTAAGGATAAATTGCAGTCAGTGTGACAAACATTTAATGAGTGCCTACTATACCTATGGGGTCCTGTTGTTAGAAGCTTCAAATACGACACTGAATAAAATATTTTCCTTTGCCCTAGTCAGTCTGGAGGAGACAGAAAAACCACCAAAAACACTTAACATAATATGCTTGGGGTAGATAGGAAGTATTAGCAGTAAAGAAAGAAAAGGTACTTGGTTTGTGGAAAAGCTTCCTGAAGGAGATGATATCTCAGCAAATTCCTGAATCTTCTATATTATTTTGTCTAGCTTCCTACTGGACTTCCAGGGAAAATCTGAGAATTTAAGTGTTCTGTAATTTCTCCATGTGTATGTCACTTTTTATCTCCAGAATCTCATCCTAGGTTTCTTACAGGCTGAGACCTAGGGCATATTTAATATTTACCAGTGTAACTAACTCAGTAGAAACCATTAACTGAGAACTTCCCATTGTTTCCAGAATTCCCATCTCAATCTCATACTTCATCTACTAAACAATCTGTTTTGTTCTGAATATACTATGTAATGGGCTCCACACAGGAACTTGTAGGATACAGTCCCTGTGTCTTCAGCGGGCTCACAGTCTAACGGGGTAAACTAACATTGACCATAATGGCTAAAGTCTGTACCGCAGGCAAGTAAAAAGTGCCATGAGGCAGCCAGAAGGGACTGCCTTCGACTAGGGATGACCAGGATCATGCCAGTCTGAGGAAACCTGGGCGCCGGCACCAGTGAGTGGAAACATGCAGCTGGGTGGATGGGGTGATAGGAAATGCTGGTTTTGAAGGATCACTGTTTGCTGTTTTAAAGAGCATGATCCTTGGGAATGCCACCAATGTATCTTAAACAGGAAGCAGTATGATCAGATCAGAGTTCCTCGGTTCTGGGGTGAAAGACAAGATGGGAAGGGAAGAGTCTGGAAACAGTAGGTGAAGGGACGAAACAATACCATCAAATACCGCAGACGGATCAGACCGGGCACAGTGCTGGGGCAGGGCACGTGAGACGTCCCCAGGTATTCTCATAGTCAACAAGCGATACAAAGACTATGTGCCACCCTGAACTTCGAGCAAGAAGCAGAACTAAAGCCCAGTTACCTGATTCTGGTCTATCAATCCTTTAAAAGTTCACACTATTTCCATAAATAGCCACGAAAAAGTTCCATGTAACAGTAGCTGCTGTAACTCGTTACTTACTTGGCCGCTACCACTGCAGTGATTGGAACTCGGAACAGAGGACCTGCGTTAGGGGAGGCTATGTCATAGCCACACACCTAGAAAAAAAGAGGAAGTTTCAGTATCCATAAACCTTTACAAGAGAAAAAAAGGTAAAATCTATTCACAGAGTAATCTAACATTAAAATTTAAAAGCCTTAAGCACGAGCGGACACCATTTTTCTGATGTCGGGTCACATAATTAATGGCAAAATAACAAATGCATGCATACCCACCCTTAACTAATTCAGACCAATGGGAACACAGACTGCCACATAAGGTACTTTTACACATTTTAAAGAGTATTTAGAAAGTAAAATGGAGATGCACCAATACCTCTGTATAATGCAATCCTTCTCTTAAGCCCCTGGGATCCACACGTATGTTTATGTGTCTACACTGATTCATGAGTTCCAAATGGCTGGGACACTGAACCCAAGATGAATTTGAAGTTAAAGCTAAATGAAGCTGAAGGGATATTTTTTCAGAGTTTTCTAGCATTAAAAAGACCAAAAATTAAAGATTAGTACTTTTTTCCTTTTCTTCCATTTTCAAAAGTTCTACCTTTTCTTAAAACCTAACAAATGAGTTTAATCAATTGTAAAAATGCACTAGGACATGGGCTTCTAAAACACAGCTTAAATAACAGCCACAGGACCTTCCTAGGCTGTAGCGCACCTGTGATCTGTTCACGTTTTACCCGCGTGGCCACAGCCTCACAACAGGGTGTTTTCATGACTATGTGCCATCTGACCCAAAGGAAGATGCCAAGGACACAGTGATGACCATTCTGTTCCTACCTCCAAGAGCTGTGGTTCTTGCTGGCTGCTTCTGCCACCCACTCTCTGACCGAACCTCTCTGTCTTACACCCAAGCAGTCAAAGTGGCAAAGAAAAGGAACCTGATGCTTTATTATCCACAATTTAATAAAACCCTGGGTCACTGAAGGCCTAGGCTACTGTTTCCCTCCGCAGTCACCAGACTCACTGAATTGCCATGATATCAGGACCCTACCTGCAATCGCATCTCCCTAAACTATGTAAGATTTAAGATAATGATACTGGCAATTCATGTTTTCTCTTTAGAACGTTAACCCAAATGGCCTTTCTCTCGTACGATACTATTCATTCAAACCACAAATGTGAGCACCTCAGCTTACTGTCCCTTTATTACTTACCAGTATTTTCCGGAAATACAGGTTCAATGCCAACGCCATGATCTGAAGGTGCGGCCACCTGAACGGGATCTCGGAGGTAGATGCCTCGATTATTTCCAACAGTAACAGTGAAACCTAATTTATTAGCAAATGACGTATTCTGAATGAGGTAGTCATAGGCTTTATCAACCTAATTAAAAAAAAAAAAAAAGTAAAATATCAATGGTTGGGTCAAGAAAATATTAACAAATCACCAACTTGATTTCGGTTGTAGCAAAGTACAGGCGAAAAGTTAGTCTGTACATTTGCCTAAGAGGACAAGTCTACCTTTTCAGACAAAACACCAGTTCAACCACCCCCACAACCCCACTCCACTCTCTGGACTCACATCACTATTCCCAAGTGACCAAAGTTAGGGACTCCTCCATACGCCGTTATAGTGACAGCTTCTGCCCTCGAGCTCTTCGCTTTGAATTTCTACCCTGTGTGTCCTACATCTACTGTATTTCTCTTACTGCAACAAATCTGTCTTAGCTACAAAATCTGCTTCATACCCTGTTTGCTTACCAGTTCGGAAACTATTACGATCACGTAACGTAGAATTAGATCAACTCAATCACTGTTATTACATCAAATATTACCCAGTAGTAGCTAAGACTGCATCTTGATTAGCAATCCATTTTTCACACACACAACACTACCTGAATAATACCATGTCCTTGGGCAAATACTTCTATATTGTCAGCCTTCACGGCAGTGTTTTCTAGAGCCCTTCTGACTGAATGAACCGTGTAGTTAACATTATTAGCTTTCAGACCTGAAATGACAAAGCAAAAGCAAGAAAAGGAGTATTAGAGAGTCTGCTACTTGAAATCTCTTTCCCTCACCAGCAGCAATAACACACACATTTCCCGGCTTTAATGTGCCCATTTCTTAATCTTTTTTAAAAACCTGAACTACAACAGTCTGACTCAAGCTGGTGGCATCACGAACAGATGTCATTCAACAAAAATCACTTGATGCCCATTATGCTGTGGCATTAGTGCCCTCTCTGCAGAGGAGATGCCAAAGGCATTCAGGTGACACTTTCATTAAAACACTGCTGGTCCAATGCTCGCCAGCAGTACCAACACTCACCAGCCTCCCTGCGTGTTACAAACGTCAAGGGAGCTTAAAACAAACACGCGAGAAAAGATGCTGAGGCCTCACTACAGCTCAATTACTTCAGCATCTTTGAGACTGGATCCCAGGCACTGATACTAACAGCCTCCCAGGTGATGCCAGGAGTAGCCAGCTGGGAAGGACTGTTCTGTGAGAAGGACACGGAGGTCACCAATTTGTCAGCTTTGTGTTGAAGATTGTTATTAGAGATAAAAGGTGAGTAATATAGCATTCCTTTTTTTTCCCCCCTAATGTGTATTTATTTTGCAGAGACAGAGAGAGAGAGAGAGAGAGAGAGAGATACAGACAGAGCATGAGCAGCGGAGAGGCAGAAACAGAAAGATAACAGACTCTGAAGCAGGCTCCAAGCTGTCAGCACAGAGCCGGACACAGGACTCGCACTCACAAGCCGCAAGATCATGACCTGAGCCGGAGTTGGACGCTTAACCAAGCCACCCAGGCACCCCAAGTAATATAGCATTCCTGCCCACCACAGAGCTCATCAAACACGTGTGCGCTTATCATACTGCAGGAGATGAGAACGTGGAAAGATGCTGCTGTCAGAGCAAATCAAAAAAGTGGCCAATTTTGTCAGTGAGAATCCAAAAGAAGGTGAAGCTCTATCAGGCGAAGGAAGATGTGAGTTGAATCTCATCAGAACGCACAAGAGTCTGCAAGGCCAAAACATGGCACAAAGGAGTTCTGGGCAGAGAGAATAATACGTGCAAGGACCGGAAGTATGGAGCAAACTTAAATACCTGATGTGGTTGAAAGGGGCTAGAAATGAGGGCAGAGTGTCCTTGGACTTCATGAGAGGAGCACTCCTGAGGTGGAATCTTTGCAACAACCCGGTGACCATAACTGAGTCCCAGTCAATGCCAATGCCACCCAATTAATCCTGTGAGCCTCTGACCACCACCCCAGGAACTCCAACCACCCTTCCCACTTTACTTATCTCCATGGCAATATTCATTACCTTTCAACACATAAGATAAACTACTGATAATTCTGTTTATAGTCTATCTCCCACAGCTGTAATATAAACTCCACAGGGGCAAGTACTTTTGAGCCATAATAATGCTCAATAGTCATTAACAGCCAATAAATATATTTGTTGAATGAACAAATGCACATTTAAATAATTATAATCACATATTTTTTCTCCACCTTAAACTTTACTTTGGGCCAGAGCATTACCAATTCTACACAATTTCTCACCACGAGAACTTCAGAAAACACAAACATCTGTCTGCAAAAAGGTAAATTTATTCAATTATTTTTTATGGCTAATACCTGACTTCATATTATGCTATAGACTTAAGATTCACCATCACTTTACTGGAATTTAGAAACAGTACCAAGTCAGACCAAGCAGAGCACTAAGCAATGTCCTTACCAGAAAGTATCAAGGCGATGCCTCCACACGCATTAGGAGAAGACATGGATGTCCCATTCATTAGCTGAGTTCCTCTCAATGTCCAGTTAGGGACAGAAGCAATGGCTCCTCCTGGTGCACTGATACTCACTCCTAGGGCCCCATCGGCACTGAATGAAAAGCCATTAAAGTTTGCTTATGATGGTTGAGGACTCGATAAACATGGGCATTCATAAAAATGCCAGTGGTCAAATAAATTAGAGTACAGTACCACGGATAATTTGTAGTATCAGAATCAATCGGAAAAAAAATAACCAGCACAGCTATTTCTCCATTGTATAGCAATTATTTTCCCTATAAATGAACAAAATCTGTGTGTGTCCGTGTGTATCTGGGGTTATGTGTAAAAGATATCAGGTATATTTACAGAGGGAAAATAAATGTCATTGCTCAGATTCCTTAATGAATGTATTTTATTGTCTGCAATAAGTGGAAGCTTTGCCTTTGTCTAAAATTTAATACATCATTGTCCAAAAGAATTATGTGGGACACATGGGGCACTTAAAACTTTCCAAAAGCCCCACTTAAAAAAAGCTAATGTGGGGCGCCTGGGTGGCTCAGTTGGTTGAGCGTCTGATTTCAGCTCAGGTCACGATCTCACGGTTCAGAAGTTCGAACCCTGTGTCGGGCTCTGTGCTGACAGCTCAGAGCCTGCTTTGGATTCTGTGTCTCCCTCTCTCTTTGCTCTTCCCCCACTCACATCTGTCTCTCAAAAATAAACAAACATTAAAAAAATTTTTTTAAAAAGCTAACAACTGGTGAAATTCCTTTTAATAATGTATTTTATTTAAACCAATGTATCCAAAATATAATTTCAGTATGTAATTGGTAGAAAAAAATGAGTTAATTTACATTCTTTTTTGCACTAAGTCTTGAATAGCTGACACACACCCTTCCAGCACATCTCAATTCAGACTAACCTCGTGGGACTCGTGGCTGTCACCCTGGACAGCTCAAGTCAACACAGCCGCCTTGTTTAGGGCTTTGACTGCACCAGATCTAATGAGATAAAAAATCCACAGAGCTCATCGCACAGTCGGCAAACACAAGCTTTGCCCTGTGCCCCAAGCAAAGGAATAACATGACACACTACTGTGTCCTCCCTGGAAGAGTGGCCATAAATTCCCCATAAATTGTTGGCCTCTCCCTCCTACCACCCTTCCTCCCACTGACTGAACTATTTTTATTCCTGGCTAGGAATACTAGTGCAATTTGGTTTCAAATTTATACAGAGCTGAAAGCAATGCAAATAAGATCCTCCTCCTGAAATAGGCCGGTGCCCGCCCCCCCTTTAGTGAATACCTTAAAACAAGTACCGCCAGGTAAATAAATACCTGTTGACCTGGAAAGATTTTCATATGGTATTACTGAGTGACAGAGGTTATGGGGGTGCCTGAATCATGTGATCTCGCATTTATGTACAGGAGGAGAGTAACTAAAAGAATGTCCTTGAAAATGTCCCCATGTGATCTGCACCATCTGTATTGTCTATCGATACTCACAACGAGCAAGTGGCATTTCACAACTGGAAAAAAGAACTAGGAAAAGTCATGAATTCTAACTACTTCCTGCTTCTCTGTAGTCATTTCCCACTACTCTGTTAAAGTGGCTAATCATAAAACATTTAGTAAGTATTCCAAAAAGGGTTCCATGATATGTAAATACAATTTTCATTAAAAAAATAAAATTTGGGGGCTCCTGGCTGACTTACTGGGGTATAGAGCGTGCAACTCAATCTCAGGGCTGTGAGTTCAAGCCTCGTGTTGGGTATGGAGTCTACTTTAAAAACAAATATTTTTTTTTAATTAAAAAAAAATTTTTAACATTTGTTAATTTTTGAGAGATGGAGAGAGACAGAGCATGAGTGGGGGAGGGGCAAGAGAGAGGAGATGCAGAATCCAAAGCAGGCTCCAGGCTCTGTACTGTTAGCACATAGCCTGATGCAGGGCTTGAACCCACGGACCGCAAGATCATGACCCAAGCCAAAGTCGGGCACTTAACTGACTGAGCCACCTAGGCGCCCATATAAATATTCTTTATATAAACCTTACATATTCCTTACCAAAAAAAAACTTTACATAAACATTATGTAAGTATCCTTAAAAAGTGATGATGTTCTTCTAAAATACAATAGGCAATACAAATTCAAAACATGCTTATGTAGACGTTGTTTGGTAATGTGTCTTTTAATAAATATGCCGTATTTGGGGCACTGGGGTGGCTCAGTCAGTTAAGCGTCTAACTCTTGATCTCAGCTCAGGTCATGATCTCACAGTTCATGGGATAGAGCTCTGTGGCAGGGCTCTGTGCTGACAGCATAGAGTCTGCTTGGGATTCTTGGTACCCGCCCCCCCGCCCCCCCGCCAACTTGCACACGTGCTCTAAAAATAAACTTAAAAAAATTTGTTAAGAAAAACCAAATGTGCCATACGTGCAAATACCAGGAAGTCAAGTAAATTCTGTATGTCTAACAACCTTTCCTGACAAAGAAGATTTTTCAAATAGTACATAGAATGTGCTTCATTCAGTGATGATGAGTCAATGTTTTAGACTTCATATCGTAATAATTAAATCTAATAGTTAAACCATGTATTTGAAGTACGATTCCACGTTCATAGCACAGTAAAAACATGAAACAAATTCTTTCAATTCCTAGAATAACTGGGTTTGTGAACCAGTATCTCCCTAATCCAAGTTTCCCCCATAATTGACTAACTCATTTTCTTAAAATAATTCTTTAATTATTCTATAGTTCTATGGGCAAATAAGACTAACAACAAAGTCTGGTTTAAACATTTTCTAATACTTGGTGTGTTATACTGACTATAAGATAAAACGTTTCGAAATCACCTTTAGAAGAGAATTAGTAAATTTAATAATACTTTTATTAACTGAATGTAAAACACATAAACCTTAGCCAACTGTATCCCTAGTTGCTCTTGTGCAGTGATGTAGCGTTTAGGCCAGTTAGGTAGGCTGATGTGATGGCACAGGCAAAGCTTGCTGATCCCCATGGAGACCTACAGCCCGACTGCTTTCAATGACCGTTACACTCAACCATTGAAATAAGCTTATTTTTTAAGAAGAAATTATTGAGAAAAGACTACGAAGATTCCTGAACTCAGAGGATTTGAATCTAGCATTACGACATTTGACCAGGTTCCAACCAATTTTTCTAATCTTACACTCAGAACAGGTATGTCATACAGCTAACAATGAAATAATTATAATTTGTTCCTTGAATGATGTTTCCCTGAAATGAGACTGTTTATCAAAATGATAATCTTGAAAAAGTAAAAACCCAGAGAACTGGTAAAGTTATCAAAACTCTGTTCCTCCCCACCATGTAGTTCAACAAAATATGTGTAACAGACCGTGTACCACTCTCACCCACCTGGGGCCTCTAGAAGACCACGTGTACTGGTTGGCCGGTAATTTCTCTCTCAGGGAATACTCAGCAACCATCATGTCAGGAGAAACATAAGCACCAACACCTACGGGATGAATTTCATCGTTAACAAAAGGACACAAAATTAGATGTTCACTCCAAATCCACTGTTCACTCGCTTATGTGTTCACTTGCTTCGTTCCAAATCACTGTTACTCACTTGGGTAAATCCCTTAGTCACCCTGTACCTAGTGCTTGCTCATAAATGGAAAGAAAGAAAATCTGATAAGGAAAGTTTACTATGTACCAGATGTTAAACGAGGTGCTTTGGTTTTGACCATAAAAATATCTACCAGGGTTATTATGTGAATCAAATATAATAATGTACCTAAAACTGTGTGTATGTATAAGATAGAAAGATAAATGTGTTATAAACTATAAAATATAACTTTAGGAAAGTAAGGGAATTAGTTGGTCTTCATTTTTAAATGACCACTGCATCCAATATTCTTACCCATAAAGTTCGCAGTACCCCCTCCCCTGAAACGGCTGTAAAAACAAGCAAACAGCAGAGACATTAACATGCTTCGGTGTTTCAGATAAATGTGTAAAGGCAGACTAGTCACAAAGACTCTAAATTCATAGACCTATAGGGATCAAACTCAGTTTCCTCATTCTAGAAATCTGGAAACAGAGCCTCGAGAGGGCTGAAAAAAATTTACTAAGCTCACAGGGACTGGTGGAGAAAGACTTACAATCCAGGTCCACCAGCTCCTAATTCTTCTTTATAGCAAACACAGACACAGAGTAGAAGACTGGATAAAATAGGTGAGTTAACAGGATTTAGGTTAACAATGCAGACACACAAAACTGTAATCACTTTGTAAAATTTAGTTTACAAATTTCCAGTGAATCTGGGGGTAAGAACATGACAAAATACTGAGTATTGTGGGAGAATAATGTATTTTGATCTGTAGGTACCTTTCAGACCTATTTGGTTTCATTTTATTTAAAATATCTCAAGAACTAAAATACAAAGGACAGATCACTGGTAGGTACTGTTGTCTCAACACAGGATTTAACAGAATTACTGAACCAAAAAGTTTTAAATCATACAAAATAAGCTATACCTTGCTTGAGATTTAGAAGCTACAAATAAAAGCACATCCTATAATTGAAGATCACTATTATTTAAAAAAAATTTTTAAAGGACTAGTTTCTGAACTTTGATACCCAGATGTTACTATGTATCGATAACATCTACAGTAACTGTATGCCTTTAGTAACAACTATAATATGTATCTATTCAAGCAGTTATTGATGTATACACCAGAAAAATCATTTGGGACCAAACAGTTTCTACTGTCATGCATCCAATTACAAATGCTAAGAGGTATAAGCCTTATAGTGCTCTCAATGTGAAAATAAAGAAAATAATTCCAGGTATCACTTACTACCTATTTGTTCTCTCGGTTCATCCTCCTCATTCATGCCTCACATTAAAAAAAAATAATAATAAACGGGGAGGGCGTTATGCTCTGTGGGTGTTTTCACACAGGTTGGCAGCTACAGCTAATTTTACCACTTTAATATTATGAGCACAACTCATTTTGATTTCCCTTAATTCTTCTTGTTGACAGGCATTTTTTCCCCTCCAAGGACAGTGAAAAAACAACTGAGTGCATCACATCCGACAGACCAAGTAGCGGGAAGGAAGTCACATTCATGGAATAAATGTGTTTCAACTGCTCTTATTAATAAAGCTCCCTTTCTCAACATCTGACTATTCCTGTATGTCCCACAAGAAATGAAAAGGAGGAAACCACACTAAAATTAGCCGCCATACACCGTAAATAAAAAGTGAAGCAAGCATCTGTGTTTACGTTGTTCACTCAGTCTGGAAAACCCTTCCCTTGCTCATTTCTGCCTACTGAAATCCTCGCTGCCACACTTCAGAAAGCCTCACCTTAATTCTCAAATCAGAAGCAACTGCACTTCTGTGAGCCCCGGCTGTGCCTGTACTTTCCATAAGCCACTCACTGCAGTCGCCTTCGAACCAGCAGGTCTGACTACACCTGTGCTTCCTGAGGGCACACACGGGAGGTTCCCGGTGTCTTGCATGCAAAAGAGATGCGATTAACATCACATTCGCTGAGGGGTTTGCTGGCTTGTTCTTAAGTCCAGCTCTGAAACGGTAAACTAACCTATTACACTCGATGTAGTTCCACCGGGACAACCGACGGTAGAAAGGCACGGACCGTTATTTCCAGCACTGGAAACATAAATTATGTTATGCTTCCACACTGCTTCACTGATGACTTCACAAATTCTCCTGAGAGAGAGAGACAGAGAGAGAGAGAGAGAGAATTCCTTTGGACATAGAAAACTGTCCCACTTTTCAAAAAAATGTCTTAGTATACTGTGAAGATGCTTTCAAATATGGCATATGTAGAAACCAAACTAGAATATGGGTTCCAAGTAGTAGAACTCAAACAGTGGCTACAAGAAGGCGTGCATGAGAATCACTCGGGGACGTTCTCAAACTATACGTGTTTAGCTTTATTCCCACTGTTTATAACACCCCACGCTGTTCGAATGCAGGGCAAGTAACCCGTGGCACACCCAGCCCCAGAACGCCGGAACATGGCACGGCCAGTCCAAGTGGTACACCCCAGCTGGGTCTCAGCGTAAGGAAGGAGTTGTGAGACCGCGGTAAACGGGGAAGAGTGCTAGACACGACGGTGAATAGATGGAGGGACAATAAACCCAAAGGACTAAAAGCAAACACTGAAATACAGGCAGGGATTGGATCAGACAGTGGGGCAACAGGCAGCTGGACTCCCACCTCCCCTTAAAATGATCTGGTCAGAAGTGACTCCTCAGGGGATTCCTATGCAGATCTATGAGCAGTGGCAAAGATGAAAGGGAAACAGGCAAGAGGAAGAACTTAAGAGTAAGATTTAAAATAAAGAATCTAGCGAGAACTTGACAGCAAACAAGAAGCAAACTGGTATTAAATAAAAGAAACGAAGTTAGACAGTTGGGGAAATGCAGGAAATGGAAAAAAGGCGTAGGGCCAAGATGCAACAATCACGGGGTACGAGGGGAAGAGTATCAGGGAAAGGTGGCTTTAATAGGATGAAGGTCAAACAAAGGAAGAGAGAAAGAAATACACTTAGGTGAAAACGGTCCTGAAGCAAGAGAAGAAGGCAAGATTACATTCAGGAAAGAAATGAGCACGACAGGCTGACTGTTATGGCGGTGGGGCGGGGAGGGACATGTCGCAAGAAATCTAATACTGGTTATCTGAGAGAATTACGTTGCTTGAGGACAGCAAACCAGGCTCGGTAAAATTTCCCTTTTGGTAGGGCTTTATGAAAGAGCTTCAGACACTGGGTGACACGCAGATATGGATGGGCTGGTGATGGGAATGGGGGAGAGACGATGACTAGGCAAGTAAACACTTTAAATAATTTCAAAGTTATTACCCTGGGGGAAAAAAAGCTGAGGTAACAGACCAAGGCTGAGCCACTGGATTTGGCAGCAGGAAGACCTGGGACACATGTCAAAATGTGCTGAAGAGCCTCAGAAGTGGTGAATACACACCATTAACCAAGTTTTGCTGGAGGAGTGAGGGAAAGCAGTGTGAAATGAAGAGATCTGTCTGTTTCAAAGGCAGCAGATTGTAGAGCGTGCCTGTGGAGTGGTATTAATCCAGGAAAGGAGAGGGATATTACGGGAGTTTTTAAGGAGAGGGGAAATGGGAACCACACAGCAAGTGCTTGAGGGACTTCTGACCCCGGGCACTTCATTTACTACAAGAAGGGAAGGCAGAGGGGCTGGGGTCAGGGTAGGCTGCAGGAAGGACAGGAGTCCCCTCTCAGGGCTTTTATCGTCTCTGGGAAAGGAAGAGGTGAGAACATCAGCCGAGGGAAGAAAGGAAGGGTCGCTGAAGGTCTCTGAGGAGAACAGACGGTGTCAACGGCCATGCAGGCCATGTAAGAGTACATGCAGATGATCAAAGG
The DNA here is from genome assembly GCF_028018385.1 of Neofelis nebulosa. NCBI lineage: Eukaryota > Metazoa > Chordata > Mammalia > Carnivora > Felidae > Neofelis > Neofelis nebulosa. The sequence continues at coordinate 170,443,408 of NC_080782.1, forward strand.
CGACGCTGAGCGACCGAGATGCACGGTCTACGTTCCGTCAGGTAAGCACACTGTTTGGGAACACGGGAAGTGCAGCAGTGGACGGGTGGGCCAGCGGGTCTCGGCGGCTGGGAGGGAATGACCACATCACACACAGAACGGGGGCCGGGAGCCCACGAGACCCGCCCTTATTACCGAGCCAGGGGAATGCCCGGTTTCACCTGTGGCGTGCCACCCAGGCACAGAAACATCTAATGCTCTTCGTCAGCTCGAGCCTGTGGCTCACGAGCGCCTGAGAACACTCACCCAGAATTTGGCCAGTGAGTAGCTTCTCCATAGCTGTAGTTGACAAGATCACACTTATGATTGATGACTTCTATCATCTATTAAAAAGATGAAGAGTCTAGTTGAGGCAGCAATTTACAGAAAGACTGACCAGTAAAATAAAGGCATGGACTCCCAGTTTCTTAACCAATCATATTCTACTTCCACTTCCATTCTACTTTGAAGCTGAAAAACTTAAAGGGTAGGTGGAGACACAGTATAGTAAGTAGTCAATAAAAACACAACTAGCAGGTGCAGAATGAAATGGTTCTGACTGAATTCTAAAATCACTGAAGTTCAAGTAAAATCTAATCCATACGTTAAAATGAAACGCAGACTATGAGTTCAATTCTTCCTAGACCAATGGAGCAAGCTGGTGAAAAGGTCTGTTTGGGGTTTTTAAAGTATCTCAAAATAGTGTGTCAGGGGCTTAATGGAAATGAAAAGTAAAACATAAATAATATTTTCATATTTTCCAAAAAATTTTATCGAATAATTTTTAATAAAAATAATTTAAAACTGAAATAAGCATTTTTGCTTCTTAAAACCAAGTCCTATATACCAAATACAGTCTAATGTATTCCTAGTGAATTGAAGAACACTTTATAAGACTAAAAATATCCAAGACTATCCATCATTAATCTTCTAAATCAACACCTCACAAACACTCACAGCTCTTATGAGGCCCGTGCCTGTTTCCATTGTGCTTAGTCTTGTATCGCCAATCTTGATTGAAAGAATTTGAGCACCGGGAGCTACACCACTCCGTTCAGGTTCTTCAGGAAAATGCCCAGCAGCTATACTAGCTACGTGTGTCCCATGAGCTCCTACAGGCAGCAAGAGGGGAAGATGACAAAATATTTTCATGGGTTCCAAGTTTTAAGCATTCAATTTATGTATTAAGCATAAAATAAAATAATCTAATAAAAATACTCTCATTTTAACATCTAATTGTGTACTATCATCTTAAGTCTCTTCTCAATAATTTATAAAAAAGTGAAACCTTGAATTACTCTGCTACCCTGGATTCTATCCCGTCCATTGAGAACAAGATCCAAGTCTCAAAGGTGAGAAAGTATCTGCAATACACACAGCTGACAAAGAGCTTAAATCCATATTATCTTTCAGATCCGAGAGAAAAATGGGTAAAACACTTGAAAAGCATTTCACAAAAGATGATAACCAAATGTCAAATAAATATACGAAAAGATGTTCAACTTCATAAGTCATCTGGAAAGTGCAGTTCAAAGCCACAATGAGAGGGCACGTGGGTGGCTCAGTCAGTTGAGGGTCCAACTTCGGCTCAGGTCATGATCTCGTGGTTCGTGAGGTAGAGCCCCACATCAGGCTTGCTGCTGTTAGCAAAGAGCCCACTTTGGATCCTCTGCTCCTCTGCCTTCTCTTTCAACCCTTCCCCCACTCACACCCTTTTTCTCAAAAATTAAAAAAAATAAATAAACCTTTAAAAAAAAAAAAAGCCACAATGAGATATACCTCGGCATACCTTTCAGAATGGCTAAAACTTTATGGCTGACAACAGCCACACACTACTGGCAGGATATAGACCAGCATTACAGAAAGCTGAACACAGGAATACCGTACAATCCGGGAATTCTACTTCCAGCTATACACCCAACACAAATGCGTGCACATGTACACTAAAAGATACGTGCAAAAACATTCACGGTGGCATTGCTTGCAAAATTCAAAACCTGAAATAACTCCAAGATCCATCAATGGTAAATGGATACATAGTATATTAATGAATTGAATATCACACAGCAATAAATATTAAACTACTTTTTTTTTTAAGTTTATTTATTAATTTTGAGAGAGACAGTGCAAGCAGGGGGGTGGGGGAGAGAAAGGGGGACAATCTCAAGCAGTTCTGCACTGCCAGTGCAGAGTTCGACATGGCTCGAACCCATGGAACTGTCAGATCATGACCTGAACCAAAATCAAGAGTCAGATGCTCAACCGACTGAGCTACCAGGTGCCCCATTATCAACTACTTCTAAACACTATGAGATGAAGCACACAAAAATAAGGTTGCTCTAAAGAAACCACATACAAAAGGATATATACTGAATAATTTCATTTATATAAATGGAAACACATTATGTTAGACTGAACTACGTGAAAGTGCCACTATTTAATCATTTCTGACCTATAAAAACAGCAATAATGGATGGTTCAATCTAATGCGGTGATAAAAAAAAAAAACCAGGACCATGGTTAACTCTAAGAGGATGCATGTTTAGGAACAGACATGATGGGCTTCGACAATGTTTTATTTCTTGATGTGTTTACGCAGAAGTGTCCCCTTTGTGGACCCAATATTACCCATTCTTCCTTTCTCATTTTTCCCAATTAAAAATAGGGAAGCTTGGGGCATCTGGGTGGCTCAGTCGGTTAAGCATCCTACATTTGATTTTGGCTCATGACCTCACAGTTGTGAGACTCAATCCTGTGTTGGGCTCTGTGCTGGGATGAAGCCTGCTTGAGATTTTCTCTCTCTCCCTCTCTCTATCCCTCCATTCCCCTCCCCCACTCTCACATGCACTCTCTCAAAAAAAAAAAAGGGGAAGCTAGATTTTAATGTAATCCCCCCCGCCCCTGCTCCTCCCCAAAACACCTGACATCACCACTTACAAGTCAGAGCATCTAAATGTCACAGGAGGCTGACTACACCACATGTGCACAAGAATGTGGAGCTGTTGAGCCCTCGCACCCCGCTGGTGGAGTATAAAAGGGCACAGCTACTGTTTCTTAAAAGGTTAAACATATTTACCATACCCAACTGGTTTGTCTAGATACCAGTCCAAATTAAACAAAAACATATTTGCACAGAGACCTACACACCAGTGTTGGAAAAATCTGAGTGTCCACCAGCAGTTGAGTGGGTAAGTCCTGGTGTATCCACACAATGAGCCACTACTCAGTGATAAGGAATTAGCTATTTATAACCATAATATGGATAGATTTCATACCGGAACTATTCTACTTCTATAAAATTCCAGAAAACACGAAGGATCTGCACTGACAGAAAGCAGTTCAGTGGCTATATGGGGCGGGTACATCAGGGTGGATTACGAAGGAAGACAAGTAGACTGGGAGGGGTGATAGATATGTCCATTACCTTGACAGTGGTGATGGCTTCCTAGGTGTACATGTCTATCAAAACTTATCAAATTGTGTATGTATGTGCAGTTTATTGTACTTCAACTATAATTCAGTAATAGTGTGAGGGGGGGTAAGAAAGGGTTAAAGCTATCCTGGCTCCCTTCCTAGAAGTAACCACTATGTAGAAGCTGGTGTAGATTCTTCCCATCTGTATTTTTATCATACAAACACATACACCCATGAACACTGTGTGGTATTATTTGGCATGTTTTACAATTTTACACAAATGTTTTATCAATATATTTTTATTTAAAATTTATGTATTTGAGATTTATGAATATTGGTATATGTAGATTTATTCATTTTGCTATATAATAGTCCCCAACAATACACAGTTTTAAACAAACTTTTTTGTCCATGGGTATATGGATAGTTTCCCACTTCTTTGAAATTACACAGAATGCCACATGAGGATCTTTTTACCCGACTCTGTACTTGGTGAACTGCTCAAGAGTCAGCAACACAGAAGTAAAATTCCTTCCAAAAGAATTTTCATAAGATGAATTATGTTGGGTGTTTTTTTTTTGTGGCTGGACTACATCTGTATTCTTGGAATAGATCCTACATGGTTACAACTTTAAAGAAAACAACACCTTGCCAGGGAATCAAATCCCATTTATTATCACACACTTAGTTCTTTAGGTGGAATCTCTAAGTTAAATTCTCTATAAGGCTTCTTCTTGGCTACAGAAATTTATCACCTTACCACGTTACAAGTTTATCTCTAGTTACCAAATCGGAAACAAAATACCTCCACTGGTCACAATGGACAGCAGGTTTCCATCGTCATATATGTTAACAGAGTAATTTAACATCTCAGCTGTGCCAAAAGAACCATATTCTTGGGCTTCTTTGTAGTTTCTCAACACGGTAGATTTACTCAAGTCCCCATCTTCATTCGAATCAATGCAGGCTCTGTAAATTGAGAATAGTGAAACTCATCTATTTTCTCGGCTTTCCAAAAATAATGTGGTATGGTCTATTAGGTACCTTCTTACTGCCCTGTTTTATGACAACAAACACAGTAACTGCCAGGTTTAGAGTCCTCTGTCTCAGAGTCATCAGTAACGATTAAGTAAGAAGCTTAAAGGAACCAGCCCTTAAATGAAGCCATGGATAAAAGGCTTTAGGAACACTGTCCATCACAATAGTCCAGGGAGAAAACCATTTAACTACGTAAGAAATTTCACCAAAGCTTGGCCTAGAGTTTCAGATTAATTCAGGATGATCACGACTTACAGCCTAGGCCTTACTCCCTTCTTTTAGAATTGGCTTAATGAATCCAATGGCGGATGAAGGTTTCTTGACACTAGATGAACGACAAACTGCCTCATCCCCTCCCCACAGTTGTAACAGCCTCAGGCAAACATTTACTTTTTACAAACAGCATTTTCTACATAGTTTTATGGTTGTCCTGTCTGCTCTTTCCCCATTTTATTACCTCTGTAGTTTTTACAATATGTATTCCAAATACTACAAAATAGTCTGGTTAAAACTAAATAAATCTAAAATAAAAGTCATAAGTGGAATGCACATCATTTAAGGTCAATATTATGTTTTTAGCTATTAGGCCTTTGTGTGCACTTTCTAGATAAGAAGAATTGTGTTTTAACAAGCTAGAGTCAATCACAATTGCTACAATGAATTAATGGAAGCCCACTAGTACAGACAGGACATTTATTATAAATATTAAGGCACATATTTCATTAACAAACTTTGACAATTTAGACAGAAGGATCTCTGAAACTGTTTGTTTTTATGTATACCCAATCAGTGTGCGGCTAAAATGATTTATGGCATTTCAAAAAAAGACATACAGTAGAGCAAGACAGAGGAGACTGAACACTAATGGAAATGAGCAAGCAGGAAACAAGTAGCATGTCAAATGGAATCTGGACTGAGGTCAACAGGTAAAACGTATGCCACCAAATCCTATTTGCCAAAACAGTTAGCACCTGGGGTTCTTAAAAGTTACAGATGTAACTGGCCAGTTCTCCATCCCGGCAATCATCTCGGAAGTCCTGCCCCATTTTCATCCAGCCCATGAAACATTCTACATCCCTGGAAGTCTCTCCATCTCCTCTGGGCCTTTTCCTGGACCTTTAACCCCTGCCCCTTCCCTGTCTGCTAACTTGAGCTGATCCTTCAATAAAATCTTTCTTGATGCTTCCTGGACGGGCTCAGATGTTCTCACACTGGCTTTCACAGAGTCTAGAGTCCACGGAATAGCTTCTTTAGAGTCTACCTGGCACGAAGAAAAGTACTCAAATATTTGCCCAATGATGAAAGAATGAATGAATCAACATCTTTGACAACATTCTCATAGCAAATACAGTGACACATTCCAAAAATCAGTTTCTTGTAACCACTGTCAACATGCAGTGACTCAACACTTCAAGCACCATATCAAAATATCAACATAAAACTGAGTGACTCCCCTAAGTAATTCCACAGAGGCCAAGTATGCATATTGGTGCAGGGTATAACTTTCTGAAGGTGGCTGGCTCAGTTCAAGGAACAGGTGTTAGCATACCAGAAAGGGAACATGGAGATGAGGTTCACGGATAGGATTAGAGTACTTGCGGAAGGTAGGGGGCAGGAAAGGGGGCATGGGTTATAAATTCCTGGACATTTTTAATACATTTCTTCATCCTATCCTCTATGAAAAAAGTCCACAGCTTTCATCCAACTCAAAGGAAACCTGAGAAAACAAGGTCAAAAACCACTGAAAAGAAACCAACTAACAGTTCTTTCCTTCAAGTAATCTTCTGTAAACAGTTTTCTCAACAGAGAGTGACTGCGTTTGACCCCGTACATCCTGACGAATACTTAAGAGTATGGTTCTATTGGGTTCCCTGCTAAGGGTAGTGATATGGGTTCAACAGTGGAAGCGTGGCAGGAGGAGGGCAGATTTGACAGTCTGTAGAAACAAAAACCAAGGCACTTAAGGTCACTTTACCTCCCCTCAGAAGTGGCCGGCAGTTTTGAAATGACAGTGCCAAGACTCGCCTTAGGTAATTTGGGGTCTCTAAGATTCTCCTCAAAAAATTCTGTGTCTAACCCTGAGATGGGGGCAGGGAATCGAAGCCCTACACGATATACAGTACAATGCAATCAGAAAAATTATTTCCAGTAGCACCTGAAACCACAATTCTGCTGCATTTTTCATTAATTATAACATTTTCTAAAGTGTTACTCCAGTGACTTCAGATTTTATTTCCTCTAAGTTTCATTTCCAACGCAAAAATTCTAAAAGCTGTCTTAGAATAATGTCGACAAACCGTTGCATGGATCCCTTCCTTTGTCAACTGCCTTAAGGACCTTGGAAACATATTTTCCTCAGGACAAAGTTGGCAGTGTTTTCAGTACATGCAGGAAACATTAGAACTGAACCACCTATTGTCCCACTACCCCATCCCTGCGAATATTAGAATATTTCCTTAAGTCCCTGTCCAATATTTCCCACATACGCTCAGTTCTGTATCTAGTATTCTCTTGCAGTTACTTTCCAAACTGCCCAGCTCTGGTCAGGAACATTTCTATGTCTACCAATGATTAACCTGCTATTATCTGGTTAAGTTACTGTCTGGTTAATGAAACAAGCTTCTTTAAAACACACAAGGGACAGGTTTAGCACCTAAAATACCAAGAAGTTCAAAGAGCTTATCCAAAACTACCCAAAAGCCAATTCGGCTGTCCAACAGTTTTGCTTAGGGATATTAATGTCACTTAAACCAATTCTCTGGACGGTTCTGAGAACTTAATGTTCTTCAGAGTAGATAAAAACAGCTTTAAGTGAAGATCTATATAATACATGACGTTTACCTCCAGGCTTCACCATCATGCCACACCAAGCAGTCATACACAGGGCCAGGATCACTATATTTTTTCTCAAAAGAATTTAGCAATTCCACTTGACTTTGAAGTTCCTCCTTGATTAGTTTATTTGCCTAATCAATAAGAACATATATTAATATTAGTACATTTTGTGCTCTTGAAACACACAACATATTAACATGTAACCAAAGACACAGTGTGACCAACAGGAAAGCCATTTTACTCTGGAAAAATGTAAGAATTATTTTTTATATCTATGCAACTTGTAGTTCAATTTAATGATGCAGATATTAATTAATATATTGAATACTTTAAAAATAATACTTCTTTCAGTCAATCTCTCATTTATTTATTCCAACCGCTTTGGGAAAGACACAGTGTTCCATGTTGATGGTATCATTTGACCAAGACTTATGTCAGTCACGTATCTATAATCTGCACAACTAATTTCCAAAATTAACTCTAAAATGGCTATAAAATAGGTTATCTATTGACCTTTAGATTTTTTTTTAATCAGGATTGTTTCCATTGAAATCTGTTTAAGAATCCAAATAAATAAGAGAAACCACAAATTACCTTCTGTCTTTTAGAACATGCTAAACACATACTATATTCCTGACCTTGTATAGATAAGCTATTTAACCATTCTGATCCATCACCATGAGAACTGTTACACGCCAACTATTTTTGTTTAAACTACGTACTACATTAGACTGCTCTACATTCACCTGAACAGTCCTACTGAATTAAAATGTAATTTCCATATGTTCCAAAAATCTGGTTACGCTTCATTTTTAGTTATTCAATATATTCAACATTTACTCCTCCTTAAAGGAAAAAAAACAATTATACAGACATTGTTGGTAAACAAAATCAAATGGATAATTAAATCTAGATCCCTCCTTCTATAAAGTTGACTTGATATGCGTACTGCCTGAAATACAACATTTAATGTGACTAGTAAGAGGCTGAAGGACAAACAGTGACCTAACAGAAAATAATGCAGCTAAAGAGGGTGAATTACCCAATTAAAGGGGATGCTGTACGCAGATTAAGTAAATGCAAGTTAAATGTGTATGTAGATCTATTGAGGCCAGTAGTCCTCGCCCCTAACTGTGCATTAATTAAAGCTCCAGGGAGCTTTAAAAAATGCCAGCCTTCCTCCAAGGCTTTGATTTAATTCCTCTCTAGGGCACAAAGCTCTTCATGTGATTCTAATCTGCAGCCAGGGCTGACAACCACCAATACCATTCCACTTTTGATTAAGAAAAGGTACATGTATGCATTAAAAGAAAGATTCAGAAGGATAAACATCAGGTTGTTGGTACCATCCCTGGGGAGTGGCACTTTGGAGGCTCTTGCTTGTTACTTTACACACCTGTGTTATCCAAAAGTTTCTGCAACTAGCACGTATTGTTTTCCTTATAAACCAAGACATTATCTTCATTTGATTAACTGATTAAAAGAAATGTAACAGCTATTTAACGATGTGAAATAATGGGAGCTCTCATATCCTTCTTGCGGGAATATGAACTGGAACTACCCCTTTACGACCCACCAAAGACATGCGCGCGAGAATGTTCAAAACAGCATCTTCCACAAGAGCCAAGAACTGAAAACAAAGTATTGATCTGCAGAATGCACGCATGAATTGTGGTGCATCCATCATAAGCAAGAGAAATGAACAAACTCCTTCCACACTCACACATGGATGAATGTCGCAAACATAACACTGACTGAAAGTAGTGATGTATAAAAGGACACACTGTATGATTCCATTCTGCAAATTTAAAACAGGCAATGGTGGTTGCTTTTGGAGGAGGAAGGGAGCAATGATTAGGAAGAGGTATGGGAGGGAGTGTTCACTTTGTGGTAATTCATGAGAAGTTGTGAAAAATGTGTAAATTGATTTCAGAATAAAAGAAAAATTACTAAAATTAAACAATTTAAAACTTGTGAAAAAAGTCTGCCGATTCTCTGAGAACTCTGAAATATGGTTCTGTGGTAACGTGTAAATAAAAGCCACTGGCACCAACTTGAGAAGGGCAATTGTTGGCAACATCAAATTCTTCTTGTTTTCTACAGGCTTCTGCAAGGGCCACCCTGTGAACAGGATCCCAGATTTTTTCCTTCCGTTCTTTCTGCAAGACAGAAAAGTTACCTTACAACGAGGTTGACAAATACCCAGGTAAACCTAGCCAGTCATTTATATATGGACCTAATTGTTATCAGTTGTGATGGTACACAATTTTCACACAGAGGCTAAAAAAATCATTTATCATCAAGTTGATAAAGCAATGGGTCAATTACTAAAACTATTCACTACACGTGGGTTTTTTTTTTTTTTTAATTTTTTTAACGTTTATTCATTTTTGAGACAGAGCGAGACAGAGCATGAACAGGGGAGGGGCAGAGAGAGAGGGAGACACAGAATCCGAAACAGGCTCCAGGCTCTGAGCTGTCAGCACAGAGCCCGACGCGGGGCTCGAACTCACGACCGCGAGATCATGACCTGAGCTGAAGTCAGACGCCCAACCGACTGAGCCACCCAGGCGCCCCTACACGTGGGTTTTAAGAGAACACATTTACCAAAGCACAACCAAATGTATTTTGATAACATCGTATGTCCCAATTTCAGCCCATCCAAGGATTAATAACAGCATGTCAGGTAAAAAAACTGAATTCCCAGGCATTTACAATAAAAGCAAATACTACACACTGGCCCTTAGGGAACTGAGGACTGCCTTACGCCATGCAGGCGGAGCACAAGAGTAAGACTGGCCGCAAGAGAGACATGCAGGCTTCCTAGACTTCCTCCCTTCCTGGCTTGTTTTTTTCCTGTCTTGGATTTGACAGTGTTCTTTGTTACTGAAATTGGTCTCACCTTCATCTCTGCTGTCTTTAACCCATAGTGCCACCCAGTGGAGGTCTGCTAGTTAAAAAAAAAAAAAAAAAAAATCCTTTCCAGTAAAACAATCAACTCCACTGAGCTAAGGAGGGGGTTGATACTAACTTACTCTATATTTGCATGTTAATTTGCATCTTATTGATACAACTGATTAAATTTAAGATAGTGCATAATACCCTTATGTGTATTTCAGCCTGAAATTTTAAAACAAATTAGTATCCAGTAAGTTATATGCATTTTTTGTAACCTTATTTTTTGCAGAACGATGAGAATCAAATAAGTAAAGGTTATATATGCAACATGCTGAGTAGTTCTTATGGTTCACGGACCCCCTGGAGAAGCAAATAACAATGCTATGATGAGATGAAACGTTCCATAGGTCTTACCCATCAGGCTCATTTTCAAGGATCACATCTTCCTTTGCAGTTGCAACTCTGAACCTGTATCAGCTACCAGTATTATAGCAATCTACTAAAGTGGTACTGGCAAATATGGGAGCCATGTGTTGCTACTTAGATTTAAATTTTAAAATATTACATAAAATTAAACTTTCCTACTAGTCACATTTCAAGTTCTCAACAGCTACTTGTGGCCAGTGGCTGCCATGATGGACAGATACTGAACACTTCCATCATCACAGAAAGATTTACTCAGTAGCTCCGTTTTAAAGCAGACTCCTCCTTCTTCAATTTGCAATTCTTATTTCTCTAATGACAGACTTGTGTTTTCCACACTTTAGCTGCTTTGGTCTGAGTAACCCTTTCCTTAGTACTGAATGATGACTAACTGAGATCAAGAAGCCTAGTTAAACGGTTAAGAAAAATGGGACAAATTATCATAGAAGCTACAGGACCAGGAATAAATAAGTCGGCCAGGGCTTTAAATCAACTTTAAACAGTCTTTAGCCTTTTGGAGATTTAAAAAAAAAAAAAAAAAAAAAGTCCTTCAAAACTCCAATGAAAGCTATATTCGAACTCCCAGAAAAACACAAATATACAAAAACTTGAATTTCAATGTATTCACAACATTCTCTAAACTTAGCCATGTATCCAAGATTAAGAATGGTGACTTTAAATGGGTAACATTCCACTGACCAGAACCTTTAAGCAGTCATTGTCTGAAAGGCTCCCGGTCTCCACAATAATTAAGAGTTAACAGGATCTTATAAAATTTTTTTCTTCAGTAGGAAAAAAAATTGAGGAAGAAGTCATTGATTCTAGACTGGACATTACCTGTATCCTTTCCTTGAGCGCCTTTGGATAGAAGTCATAGCCATTTTTAATGCCAATATGGTATTTGCCTGAGGGATTTATCCAGCTCACAGGAATCTATAGAAAAAGAGCAAATTGTTGACTCACTAAATGCTTCCCAATTCCAATGATTTACTACTGGGGAGAAAGGTTATTTCACTTCTATCCTAATGGCTCAAATTGGATAAGCAAGGTTGTGTATTAGAGCAATATTTCTCATATTCTAAGATGCCACTTAATATCTCTCTCGAGTTTTTCTCATTCATACGTAAGATGTTTCACTCAGGATATCTTTCTTTTTCTTTCTAGAGAGAAAGCAGGGGCAAGGAAGAGGGGCAGAGGAAGAGAGAGAGAATCCTAAGCAGGCTCCATGCTCAGCCCAGAACTCCACACAGGGCTCAATCCCACCACTGTGAGATCATGACCTGACCTGAAATCAACAGTTGGGCACTTAACCCACTGAGCCACCCAGGTGCCCCAAGATACCTTTGAATTACAATGTTTCATGGTCTATAAAGTGCTTTCAACATAAGCTACCTCACTAAACTGCTACAATCTTTAGTTCTCAAGCATCAAGGAAACCTCACCTCTCCCTTCTCAGACCTACTTACTGCCCAACTAGGGGCAAAGAGAAGCAGTTAACAGACCCTCTCCATGCTTAGATTTCCTGTTAAGAACTGCATTCTCTACAATCAACAGGGATAATGCCTACTTAAAACAAGCTCTTTAAGAAAAAAGTTATATAAGATTACATTAATTATATATAACATCTTATAATAGTCTTTCTAAATATCTCAAAGTATTTAAAAATAACACTTAAAGCCTCTAATTAACAGAATGATGTAAACAGCATGCCCAGTGTACAAATGGAAAAAGCAAAGAAACAAAAAGAAATCACACTGCTTGACCAAACCACAGGAAGGCTGAAAAGAAAGCTAGACTCTAGCTCTATCATGGAGACCAAAACATCCAGTGTAAAGATAAACCTGGCTGTGAATCCAAACTCTACCACTAACCAGAGTGGACCCACAGGTTCCTACTTCCCGGTGTGTAAAAGGAAAAAAATAAATAATCTCCACCTTATGACTTGCACAAATACACTGAACATCAACCAACTTCAAATGTCAATCAAGAAAATGTGGAATGTTCACTCTCTTTGTAATCACAGGACCCCCGGTCATCAAAAACAGCTTTCAAATGTGTATAAAACATGAGGTTGAACTATCAACCACTCAGAGTTGGCTGACTCATGAGTTCTCACTCGGGTAGTTATCTGTAACTGGCTCACCCCTGGTCTCTCATCAAGTTAGTCCCCAGGAAAGAAACTTTTGGATGAAATTTTCTCACGACTGAATAGAGGGAAAAACCCACCATTCACAGCACTTCAAAGATCGACTTTTTAAAAGTCTGCATATGTCAGTAAACATTTCTGAATCGAATGGATGTCTGGAGTATATGATGGCATATAAACTGGTGCTTTTCATTCACAATTTACCGATCTCTTTTAGAGAACAGAAATTTTTAACTCTTAATGTTCCTGCAGTAGCCCTTGACATCACAACAATACAGTGTTGCAACAACAAAAAAGTAAGTAATCCCTGGCTGGCAAATTCAAACACTATTTCATCACAGGTGTCCCACTACACAGGTCTTGTAACCCTAGGCTAGTGGCAACTTCTCGTACAAGGAGATTATAAAAGGCCGTGAAATGCCGAAGGATTAAACGGAGTGACTGACTGAAATAACAGCAAGATCAACAGGTGTGAACATGTATTTAACCACAATTACTTACAATATGTATAACGCAATAAAAATAATACACTAGACATAATTTATATTCATCATAAATGAGACCAAAATCTGCAGTGTCCACACAACCAGATACTTTTCAAATCACTACTATGTATTTTCCTCACAGTAAAGGCAGACTGGTTATTTATTAAAAATTCAACTACAAAAATCATAAATGTTATAATCACAGTTCTGCTATCTAGAGTTAACCAAATTTGAGTAAAGCTAACTTTATCCTATGAAGCAATTATGGAGTATGTCATTTTGCCTATTTGAGTATTTTACACACATGAACTTATTTTCGGTCTCTTTTAAGAATCCAAGCTTTATATTTTGACCACTTAAGTGGGTTTCTTTAAAATGGTTTTATTACATGGTAACTACTGTAGAACTAGAGACCTGCTCGCATGGAGTCAGGTGGCCAGCAGGGGGTGCTCTCATGCACTACCACTCATGGAGGGGGACCTCGCGGGTGCACAGACTTTCCCATCCAGGCAGGAGGCAGTTTACTGCAAGGGGCGCTTCGTGTCCACCAGGCCTCCTGCCTTCCCCTCTTTCCTCTATATGAAATAGCAGTCCTCTCCTTTGTTCTGGGGACTTGTCTACGATTTTGCCAAAGGCTGCTCATTCCGGATTGCAGTTCTCTGCTATTCTGGAATAAACCCACTTTTGCTGGTAAATAACTGGCAGTTTTATTTTTAAGGTTAACACTGCAATGGAATAAGATCATTTTCATAAAAGAAACAGAGTCTCTTTGATTACTAATTACACCTCTTTTCCCTGACTCTTTTAAGGGGATGCCTAATGAATTGAACATTTCCTTAACAAGCCAAATGTCATCATAAGTGTTAATGTCCCATTTTTTTTTTTTTTAACTTCAAACTTTATGTCAGCCTTGTCAGCCTCATGGACCTGCCAGCTATCACTGCATCTAAATATGGTGCCACATTTGGCCAAGTGATTCACTAGGCCTGGACTTTTTTACATATATATATATATATATATATATATATATATATACACACACACACACACAAAGAATAAATATTGATGATTTAAAGACTGAATTCAAGTTAAATGTGGTAAATTTTAAAAAGCACTGTGCTCCCTTCCAAATGGCTACTAAAGTTAGAATAAGGAAAATGAGGAAAAAAACATCCAAAGGACACAGAGAATTGGAAATGAGACTTTGAAACTATATCACCCCACTGTGAAGGTTGCAAAGTAAAAGGCAACACTGAAAATTTGTGGGGAGATTATGGCAACTGTTCTTCAGATGGAAAAACAGATACAGCCTAAAATCAATACCAGCTGAATTATCTAGAATAGGAAAAGAAACATGGCAAAAGTTTTTAGAAAATAATAGAGGAGAATACCTTCTTGATCTTGGGGTCAGGAAGGACATGCAAAGGTCATTAAGACATGAAAAACCCTAATCAAAAAGGCAAAGACTAATATCCAAATACATTAAATTTAACAACTTCTAGCTCTCAAAGGACACCACCCAGAAAGTGAACACAGACATACAGAATGGGAGAAGACACCTGACCCACAGTCCATCACAGGACAGGTTCTCAGAATACATAACGAAATTCTGCAAATTAGTAAGAAACAAGACAACTCACTGGGGGAGAGAGGGCAAATGGACTTGAACACGTACTTTCCAAGAGAGGAAATCCTCATGTCTAATCAATATATAAAAAGGAGTTCAATCTTATTAGTAATTAGAGAATATGAATTAAAACCACAACATGATACACCTAGATTCCCCACATATTTGCAAAGATTTTAGCCTAAAAATACCAAGTGTTACCAGTGCAGCTATCAAATGTCTTGCACACTGCTAGTAGAAATGCAGGTTAGTGCAAATACTTGGAAAATCTGTTTGACATCACCTAGTTAAGTTGTATCTCTAAGACTCAGCAATTCTAGGTATGCATCCTGGAGGTTATCTACACACATGTGCAAAAGATACATACACATGAATGTTCTCTGAAGAGCTGTTAGTGACTCCCAAACTGGAAACAATGGCTCATCCTCAGTGGAGTGGACAGAACTGGTATATACAAACCTCGGTATCTCGAACAGCAATGAAATTAAACAACTCATTACTACATGCAACATCCTGGCTTGAGTGGCAAGAATCTTGCAAACAACTGATATAAAATGATACACAAATGAGGTCATTCATATAAAGTCCACAAACAGGCAAAACAATATATTTCATGTATTCACACAGAGGTGGTAAAACTATAAAGCAAAGCACAGAAATGATCATCACAAAAGTCCAAGTAGGTTGTGATCTGGGAGAATGCAGGAAGCTTCTGAGGTATGGTCATGTTCTTTGTCCCATCTGGGTAGTAGATAAAGCGGCATCCACTTCAGTATTCATCAAGCTGTACGTATGTGTTTTATGCACTTTCCTTTATGCCTGTACATTTCATCATAAAAGATTTTAAGCTCCTGTTCACTTTTTTGCTTCTACTTGCTCATAGGAGTGTCACTTTCCAAAGTAACTGACCACTAGTTTCTCAAGAAGGCCTAGGAATGGCCTCCTTAGAGAAAGAGATTATTGGAATGTTCAAAGCACTTAACCAGTAGTTCATCTCAAACAGGGAAAGCAAGACATTAACTGTCAACAGTTTATGGGTGATTTCGAAGAAGCTGAAATACAGCTATTTAATTCATCTTAAGGCATGGTCAAGTCAAAGAAACCTGAATACTTTGCTACGTTGCTAAGAACTGTGTGCTAAAGAGCTCTGAGAGATCCGAGCTAGCCAGAATACCAGTGACTAGTAACACTATTCTTTCTGATGCCCACTGCAAAGTATCTGAACACCTGCACTTCCTTGAAAGAAAATAAGCTGAACATGTATGTGGGTATGTTCTGTGTTCAGATAAAGAGCTAACACCAAGAAGACTGGTGGAAAGCCTGTATGAGGAACAATCAGACACCTGCTGCACATCCCATGGGCTGCCCAAACCTGACCAGCCAGTCAACTGGACGTTGAACCAGAGACATGGAAATGTCAGCTTTCTTGAGGGATTCACACAGCAGAGCGGAGAGGTGAGACATACTTAAGAGTCTGCAAGAGATCTCTCCAGGCACCTTTCCAGGCATGAGCCCCTGAGAGGCTTCTCTCCCTCTCCCCCAAACCCCAGGCCGAACTGGCCAAGTCCTCTTGGAGGTAAATGAGCATATCTCAATGGGAAAAAGTATGCCATATACTGTCACTTTGGAGTCTGTCACAATAGCATCACTGAGACCCACACCTCAAGGCCCTGCAAAGGCAGAGAGCACCTCTGTCCCCTTTAGGTGCCTTGTTAACCAAGAGACAGCCAGAGTAGCTAGACAGCTGGGGGAAAGCTCTCAGGTAGAAAGTAGAGCACAAGGAAGGGGGAGAAGTAGAGAGAGCAGGAGAAGAGGAGGAAGAGAAAGGGAAGAGGGAGGAGGGAACAGGAGGGGGCGAAGAAAAAGGAAGAGAAAGGGGAAAGGAGAATGGGAGGAAGAGGAAGGTAAAGGGAGTAAAGAGAGGATGAAGAAACTAGAAAAAAAAATTTAGACAATATTCCCACATAAAATGTTGTATACATGACACGAAGATATGCTCTGAGTGGACATGAACAGACTTACATTTTAAAATAATAGGCAAAAATTAACAATATTCAATTTGAGAGTTAGCAAAGAATACTGAGAAATCTCAGAAATCTCTCAGGAAGGAAAAAAACAAACACAAGCAATAAGGGTGGAAAAACATAAGAAAATTGGAAGATCAACTCAAGAGGTCCAATGTCCAATTAACAGGATTCCAGATAAAAGAACAGCAAAAACAGTGGAAGGAAGAACCCCAGAGACAATACCAGGAAACTTCTCAGAAATGAACGACCTGGAAGGTGAACTCTCTTCTTCCACACTGCTAATTCCACAGATAAAAATTCAAGAATTAAGAAGAGTATGTTACTTAAAACCCTGAAGAAAATGTAACATCAAAGACTTCCCTCTCGGAGAGTGGGAATCGGTGGTGAAAGGGGAGACGCAGGGCACCGCACTCGGCTTCTCCTGTTAGAAGCTGTGGACAAGCATTGCCCTTTTAAATTCTGAAGACACATTGAATACAAAAAAAATTAAGTTAAAACCTCCCGCTATATTGATGGGCAGAGAATACTTAACAGTAGAGCTAAAGAAGTAGGTCATCAGGTTGAGAAAAGATTTAAGTAGTAATCTGTCGATTTTCTGATCTTATTTCCTACCATATACATGGTACATCCACTTCTGCCTTTGAGCACGAGTGGTATTATCAGTCCATGTGGTTTAAAGCATGGGCTATTACAGTTATTTAAAATAAACAACTGAGTGGGTGCCTCGGTGGCTCAGTCGGTTAAGCGTCTGACTCTTGAATTCAGCTCAGGTCATGATCTCACAGTTCACGGGTTCGAGCCCCATGTCGGGCTCCACAATGTGTGGAGCCTGCTTGGGATTCTCTCTCTCTGCCCCTCCCCGGTTCACGCACTCACTCTCTCTCTCTCTCTCTCTCTCTCTCATAAAATAAACTTATAAAACAACAACAATTGAGGACAAAACTTTACAGGATTCTAAATCTTTGGAACCTACTAGAAGCATTCCCTAATTTCCCAAAGAATGTAACTCACAGGAATCCCAATGTGTCTTCTCTGAAATATAGTCTAAATAACAACACAGACTTGGGGAAGGCAGGCAAAACCTCAGAATAATGCAGATGTGCAGAAATTCCTTTCCCTCTAGTTTACAATCTTCCTTCCTTCCTTCCCTCCTTTCCCTCCCTTCCTCCCTTCCTTCCTTCCTTCCTTCCTTCCTTCCTTCCTTCCTTCCTTTCGGCAGATGGTGTCTTACTTCAGGCACCATAAGAAAATACCACAGAATACTGGGTAGCTCAAACACCAAAAATTTATTTTCTCAGTTCTGAAGGCTGGGGGCATGGGATTAGAGTGCCAGCATGGTCAGGTTCTGGGGAGACTCTTCCTAATTTGCAGGCACAGCCTTCTCACTGTATTCTCACACGGTAGAGGGGGAGGGGGGAGAGAGGGGGAGGGGGGAGAGAGGGGGAGGGGGGAGAGAGGGGGAGGGGGAGAGAGAGAGAGAACATGGACTAATCCTGTCATGAGGGGCTCGCTCCCATGAGCTCACCTACCCCTAACACCATCTCCAAATACTATCAAATTGGGTGTCAGGGCTTCAACATATGACTTTTGGGGTCATACAAACAATTCAGTCGTGGATGTTAATGCCTGCTGTGTGCCTATGGTAGCAGATTCTCAAGAAGACCCATGCCCTTGTATAGCCCTCTCCCCTTGGTAAAGGCAGGGCCTGTGACTAGCACTCCTGTGACTGTATTATGGTAAGTAATATAGCAAAGGTGAAGGCATTGTGCAGATACAATTAAGGTCTGTAATCAGGTGACTGATTTAATAAAAAAGGAGACTGCCCTGGTGAGCCTACCTAATCAGGTAGGCTCCTTAAAACAGACAGGGGCCATTCCAATGGTCAGAGAGATTCTCCTGCTGGCCTGGAAGAAGCAAACTGTGGTGAGCTCAACAGCTGCAAGAAAAATATATTCTTCCAACAAGAAGAATGAAGTTGGAAGAGGATCCTGAGCCTCAGATGAAACCACAGTTCCAACCAATACCTGAGTACAGTCTTGTGAGACACTGACCAGAGAACCACAGAAAGCAGTGCTGACCCGTGGAAACAGTAAAATAATAAATGCAGGAATGTATGTAGCTTTAAGCAGCTGAATTTGTGTTAACTCACTACATAGCACAACAACCTTATCCAGAAGAGGATGCCTAAACATAATTCAGAGAGATGGTAAAAGATGGCCAGAGTTAAATACAGCTCTTTAAACATATAAATAAGCACAAATTCATTTTCCAAACTAATTCTGCTTATTGGTTTAAAATACCAAACCACAAATTCTTGACATCTATAAGCTCATTAGCTAACATCTCATGAATTGCTTTATGTTAGCAATCTAATCATTTTTCATGTTAGCTCACCTTTCTACCAAGCACAAAGGGTTAACACAAAGCCAGTCACTTAAGTCCACAATGATTAAATCCTAAATATTTCCTGTTCAAGTTCTCAGAAGGAACAGGAAACAAGGCAAAACTATAACCTGGTCACTTTTCCCAACTTTCTATCCAAAACTTAAAAATTTTTGGAATTTGGCAACCACAATGAAAAATATATCCTAATTCTAAGCCCATTGTCACACAACAAAACAAATGACTTCTTCTAAGATGACCCCTGGTCCTCATGCTCTCGTAAAATTCCCTTCCCCTTTAAGTGTGTGCTGGGTTTCATGGCTCATTTCCAATGAAAACAAAATGGCAGAAGCAATGGAATGTGAATCCCAAGATTAATATGTAAAAAGACCATGGCCTCCATCTTGGGTACTCTCCTGGACTACTCACCCAGGGGGAAGACAGCTACATGGTGTATAGCAGCCCCGTGGAGAGGACCCTAAGCCTGCCAATAACCACTTGAGTGAGCTTGCAACAGACTCCCCTTCCCCACTCAGGCTGAGCCTTCAGATGAAACTGCAGCCCTGGCCAAGCTCAGGAGAGATCTTAAACAAGAGGCACCGAGCTAAGTCAAACCCAGATTACTGACACGCAGAAATTGTGAGATGATAAATGTTTGTTGTTTTAAACCATGAAGTTTTGGGGGTAATCTGTTAAACAGCAACAGGTAACTAGTAACCTACCAGTAACCATAAGCTAAAAACACTAAATGCTTTGAGGCAACAGTACAAAAAAAAAGGAAAGAAAAATTCGATTAAAAGATTAAAGCTCTAACCTTGAGCACTCTTCCTGAAAGACCAACAATCTCACCATCTTTGGGCTCTACTACTGTAGCAGTATTCACATCACCACTTCCTGTTGTATCAATGATATCGATGATTTTTGGTTTTCCATCAGTTGTGACCTGAAAATGAAGGGATAACTGAAATATGAATTATAGATTTAATTTCTTAATCATTATAAAAAGCAATGCCAACCCCCATATATATGTGCACACATGCACACATACATAAAATACCCTATAAAATCTGCATTCATTTAAAAAAGAAAATTGAGTTGTTTTAAGCCAAAAGCTGGAGATATGCTTACAAAAAAATTACTCATGAAAAACAAAGAATCCTTCAAGTGATTTTACACAGTTAATAAATACTTACTAAGCATTTACCACAGGCCACTCGTTTAGGTGTTGGGGACACACACACAGTAATGATCAATACCTAGAAGTCCCTGGTCTCACAGATCTTCTGTTCTACTCAATTAACATGTCAGATACCTAACACCAGATGGTGATAATTATTATGGAGAAAAATTAAGGAGAAGGAGGAGGTAGCATGGGGTTTTCAGTAACTAGGTTGCTTAAGAAAGATCTCACTGAGATCTTTTAAGATCTCAAGAAGGTAAGCTCTGAAGGTAAGATCTGAAGAAGGTAAGCTCTGGGCCCGATGAGCACAAACCTTCAGGGGAAAACATGTAATGACATTTCATTACAGGATGCCCACCGGCACTCAAACTTCGTTACGTTCAAAGTTCAAACTTAACATTCGAACTTCCTTCCCTCCAGGCTCTGCCATCTCAGGAATCGGCACATACCCAGTTGCTCAAACCAGAGAGTTCAATGTCCTTCTCGGATTCCTTTCTCTGGTTTGCTGCCCACATCAAATCTGTCAGGAAGTCATCTTCATTCCACCTCTAAAATACAGTTCGAGTCCATCTTCTCTGGATTTTCGCCACCGCTATCCCAACCCTCTCCCCACCACCACCTCTTGCCTTCGTGACACTGATGCTCTGTGCAGGTCTCCCGGGTGCGTTCGTGGCCCGCACCAGAAGCAAGAGGACAAGCTGTGCGATGGCAGCCGCCAGCTCCCATGCGGCCCCCCGCCATGGAGCTCCCGCACTCAGTACAAAAGCCTCTGAGCGACCCGTTCCACCACGGCCCTGGACCACTGTAACCACACTGGCCTCCTCTAGGTTCCTGCCATGTGCCAACCTTTCCCTGCCCCACGACTCTGTGCACACAGTCCTTCCGCTTGGGATCCTCTGTCTGTCCCTTCAGCTGTTCCATAGAAATCCCCATCTCATCTTTCGGCCTTCTACTAAAATGTCACCTCTTCAGAAGGCCTCCGTGATGACCTCTTCTGTGGGCAGTCACCACCCTAAACCTGAGCCTTACTCCTCCTCACTGGGCCTTGTTTCCTTCACAGAATTTGTAATTCTACAGTTAGCTGATTCCTCATCTATTTCCACTATTAGAAAGTAAGTTCCCTAAGGGCAAGGACTAGGTCTATTTTATTCACCAAATTCTCCCAAACCTAGCAGTGCCTGGTTGGTGCTCAATACAGATTTAATTACTGAATGATCTGACACAAACTGCTCAGCATTAAGACTGATTTTTCTAAGGCCTGGTTTCTTGGCCAGTTCACGAATTTTCTTTGGGGCCATGCAGACTACTACAGGTGACAGCAGTCCTATATTTCCACACTGCTTTCGTTGGAAAAATCACTTCTTGGCTTGCTTTGCAAAGGGAATCTGTAGCATTCAAGATAGAGGTACTGAGTTACCAGCAGGGAATCGTCAGGCATGGAGACACAAAGACGACCGAAAAAAGACAATCCCCCAGGGCGCCTGGGTGGCTCAGTCGATTGGGTGTCGGACTTCGGCTCAGGTCATGATCTCGCGGTCCATGAGTTCGAGCCCCCGCATCGGGCTCTGGGCTGACAGCTCAGAGCCTGGAGCCTGTTTTGGATTCTGTGTCTCCCTCTTTCTGACCCTCCCCTGCTCATGCTCTGTCTCTCTCTGTCTCAAAAATAAATAAATGTTAAAAAAAAAAAATTAAAAAAAAAAAAGACAACCCCCTACCTATCCTCAAGGGGGGGGGGGGGCGGAGAAAAAAGGGAACGCAAAAAAATGCCAAGAGCATCAGAGAAGCACAAGGTCTTCCAACTCCTTTCCACCCAGAGAATTCACATTCACACTTTTTAAGATCAAGCTAAGTGTCCCTCTGTGTGTCTTTCCAGGCACTTCTCCCACTGTAGTGTCCTCAAAGCCCTGTAGGTAAGGGTTACCAAGGGAGGAGAGGGAAAGTTACCACATAGAGGAAACAAAGGCACAAGTTTTTCTTTATGAGGCAGAAGCAAAAGGTTCTTGGCGGGCCCCAAATCTTCTTCCAACGACATTGCTATAGAACCACCTGGGGCCATAAAGGCCTCCCAGGTACAGCTGCCTTTTTTAAATTTTTTAACGGAAACTTTAAGCTGGATACTTATTTCTTGGAAATTGTCTATACTAGAAACAAAATAATATACTCAGGAGGCTCAAAATCAGTTTAAAAAAACGACTTTGGAAGTCAAACCAAATTCTGATAAGATCATGATAAAATTAACTGATTAAATCCGCTACTGGCTTTGAAGGGATTGGCTAAGCATCTTTGGAAATAAAATAAATGAAGGAAAATATAAGAAAATCAACCACAATACAAAATGGAAATACTCCCTTATAAAATTAAAACTAACTAAATCACGTAAGAAAATAATCGATTTCAAAATGCATTCCAAATAAGTCTGTAACTTGAAAGCTAAGCCATAGCACTAGGAACACAATCACCTATCTTTATCTTCTCAATGAGCAAACAACTTCAGTGACTTGAGATCAAGAATCACAAGAGATCACTAACAAGCCAGACAACAGATCCCTCTCATTAGAAACCTCATTATCAGTGTGTGAGCAAAGGAAGAAAACCTAATGGGATTTGGTGACTTATTTACCATCTACTATTGCCACCAGCTTTACTTATTAGTCTGTCTCTTTCATTACAACTTCTTACATATGCACTTTTCTATCCCTGTACTTCTTTCTCCATTAGGTAAAGGAAACCACGCCACTGGAGACAATAAGACACAAGAGGGAATTTGGGGTTAGGGAGGAGAGGTGTTAAAAAAGGCAAACCGGCTGAGGATTTTGCAATGGAGCTTTGGGAGAAGTAGGACAGTGAACTGCTACCATCAGAATGAATTCCCTCATCTTTGCAGGGGGAGGAGGAGGATGTTATGAGCAGAGCTAGGGTAGTACGCCGTGTGCACTGGGGTGGGGGACTGAGAAAGGCCTAGGGGGCTATGCTGGACAAACAAAACAGAAATTGTCCAAAGGTTTCCCCCACGTCAAGACTCGAAATCACTTTGTGTCTCCACTGAATTGATTATGGTGAGGAAGCTGGTGAGGGCTGGGAGCTCCCGTCATTAAACACGAGGATCAGAAGAAAGCGGGAAAGGGGAGTTGCAAATCATCCTGAGCAAAACAAGGTGAATGTAGAAGCATTTACTTGAAAATATTCTTTTAAGCGAGGTAAGATATTTCATAAGCAAGTACTATTAAATGACTTATTCTGAGGACGTAATGATGAATGAATCGGACAGGCTCCGCTTTCAGAAAGCTTACAATCTAGTTGGAAAACAGATTAGTAAAGAGATAACTGCAACACAGGACAATAAATAAAAAAGGTAAGGACAGTGTGTACGAAAGCATGTAAGAATATAAAACCCAGCTTGGGGGAATTAGGGAAGACTAACCGAGAGAAAGGTATAAAAATTAAAACCAACTGCATAGCATCCAACATTTGTAACCAATTATGTATCTATGATTTACTTTATTACTTCAGGAAATGTAAAAACAAAGATTTTTATAGGACCACTTGTAACCTTCCCCAAGCCATTTTTTTCTCCATGAGGAAATTATGCACGCTGTGAACACATTTTTTTTTCTCATTCAACAAAAATAATGTGATAGGCACGTCTCCTACAAAATGCATTTGGACATATGCTGTCAAAGAATTTTAACTTATGCAGGAAAAAAGGTTACGTAAACAGAAATACTAAAATGAAACATTTTAAGCGCTACAGGGGGGGCGGGGAGGGGGGATATGAACACATTGCTAGGAAAGCAAAAAGAAAAAAAGCACCCAAATAACTGTTGGTAAGGATGGGCCTTATTCATCCTGAAGCCTCGGGTCAAACACAATGCTGGGCACACATGTGTAGATATATGCTGGGGTCTTAATTCAGCCAGTAGAGGTCCCAAAAGCTAATAGGGTCAAGACCCAGGTGGGTCTTAAAGGATTAAGCAAGTTACAGGTGAGGGTGGAAGGCTTGCGGGCAGATTAACTCATGTGTTGAGGAAAGGCCTGAAACACGGGGGTGAGTGGAAAGGGTGGAATGTTCTGGATGGAAGCATAGGGCAAACAGTGAGAAGCAAAGCACCACGAGGAGGTCAAG
This sequence comes from Neofelis nebulosa, assembly GCF_028018385.1. Lineage (NCBI taxonomy): Eukaryota > Metazoa > Chordata > Mammalia > Carnivora > Felidae > Neofelis > Neofelis nebulosa. Next base: position 170,468,004 of record NC_080782.1, read on the forward strand.
CTGCACGGAGAAGCGCCACACAAAATTCAAATTCCGGAATTTTTAGGCAAAGGCAACTAGAATGCCAAAATTAAGTGCTTTGTTTTGTATTACACAAGGGTGTTATAGAAGCAGTTTCTTATTTTTTCTAAGGAAAATAATCTGGCATTGTAAAGGGTGGAGCCAAGAGAAGACTGGTGGCAGGAGACCAACTGGCCACTGTGTATTCTTTCCAGGTCAGTGCAAGTCCCATCTCGGCCTCAAAGCCAGCTCTCACTGGCCCCTGATCAATCCTGGTGACGCCTGCAGGGGGACGGCTTTTAACTCACCCTTGGGCACCTGCCAGGTGCCTGGATATTCGATGAGGAAAGATGTAATCATTTATGCACTTATTACTCCTTTCATGCTGTCTGCCCTCTACTTTTTTTTTTTTTTTTTGAAGTTTATTTATTTTGAGAGAGAGAGAGAGAATGCGCAGGGGAGGGGCAGAGAGGGAGAGAGAATCTCAAGCAGGCTCTGCATTGTCAGCGCAGAGTCCCATGAGGGGCTTGATCCCACGAACTGTGACATCGTGACCTGAGCCAAAACCAAGAGTCAGACGCTTAACCGACTGAAGCATCCAGGTGCCCACCACCCTCTGCTTTTCACAAGCCCAGACAGCTGTCACAAAAGACCACTGGGCCCAAAGCACTCACTGAAGAATGACACCCCATTGCCATCTCCAAAGGGTTTATTTGTATCTCTGGTCCTCCATGCAGACCCCACCTGGCATTCTAAATGTCCACTCCTTTTTTTCTTTCCTTCCTATTTCTATCCACTTTCTTATCTTAATGATGTATACACAGATCTACAAAATAAATTGGCAAAAGCAGGGGAGAAAAACCTTGACAATTCACTCATGTGCAAGCCACTGTACTGAATTTCTTTAACTGGTCATATTTATGTCAGTATCTCAGAGTTAAAGTTGTTGGAAGACAAGAGTTAGCGTTTTCATTTTATTTCAATATTTTACTGCTTGAACATTTGTTATTACATGCCAATATCTAGTGTGTATTTATACTTCACACAGTGGGTGATTTAAATCCCAACCTCAACTTCTAAATAAACTTGCTTTAAAAAAAAAAAAAATCAGTGTTTGCTTAATACTCTGCTTGAGCCATTTGAAAAAGTCACATGTAATTAATCTTCTCAATCAATGTCCACAGCAACACTGTGTTGAGAACTGCTGTTACTTTACAGAGAGTAACGGAACAAAGTGATAAGCAGACTGGGAAATTCTACAAAAGCATTTTTACTGAGACAGTACTCCTCCAAACTCTCCTGATCCTTTTATTATCCTGACAAAAGAACCAGTGAACCACTTACCCCAGCTGTTCTCCTCCCACTTATCCCTATAAAAAGTAAACATACACTAGGACAGAATGGAAACCATGACCACTCTGCAATCAAGCCTCAATGAGGTGATAGCTGTCACTGTTGCAAAGCTTCAGAGTTATTAATGCAACAACTGTATCACTAGAGCTACGAGGAGGGAACAGTATGACTCCCTATTCTGATTCACCAAAGCTTCCTGGTCCCAAAAGCCCAAGGTGTGTTGTACTCCAGAGTGCTGCTGAAGACTTAACAGGAGAAAGCAAGATTCCTAAAGGGATCCTGTACAGTCAGACTGGTTCCCCTTCCTGCCCCCTCCCCAGCACGACATCTTAACCTCCAAAATGCTACCTCGATTATTACAAAGTACAATAAAGGATCCAGAGGCCAGAGGGGACTTGGGGAAGGGAGAGAATTACTAAACTTCAGAGTATAGTGAAGAAAGGAGAGTAAGATACACAGATGAAGGGTTGACCAGAGGCAGAGGATTACATCCAGATTAGATTTTTAAAAGATGGATCTTCAACAGTGATATTTTGTTTACGACTGTATTTCATTAAATGCTAAGGTGAAATCTACAGAAGCCAAACTTCAAAGACTTTAGACGAGATACTTTTAATCAACAGACACATTTTTAAAAAAATTACCTTTTGGCACAGTACTTTAAAGATTTCAAAGGTGCATCTGGCAAAATTAAGCAATTTTTTAAAATCGTAAAGTATGTTGTCTTATATTTGGAGATAAAAAAAAATTAAAGAAGCCTAATTTAATAGAGCCTGAAGAGTTGGCCAAAAACAAATTAAATTGGGTTCTTATGTAAAACAAAGACGAAGCCATGCGCTTCAATGACCCTAAACAAGTACAGTGCAGAAGATGGTTTAAAAATAGAACACATAAAACTACCAGAGGAAACTACCAGAGGAAGTTGACCGAGTTATCTTCTCGAAACCCGGCTTTGGTGCTAAAGACCAACAATTCTCCCCAGAACCAAATCCCCCGAACGACAGCAATAAAAAGGGTCTGATAGGTCGTTCGCCACTGTTCTGTTTCCTCCCCGCCCCCACCCCCGACAACTAATAAAAATTGTAAAATCCCCGTTAAAAAACAGTAGGCACGGGCCGGTGCCCGAGACGCTAGGGACCTGCGGAGGAAGGCAGCGCGGCGGGAAGCGGCCCCGGGGCCCGGGCCTGGCAGCACCTGGGCAGGAAGGGGCTTCCTGGGCGAAAGGCGGACCTAGGCACCCCGGCCGGCCGCGCCTGGCACGCCGCTTTTGTCTGGGCCGGGCTGACGGCCCAGCCCGAGCCCCCATGCCTCCTCCCGGTGCCGGCTCCCGCTCGGCCGCCGAGCGGGCTTCGGCCTGCCGCGCTGCGAGGCTGCGTCCCCTCTACGTCCCCCGCCAGCCCGCCGGCCAGCCGGCCGCCCGCGCCCCCGCGCCCTCCGCGGCTGCCGCACCTGCATGCCAGGAGCCCCGGGGTCCACCCCCGTGTCCAGGACGGCGATGAGCACCCCCCGCCCGTCATACTCTGGGTAGCGACAGAGGAAGGAGGCGGCCCCGGTCTCTTTCTTGGGCAGGAGGCCGTGGAAGGGGAAGGGCTCCTCGGCCGCTGCGGTGGCCATGGACGCAGGCTGCAGGACGAGGAAGAGGCAAACTGCCAGGCTGCGCGTGGACGAGCGGCGCGAGGACACCCGGGCGGCCGCGGGCCTGGGCGGGGGCGAGGGGCGGGGCCGGGCGCCGGCCAATCCCGGCCCGCCAGGGGCAGGCGGCCAATCACGTGCCTCTACGTAACCCAACGGCACAGCTCTCAGGACCTAGGCCGGAGTGTTGCCCGGGCCGCAGAGAAGGAGGCGGAGTCTGGCTCCGGTGCTGGAGATTTCGGCTCTTAGACTTGGGGTCTTAAAGAGACCTGCACTTGGGATTTTTTTTTTTAGGAGAGGGCTGCGCTCCGAGGGAAGGGTCTGTGAGTCCCGGGAGAAACCCTCTCCGAGGGACAGGGAAGGAAATGAGCCGCCGGCCGGAGTAGCGGAAACCCTTCCTAACTTCAAGTTGTGGACGAAAGTTTTCGGTCCGCTGCTGCAGGAGTCCCAGCTGCCCCGAGGAAAGGGAGCCGACTCTCGAACGCTAAACCCCCTGGAGTCGTAGGATATCGGCGATTTGCCCCGATATATGTTTTTGAAGGACAGTTTTTTGATTCTGTGGTGTAGGGTTTGTGTACTCCTTTGATCGCGGCCCAGACTGGGAGGAACAGGGTGGATTAGACCCGAGCCTCTGTCAACAGGAAGTGGGTTCTTGGCCATTGAGTCGGCCTCTTAGGCAGTGACAACGTAGGAGGCCGAAGCGGGCCGCTCCTATCATCATTGCTAACCTTTGGCTTCCGAGATTTCTAAACAACATTCTTTTTGGCCCTTTAAATTGAAGTTCCTGGTTGTTCTTTAAGGTTCACTCAATTATCGAAACAATTTGCATTTTTTCAAGTTCACAGTGGCTGTCAATTGCTTCTTGCAGCCCGCGCTAGGGGTTCTTTAATGATCTACGTCTATATTCACGCCTGAGTAATCTTAGACTTTTAGTTTGTGCCAAAGACTCTTTTGGCAATCTGGTGAAGTTTAGGGACTTTTCAGCAACGTTTTCAAACGCATAAAATGAAATATATAGGATTACAAAGAAAATTATGTTGAAATATAGTTATCAAAAGTATTAAAACCGGGGCGCCTGGGTGGCTCAGTGGGTTAAGCGACCGTGCCACTCTTGATTTAGGCTCAGGTCATCATCTCATCATTGGTGACACGGAGCCTCACTGGGGCTCTGCACTGACCGTGTGGAACTTGCTTGGGATTCTCTCCTTATCTATCTCTCCCCTTCCCCTGCTCATGCTCTTGCTCTTTCAAACTAAATAAACATTAAATAACAGAGCTAGCACTGTATACTTGTGTTGGTGACAAAGTAACAAACAGTAACTGCTAATAACTACTCTGTGTATTGCTTACATGTGTAACCGAAGAAAACAGATTTAAGAGGCTCATGAAAATAAAGATGTATTTTTTTCCCTTTTTCTTACACAAGTTTTTGAACCCCTTGGATTCCATCATGGACCCAAGGCTGAGAATGCCTGATGGAAAGGGAAGCCAGCCCTCTGTATGTCGTTTTCCGATCCACAGGGTTTAGAAAATCTTCCATGCACTCCCAGAAATGACTACAATGGCTGTGTGACTGTTTTAATGATTATTTGACCATTTATTCATTTCATAAGTCTTAGAGAACTGTATTCTCTTTAGTGGTGAGGAAGAAAAGAATAGTTAACACTTTCCTTCCTGTTCTCAACTGTGTATGCTACCTCTAGAAAAGAACTTCAAATTAACAGGAAAGAAAAGAGAAAGACAAACTCTAAGAATATAACCAATGTAGAGCATTTGGTGACAGAATGAAATAGCTCCCAGTTTAAAATGAACCATAGTCTAGTTCTGTCATTTTACAGATGAGCAAACAAAGCTGGACTGCAAAGGTTGATCAACTGCAGTAAGTAACAAAAAGAGTGAGAAAGCTGGATTTCTGTTCTCACAGTCCTCGGTATTTTCTCTCCTATCACATTGTTCTCTACTGTACCACCCAACGACTGGATGGGGAATGAACTGTTCATTATGAGATGGCATACTTATTAGCCTCCTGTACCAGTGTTCTTTAATTTTTTTTTTCTTATGAGTCCTAGAAAAATGTTTTAGAAAAATAATGTATCTTCTTGTATAGTTTTAAGATAACATTTGAAATTTGTCATAAGCTTAAGGAATTATAAAGAATATAATATCTAGGGTGCCTGGGTGACTCAGTTAGTTGAGTGTCTGACTTTGGCTCAGCTCATGATTTCACAGTTCGTGGGTTCGAGGCCCACATCGGGCTCTGTGCTGACAGCTCAGAGCTGGGAGCTGCCTTGTGCTGACAGCTCAGAGTCTGTGTCTCCTTCTCTCTCTACCCCTCCCCCGTTCTCACTCCGTCTTTGTCTCTCTCAAAGATAAATTAACATTAAAAAAGTTAAAAAAAAAAAGAATGTAATATCTGACATGTTAAAGTTTTGGCATTCTTTCATGAAACTTTTTACATCACCCATTTAAATATATCCAGTTGAATGCTACTCTTTGATACTTACCAGTGTCTGTTTATAAACTATCTGGACATATTCAAAGACATATTCAAATATATATATATATTTTTTTTTCTTAATTTTTTAAAATATTTATTTTTGAGAGAGAGAGAACCAGAACATGAACAGGGGAGGGGAAGAGAGAGAAGGACATACAGAATCTGATGCAGACTTTAGGCTCCCAGCTGTCAGCACGGAGCCTGAGGTGGGGCTTGAACTCATGAACCGTGAGATCATGACCTGAGCCAAAGTTGGAAGCTTAACCGACTGAGCCACCCAGGTGCCCCTCAAATGTATTTTTTTACATAAGCTCTTCACCCAAAATGGAGCTTGAACTCATGAACCTGAAATCAAGAGTTAGTTGCCAGCTTTACTGACTGAGCCAGCCAGGCACCCCCAAAACATATGTAAAATCAGTCATTTTACATCACTCTTTCTTGAAACTTTATTTCCATTCTGTACTGAGTTTTCTAATGAAATCTATATTTATAATGCAAAATCCTATTGATCATTTATGATCTATAACAGAAATGTGTGTTAATATTTAAATTTTTTTCCTGGACAAAAGTGTTAACATTTTTCTTTTGGATTAAGTTACCTTTTAATTACTAGGAAGTTGATCAAAATGATATGGATACATCTTAAGCTTTGATTACAAATTACAGAACAAAAAGAAAAATGTTATTTAAAATGTAGCTTTTAAAAAGGTGCATGACATACATGTTATTGGGCTTTGGTTAAAGACGCTTTCACAGACAATATTTCAAACTGTCCCCTTATTTGATGCCCCACCGTCTATTTTACCTGTGGGCACTGCCCAATAGTAAGATGCCTTTACTACTAACAAGTGAGAGAGACCCAGATGTGACACAGGTGCAAAGGAGAGTAGGTATTACCTTCCACCACAGGCAGATCAGTTTTAAGCAGAGAAGTTTAGAAAAGAGTAGACATGACTTTTCAGTGTCTAGATATTGATTGTGTTGAAATTATCTGTGACTTTGCACCACAGTTGAAAACCACTATCTCATATAACCCCTGAAATCACTTTAACTCCAAACAAAGTCATTTATTCTCTGTCGTCACATCCTTAGTATTTGCACTCTGTGTTTACGCTCTTCTTCCTTTGATTCAATGACATTCTCAGTCGAGAGGAATCTTTCAATGCTGAGTCAGTTTGCATCACTTGACAAACAGCTTGATTCTTTGGATGTGGGAAGGAAACAAGTAGAGGACACTAGGAGGGAACAATGAAGATACAGATAAATCAAATAAGGGCTTAGGAATGGGGGGAGGAGGAGGAAGGGGTGGACAGGACACAACAGGGTCAGACCGAGGCATCAATTACCCCATCTGGGGTAAAGCAACAGGCTGCACACACGAAACCCTCCCACACAACATTGTTGAGAGTAGGAAGTGCTAAGCCAGGTGTTCCTGCCATCTACCTCCTTGCTTTCCCATCACCCGGCCCATCCAGGCTGCAAGCCAATGCAAAGGGGCCGTGAGAGGCAGTAGTTTCCCATGACTCACCTTCTTTGCAACTATTGTGGCACCACACCATTTAGAGAATATTTTTTAATCAAGTTTCCAAAACTGTGTTGAGATTTTGAAAGCATCCACCTCGTCCCAGCTGCTGGGTTTTGAAATCCTGGGCAGCATTTGCAGTGACACTGCTCCTCCCAGGGGCTCAGACTTTGGGTGCCAGAAAAACATGTTAGCCTTAGCATTCCAACGAAAGGTGAATCCTAGCGATGATCCTGAATATCCTGACTTGAGCAAGAAAGGCAGAAAATAGGCTGGGAAAAGCACTTAGAAGTTAAGGGAGTGTCTCTTCGAGGACTAGTTCTGCCACTAATTAGCTTCATGACATTTAACAAGACCCCAGGGTCCTCAACTACAAATCTGAGGGTTCTATCAGAACTAAATGGGAAAATGAACCCCCCACAGTGCCAATAAATAACTGCTGTTAGTATAGTGTAGCTGGTATGCACTAGGCCTGGCTGTCTCGTTTGGCATCCTACTACCTAACGTTGGGAGTTAGAGAGTTCAATAAAGTAGACAAAGCAATTTTTTCCCCAAAGGATATGTAGTTTGTAAGAACTGGTTTTTGAAAATCAAGGTAGCATATAGTAGAACCTTAAAGCCTGTTTCCTTGAGATAAGGAGGTCAGTTTGTGAATTTGTGAAACACAATATAGACACAGAGAAAGAACATGAGCAGGGGAGGGTCAGAGAGAGAGGGAGAGGGAGAGAATCCCAAGCAGGCTCCACACTGTCAGTGTAAAGCCTGACTCAGGGCTTGAACTCATGAACCATGGGATCATGACCTGAGCCGTGATCAAGAGCTGGCCGCTTAACTGAGCCACCCAGGTGCCTCTGTCTCTTTCTTTTTTAATGTTTATTTATCATTTTGAAAGAGAGAGGAGCGCATGTGAGCAGGGGAATTTTCTTTAACACGATATATTTCCAATCTTATTGAGCTATTCTTTTTCCTCTAATAAGAAAACACAAATGGAGAACAGCTTATAATGATCCATGTTTGGGTGTGTGTGTGTGTGTGTGTGTGTGTGCGCGCGCGCACGCGCGCGCATGCACCCACATACACTGGTGGTAGCATTTTGGGATGTCAAACTGAGATTCTTTGAAGTCTTCTGAAACTGACTAAAATCTGGGGGAAAAAAGATTCCCAATAAATCACAAAGCAATTTTAGCTTTTCTGGCTAGCTTTAGGGAATATAAAAGGCTTTGAGAAGAAAATAAGGTGGAAGAAGAGACTTTAAGAAAATTAGTCTTTTGAGGCACCTGGGTGGCTCAGCTGGTTGGGTGTCTGACTTCGGCTCAGGTCATGATCTCATGATTCATGCATTCGAGACCCACACGCAGCTCTGTGCTGAGAGTTCAGAGCCTGGAGCCTGCTTCGGATTCTGTGTCTCCCTCTCTCTCTGTGCCTATTCATGCTCTGTCTGTCTGTGTCTCTCTCAAAAATAAATAAAAAACATTAGAAAAATTTAAAAAATTAAAGTCTTTATTGAGTTCCTAAAACTTTTAAATACATGTTTGTTAGGTTGAGATAAAGATTTTAACGAAAGCACATCGTATGCATAATACTTAAACACACACCACATACACATTCAAAGCCAGGAAGTAGTTATCACATGACCGAAGGAAAAATTTCTTCAACCGAGGTCTCTAAACTGGTCCAATGATCCAAATCATCCAGCGCTCCTGATAAAAATGCAGATGACCTGGTGTCTACCTCAAACTCATTGAATCAGAATGTTTAGTGGGGAGGGGGCATTTGGGGAGGTACCCATGAGAATGTGTATTTTTTTTAAATTTTTTTTAACGTTTATTTATTTTTGAGACAGAGAGAGACAGAGCATGAACAGGGGAGGGGCAGAGAGAGAGGGAGACACAGAATCTGAAACTGGCTCCAGGCTCTGAGCTGTCAGCACAGAGCCCAATGCGGGGCTCGAACTCACAGACCGTGAGATCATGACCTGAGCCGAAGTCGGACGCTTAACCGACCGAGCCACCCAGGCGCCCCGAGAATGTGTATTTTTAACAAAGACCCAGGCGATTCTTCTCATCACTAAAGTTTGGGAAACTCTACTTCTAGGAGATTTGCCCTATTCTGTTCTAAGATAGCTCAGCAGCACAGAGAATTAAAACTGAAAAGTTTCTTTAAGATGTTTTGTTTCACTGGGTAGGGGGCCAACTATCAATGTATTGCCTCTCAGATTCAGACCCACCCTGCTCTGCCCTGCTTTGCGATAAGGGAGCTGGGCCCCGGAAGTGTGCCTCCCCTGCCGGTTGCCACCGTTCCAAGCTTTGCTGGTTGTGTATGTTTGTGGTTTCCAAGTGAAGTCCTCCCAGCCTCTTAAGAACCCACTAGGATTAGGATATTTCCCCCACTTTTGAAAATGTACTTCAAGGACCTCCACACGGCCAACAGAAAGTGGCTTCCTTTTTCCTTGACAATCAACAACACTATTCAACACAGCCAAATGCCGTGTCCCCCTTGACAGACTTTGGTTTTTCAAAATACAACCTTTGGTTTTATCTTCCTGGCCTTCCTGTTTCACTATGTCTCCTTTGCTGGTTCCTTCTTTTCTCTTGACCTCTGGATTAGAGATGCCAGCCCACTTGGTCCTCAGACTTCTCTTTTCTATTTACACTGAAGTCCCTTGATGATGAAATCTTGTGGCGTGGCTCTCTATCGTCTACTCACTGAAGATTCCAAAATCTGAGTTCTCAACTTGGCTCTCTCTCCTAAATTCCATCTGCCTGTTTGATACCTACTTGGTTATCTAACAAAACATCAACACTTTACAAGCTCCAACACTCAGCTGCTGATCTTCCTCGGACCTGTTCTTCTCCCAGTGATCTTTGCAGTTATTGGAAACATCATGCTTCTAGTCGCTTAGGTAAGAAATCGTGAAATCTTCCTTGTCTCCTCACTCTTCTTCATGCATCCAAGTCGTCAGTGAAACCTGTTGGCTTTATCTTCCAGATCCACCTAGAGTCTGATCCCTTGTCATCGCCTTCACTGCCAACTCCTTCATTCGAGCCAACAGGATGTCTGTCTGGGGTTACACAGTAGCCTCCTCTATCATGATAGGCTAGATTCTGCTATTGTCAAGATGACCTTCTGTCTTCATCTGTGCGGGATGCTATGACAAGATAACAGAAAACCACAGACAGCGCAGCAAAGGGATGGCTTCTGTACTGGCAATGGTTTCAAAGCTGGGGCAGAGGCATCACATGTATTGGATGCTCAGAGCTCACAGAGAGGAGAATGTGTCCCTACTACCAGTGGGACTCTCCTCTAACCTGGCAGTCTGGCCCATCCACAGAAAACGCTTTACCCTGAGTCAGAGGCTTCACATAAAGGAAGACAGCTGTGACTGGTACCTAGTAAGTAAGTGCTTGGCAAATGGTAGTTATTATTGATGACAAAGTTAGAACTGAAACCTAGACACTGTTTTCTGCTATCACTCCATGTGGGGCATCCTCAGCATCCCATTTAGAACTGTTCCAAGGGCAGACCTGTCAACAGATATTTACAGAACGTCTACCATATGCAAATGTTGCATTAGGCACCGCGGGGAACACGACAGTCCCTGTCCTCAAGAAACTGCAGTTTCGTGTTGACCGCCACACGATGTGAGGCATTGAGGCTGTGAATTAAATATACTGTTCAGCGAGGCAGAACCCTTTTCCTTCCTTTTGTCTCAGCCATTAGAAGGTTCTTTGTGAAACAGCTCTAGGAACAAACAGAAACTGCTCTAGACAAGCTCCAGAGACCGGCTCAACTGTCTTCACAAGTTGATAAGTGTGCAGTACCTCGCTGTTGACCAGAAGCACTATGTTGGACAGCACATCCCTGGAAAGTACTCATCTTGTGTAACTGTAACTTTATATCCATTGAATAATAGCTCTGCACATCCTCCTACCTCATCAGACAACCACCATTCTGTTGCTTACCTCTGTACCTTTGACTGTTTTAGGTGCCTCATATAAAAGGACTCATGCACTCATGCGGTATTTGTCCTTCTGTGATTGACTTATTTCCGTTGGCATAACATCTTCCAGGTCCATCCATGCAAATGGCAGAATTTCCTTCGTTTTTTAAGTCTGAACTATATTCCGTTGTATGTTTATGCTACATTTTCTTCATCTACTCATCTGTCAATGGACATTTTGGTTATTTCCATATCTCAGCTATTGTAAATAATGCTGCAGTGAACATGGGGTGTAGGTATCTCTTTAGGAACCTGGTGTTAATTCTTTTGGATATATACCAAGAAGTGGGATTGCTGGTTCATATGGTAGTTCTATTTTTAATTTTTTGAGGATCTCCATACTATTCTCCTTAGTGGCTGCACCATTTATCATTCCCATTGAGAATGCACACAGGTCTCACCCCCACGCACTGTTGGTGAGAATACAAAGAGGCACAGCCACTGTGGAAAACGGTATGGAGGTTCCTCAAGAAATTAAAAATAGAATTTCCATGTGATCCAGTAATTTCACCACTGGGTACTTCCCAAAGAATACAAAAACACTAATTTGACAAGAGATAATGCACTCCTGTCTTTACTGCAGCGCTGTTTACAATAGCTCAAATATGGAAGCATCCAAGTGCCTATCAGCACATGAATGGTTAAAGAAGAAGTGGTGTACATATACAATGGAATATTGCACAGCCGTAAAAAGAATGGGATAACCTTGCCACAACACGGATAGATCCAGAGGGTATAGTGCTAAGTGAAATATGTCAGTCAGAGAAAGACAAGTACCATATGATTTCACGCATATGTGGAATTCAAGAAAAAAACAAAGAAAAAGAAGGGACACCCCCCCCCCCCAGACCTAACTATAGAGAACAAACTGATGGTTACCAGAGGGGGGGATGGGTGAAATAGGTGAAGAGGACTGAGTACACTTACCGTGACCAACACTGAGTAATGCACAGAATTGGTGAATGCACTTGAAACTGACAAACCACTGTTTGTTAATTATACTGAAATTAAAATAATGGGGGTGCCCAGGTGGCTCAGTCAGTTAAGTGTCCTGCTTTTGATTTTGGCTCAGGTCATGATCTCATGGTCCGTGGGATCAAGTTCTGGGCTCTGCACTGATAGCATGGAACCTGCTTGGGATTCTCTCTCCCCCTCTCTCGGCCCCTCCCCTGCCTCTCTCTCTCCCCCTCTCTACTCCCTCTCTACCCCTCCCCAGCTCACACACACGTGCTCTCTCTCTTTTCCTCAAAATAAATAAACATTAAAAAAAGAATAACAAAAATCTGAGAAACAGAAGAGTATCCACGGCTTCCAAAGTCTCAGCATCCTTGCCAACACTTACCTTTTTTTGTTTGTTTATTTAATATCCCAACAGGCGTGAGGTGACATCTCATTGTGATTTTGATTTTAATGAAAAGCGTCCTAAATCCACTCCCCTGAAATAGAGATCAATGACCAAAATTAGACTTCTTCTTAGACCAAAATTAGACTGTCTTTAGAATTTCATATACAAACTTTTCATCTAACATTATATTATTCACATTTGCAGTTTTAAAGACTTATTTTAAACATGATTTACTTATAGTTCAATAAATATGTTGAAAGTTTTAAAACCATTCCCTATTTTTGAATATTTACATTGTTTCTAAGGTTTTGCCTTTATAAGCAATGCTATAACAAACATCCTTACAAAACCCAAATCTTGATTGTATCTGTGATTATTTCCTTAGAAAAAGTACCAGAATTTTGGAATTTCTCACAGTACATACATTTTCACATTTCCTACTCAAAATGCGTGAAAAGATTTTTCAGATTTGAATTATGAAAACCTGACCTTGTGGGAAAAAAGCGTTCAAGAATCAACAAGAAATGAATATGGAAGCATATTTGTTCTAATTAGGTGACTCTTCTCAAACAACCATGGTGGCCAGCTTTTTGAAAGAATTTCAAGCCAAATGGACCAAGGTCATTTTCAGATACTAGAATACAGCTCGGCAGGTAGAGTGGAGAACGTGGTAGAAAATAGTCACAGTGTGTCCTCACTCGATGCCTCCAAAAAAAAGAGTGTCCTCAGAGTGGCCCATTAAGATTAATTGACTTTGTGTAAGGTGCTTAGAACTCTTCCCGGCACACGGTGAGAGATTTCTAGAAAAGTGTTCATTGCTTTGCTTAAATGGTGGTCGTATCTACAACTAAAAATTGGCTACAGTGGAAAGTAGACTGCAAATCTACATATTATAGGAAAGCATGCTTTTGGGGTTGGAAACTATGTGTTCAGTTTTACAATTATAATTCCTTTATAATTAGCCTTAATGGGAGTAAAAATTTCTGTTTTCTTATCCATGTAAACTTTGATTCAGTATCTATTTGTGTGAAGTGTGTGAGTAGCTCCTAGAAAAATATTATGTTTCAAAAGTAATTTGTTGAGGGGGGTGGGTGGTGGTGGTGTGGGAGGGTTTTCTACTCAGCATCGGTTTTGCAATAGTGCCATCTTCTGGTAAGAGTTTGCCTTTACAAGCAGGCGTCTTGTTCACGCTCGTTCCATCCTGCCTGGTAAATTGTGATTTTGTTCCAGGGGATACTTGAGTGAGCCATGGTAAATCAATCTCTGGAGACTACCCACTAAAGATGCTGCTCTGATAGGTGCTAAATTATGAAAAAACATTCAGAATGCAGGAAACTAAGCGTATAAATAAACCAAGAATGTGTCTAAACTTGGAATGGTTCTTTGCTTCTGATTTGCCAATTCTCTTTTAGAAAGATATAATAGGGGGCGCCTGGGTGGCTCAGTCGGTTAAGTGCCCAACTTGGGCTCAGGTCATGATCTCACAGTTGGTGAGTTCGAGCCCCGCGTTGGGCTCTGTGCTGACAGTTCAGAGGCTGGTGCCTGCTTTGGATTCTGTGTCTCCCTCTCTCTCTGCCCCTCCCTCGCTCACACTCTGTCTCTGTCTCTTTTTCAAAAATAAATAAACATTAAAAAGTTTTTTAGAAGGATACAATACAACTGAATAAGTCGCAGAAGTGGTCAGATGAAATGATTATATCCAAAAAACTCTGTCTTAAAACCTTGCACATGTGGAGGTCAGGAACAACCAAGATAGGTCTTTTGGGCCACTACGGTATCTACTGAGCTTTCATAAGAGCATTTGAAGATAGTCATTTGAGTCCATCTACAGTGACAGTGTTTAAACCTACCCCCTCACCTTTCCCCTTTTGAAGTATGAAGTTAAAATTTTCCATAAACTTACCCAGATTTTCACAAAAGCTTCTCCCACTTTTGGTAAAAATAATGCATTACAGCAATTTGTACCCAACATAACTATTCAGATTCAATAGTAAAGGTTACTTACTGCTAAATTCAGGTACAAGATATGTTTAGTCCCCCAGATTTCTCACTTTCCTTCACTTTCTCAGAGACACTTGTAGAATGAATGGGAGTCTCTTTGTTATAGGAAAACCCTTGAATTCCCTCTAATGTGAAAAGCTCAAGGACGTTTTCACTGCATTTGTTCTTGGATCCAGTCTCTGGGTAAACATAAGAAACTCCTTTCCTATCAAGCAGCCCCTGGTTAACATAAAATTGGCAATTTGTTAGCGGTGACAATTTATTTGTGACAAACCTCACAAATAATCAGGACAACTCACACCAAGACTCTCAGGCTGAGAATCTCCTATCTTGATGCCTCAAATTCAATGACTGTAGCTACACTATTTACTCCCATTTATTCAACCTTTCACAATGTACTGAAAGCAAATTTTCCCCATAGCTAAGGCCACCAACAGCTTACCAAACTAGTATCTAGGTGTGTGAAATCCTCTGTCGTATTGTGATACTTTTAAGCAAAAGACATATACCAATTCTCAATTATAGAAAATAATTCAGAGGTCTTTTCTGAGGTAAAAATGACACCTAAAAGACTTAACTGACCTTTCTGTTGTTGTTATTTTGTGAACTTGTAAAACAAACTTCTCAACAGAAAATAAAGCTGACTTAAAGGGCCAGCTGATCTCAGTTGAGACACAGAAACCAAAATTGAGTCCTGAATTGATAAATGAATATTAAAAAATTGATAATTATTGTTTCCTTTTATTCCTTCTCTAAATCTAATGGCAAGCAAATCTCTTAAATCTGTCTCTCTCTGTCTTTGCCTCTCTGTCTCTCTGTCTCTCTCTCTCATACACACACACACACACACACACACACACACACACTTGTGAAAATTGTTCATGTTATCAGAATCTCAGTCACCTCAGCTAAAAGTGGATTTGACAAACCAGATCTGGGAGCATGTAAATATAGGTTTCTCTCAGAGAAGTAGGACCTGAGCCATACTCCAAACACAGAAGAACCTACAGGCATCTCCAGTTCACCTGCTATGTTTGGATTTGTGAGATCATTAGTCAGAGGTCTTACTTATCTCCTACACAAAAGTATTTCAAGGTCTGTGGGAGTTTTTTCCAGTGAAGGTTGATCAATCTTTATTACTTTCAATTTATAGCTTCCCAGATGCTCAAGTTGGCGAAGATTTTTTTTTTTACTTTAGAAAAGCGAGTTCCTTGATTATAGTTAATAATACTGTATTCTATACCTGAAAGTTGCTGAGAGAGTAGATCTTAAATGTTCTCACCACAAAAAAGAAATGGTAACCATGTGATATTATGCAGGTGTAGCTAATGCTAGGGGCGCAATCATTTTGCAATAGTGTATCAAATCAACACCTTAAAACCACACAATGTTGTATGTCAACTAAAAAAAAGGAAAGGAAAGCGAGTTCCTTATCTGCCCTCCTTTAACCATTCTCAATGACTTTAACCATTCAATGATTTCATGTGGCTAATAAAATTAATAACAGAGAGACTTAAAGAGATTTTCTTTGAAAGTCTCTGAGAACATCTACAGTATAGCATGATAAAATAAGAGTGACAGGTGCCTGGGAAGCTCAGTTGGTGAAGTGTCTGACTCTTGATTTCTGCTAAGGTCACGATCTCATGGTTTGTGAGTTCAAGCCCTGCACTGGGTTCTACACTGTCAGTGCAGAGCCTGCTTGGGATTCTCTCTCTTTCCCCACCTCTTTGCCCTTCCCCTGTTTGCTCTCTCTCTCTCTCTCTCTCTCAAAATAAATAAATAAACTTAAAATAATAAGAGTGAGAAGGCACAGGGGGAAAATACTGTATGGGGTGCCTGACTGGCTTAGTTGGTTAAGCGTTCGACTTTGGCTCAGGTCATGATCTCGAGGTCTGTGAGTTCAAGTCCCACGTTGGGCTCTGTGCTGAAAGCTCCAGAAGCCTGGAGTCTGCTTCGGGTAATAAACATTAAAAAAATAAAATAAAGGGGCGCCTGGATGGCTCAGTTGGTTGAGCACCGACTTTGGCTCAGGTCATGATCTCAGGGCTCGTGAGTTCAAGCCCTGCATCAGGCTCTGTGCTGACAGCTCGGAGCCTGGAGCCTGCTTTGGATTCTGTCTCTCTCTCTCTCTCTCTGCCCCTCCCCTGCTCGTATTCTTTGTCTCGCTCTCTCTCTCAAAAATAAAAAAATAAAAATAAACAAATACCGTATGTGTAGAATGTTCTTTTGCATAACTGCCAAGAAAGAAAGAATAGGTGATATTTCTGGAGAAATTAGCTCTGCTCTTCAATGGAGATTGGAGGAGAAACTTTCTTCAAATACAGTAAATAAGCTGGAAAAGTGTTATTTGTAGGGACTTTTTCTTTCCTTTTAAAAATAAGACATTCAGATGCTTGTAAAGCAGGTCCATAGGTGCCGGTTAAGGGCTAAAGCTGAGGAGAAGTAAGGAAAGTGTTTAACAAGTATGGGTGCCCGAGGGTGACTGCCTGGGTGAGGCCAGCATTGGAATGCTGTGCTCTGGTATCTGGTATCTGGCTCCCAGGGCAGAGGGAGAGGCTCAGTGTCAGAACTGGGACCAACAGTCTTTGAACCAGAAAGGGTCCCTGTGAGATTTCCATGTACTTTCTGCACGTGCTCCTTTGTAGACTGTCATCCACAGTTCCTATGTCTTTTCTGTTGTTTACAGCCCCTCACTGCTGGATGGTTGCCTTCCTCCCTCCCAGATTTGACCATTTCACTGAATTTCCGGGGTTGTACAGGCTCCCATACTAGGTTGGGAAGTGCCTTCCATGGCAGATGGTGTGCACAGTGAAGACTCTTCTTTGCTGTTAGGCAACACCACGCTCTGTAGCAAGAGGGGCTGTGTGTTGTAAGAAGTCTTTGATGTAAGAGATTTTCTGAGCCAAGGGATTTGAGCACAATAGATACTTCATAAATATTTGTGATTGCTGGTTTCTAGGACTTACATTATCAATGCAACCCCACCATTCTGGCTGGAGAAATGGAAGTTCTGACAAAACTGGCCAACTCTGTATTTCTAAGTCTGAAAATACCCAAGGAAACAATCTAATATCATAAATTTCCTACCAGACTGCAATTCCCCAATTGTTTATGCTGAATTCTGTTGAGCATACATATGTGACGATGTGACATCGTCTGACTGCTCAGACGATTCCCTGTGACACCCCCTCAAATGGGAAGGCATCTGTTTGGTCTCCGTTGGGAAAGCACGCTAAAAATGTCTCCACTTTGGCATTAAATCAGCTTATTGGAACAGGGTATACTCTAAAGTAGACATTTCTTCCTCTTCCTTTTTAGTAAGGTATTTCACATCTATAATCTATCTCTGGAGGATCCCAGGACTTAACACAAGGCATGTTTTATTTTATTTTTATTAAATGTTTATTTTTGAGAGAGAGAGAGAGAGAGAGAGAGAGAGAGAGAGAGAGACAGAGAATCCGAAGCAAGATCCAGGCTCTGAGCTTTCAGCACAGAGCCTGATGCAGGGCTCAAACTCACAAACTGTGAGATTGTGACCTGAGTCGAAGTCGGACGTTTAACTGACTGAGCCACCCAGGCGCCCTATACGTTGCATTTTTTAAATGTGAAGGTAAGGACATATTTTTGTTAGCTTAAGGTAGAAATTGTGTTAATTATCAGAGATAAGAGTGTAACTAAATATTTTAAAAAATGTATTCCCGAGATCATGAAGACACACGGATGTATTAGTTTAGCAGAAAAATCAATTCCCACCCTAAGCCAAAAATATACGACTTAACAAAGTTTACCCCAAAGGAGGATTTTCATAATTTGTTTTGTAATAAACTGAAATTTTACTTCTAAGCAATAGAGAATGATTCAAGCTCTTCCTGTCTCCACAAAGTAATAAATTCACTTAGAATATATGACACTCTTTGATAAGGGAGCATTAGCAGGTCACTTTCCAATGCTTTAGTGACACAAGAGAATTTACTCCAAATTGCTATCTGCAATAGTAATGTTGGAGCTTAGTGCCAGATAAGTCATTCTGTGACAAGGAGAATGTTCATAAACTAGTAACTAGTGACATCACAGGTGTATATGGTGTTGGAGTAAAGACATCTTCTTCGTGGAAGGTCTCTCTCCAAGATGGCCCTGGGAGTCTATTTTTGCTTGCTATCATGAGAAAATACTCAATGACATAGAACCGTGGCTTACATTTTATAATTTGTTGGGTGATTTCACACACTTGTGGTGTTCCTACCAGCTTTGGAGCAGTTATGATTTCTCCCATTGGGTGGATACTGCTCTTTCAATACTGGGATGAGTGTCCTATTTGCTAGAGTTGAGAGGTAGAGACCATGTGCAGCAGTAAAGGGCAGGTGCAGGGCAGGAAGCAGAATTTTATGGTAGGGGTGGGGGGTGTGTTGAGATGAGGGAAGCAATGGCTGGAGTCTGTGGGAAGAAACTTGCAGAGGGAGGCCAACTTGCCTGGTCTAGTTGTACTAGGGCACAAACAACCCTTGTAATTTGCGGTGCCTTCAACCATTCTTGATTTCCCTAGCCACCCTGGGTGTCACAACTATGGAGAGACACCCCCGGACATGCCTCTGTTTACTGAGGTGTGCACAAGAGGACTCTGAGTTACTTAGGACGTCATTAGATTAACCAGAAAATGGCTTTCAAGTTAGTTGAAGGATGCAGGACCCAAAGGAATCTAAGGAAGTGCCAGCCATATAAACCTTGGGAAAGGAAGAGACGCGGTGGGCCTGAGGACTGACCAGAACCAGGGACACAAATGCCACCAGGGCCATTTTTGCCAGCTCTGGACTCTGTTTTACTCAGTATGTTGGCTTCATTCTCCTCTCTTATTTCATATACTTCCTGCATTTGATGGGCACATGGCCATTGAGTTAAATGTCTCATGGTTCCACTGAGGAAAGATTATCCTTTAGTCTGTCCAGTATTAAGTTGAATGTCTTTGGATAATAATGCTGGGGGAATGGGAAGGTGGCCGTTAACTTGTATTTCTGAGTCAGACGGTCAAAATTCCCAAGGAAATCCCACTGGACAGCTCAACACACAAACGCATCCTTGCATGCATCAGCTATGGTCTGATGGGAGGCGTTCCTGAGAACATGGAACCGCCACCCTGGCCAGCTCCCTGGGAAGAGGGACATGGGTTTGCCGGACACATCACGGATTTTGAGCACAGAAGTATCAAGTCATGAGGCAGGAAGTCAATTCCTTTCATTATTGCTATCTGAATGCCCTCAATTTTATTTTCACTGAATTCTAAGTTTTAATTTTTTGTTTCTTTTGTCCTTACCAAAAGCCATAGTGTATAATAGATACTTAAAAAGATTTTTGCTAAGTTGACTGGGATTCGTTTTCGTGTCAATTATGACAAGCAGCTTCATTTACAATTTTCATATACATAGTTGAGAACTCCAGAAATTTGTATTCCAAATTTCCTTTCCATATCTGTCACAAAAATTTGGTTTTGTAAGGAGCCATAGTCACTACCCCCTGGCTTTTGCTTTATGTACACCAGCGAAGTGCAGAGATTAAGGAGAGTATATACCTACCTTTTTTTGAAATCCACAGTAGGTGGTTGTACCAAGTGCAAAGTGGTTAATAGGGTGGTGCCCCACACTGGATGTCACTGTCATACAACAGGACTCATAATGAATTACATGATGGCTCTTCATATGGAACAGACTTAAGTAAAGGAAACAAGGCAGTGTCATCATGAAGAGAAGGCATGAGTCTCCCATTCATCTTTCTCTAATTATCCGAAGAGAGATGGACCACAGTCCACTGGACACACACCGTGGGTTTGAGGTTCAGTTCAGAGAGCATCCTAGTAGGGGTTTTATGAGGCCAGAGGAAAAGCAACCATGTCAATGAAGAACACAGCATCTGTTTGGAAGCCAAGCAGTCTGGATTTGGTTGCCAACCGGTTATAGGAGTTTTCTAAGGAAACTGGTTGCTGGTAACTCTGGGAGGCATGGAGGAACAAAGCCACCAGAATTATGGGAAGATGTGCTCAGAAACAGCTCTTCCTGCTGGAAGAAGGGGGCACTCTTGCTGCTTGTTGAAGCTGGTTCATTAACCTTAGAGTCATTTGGGGGGGGGGTAGGGACTTTAGGGCTCCAGAGAAGAAAGATTGTTTTTACACTGAGGGGTCAGTGTGCACTGGATATTTTCCATTTACTCCCCCAGGGCTGCTTTCTATTCTTCTTTGTCCTTCTCTGTGCTCCAGGAGACAGACCTTGTCACCCATGGGCCCCTTTCCTCTATCTTTTGGCCTCTCTCCCTGGCAGGGATGGGATGGAGAGAGGAGAGGAAGGCCAGGGTACCAACTTCCACAGCTTCTGTCTTTCTGTGAGTTGGCCTTGTCCCTCTACTGAAGGAAGAACAGAATACTCTTCTATTATACTTATTCTTTCTGGTTTTCAGTACATGATCTCTGACCTTGCCCCTTCGACTGTGATGATGACTACTCCTAAAATGTGACAGCATTGCCCTTGGCTGGGCCGCAGTTTCTTCACTGAAAGGGGACCTTGGTGGTGCATTTGTGTGTTCACCACAACGCTTATGGCTTCCACACCTGCATCCAATGTCCCCCCCCGCCGCCCCCGCCCAGTCTTCCAATGAAACTTTAATTGGTTCTGATTTTAACTTTTTATTCATACTTAATAACCTGAACTTCTACCCTAAACCTAAACAAATTTAATGTTTATTGAAGGCCAGCTATGAGTCTGATACTATATTAGACATTTTCATAAATCATAGTCTTTTACTTTTTTCACAATAACCATGCAAGGTATATTATGAATCTCATTTTGAGGTTCCAAAAGACGGAGCTTAAGACATCATGTCTATTTGGCATGGATGCCTACACCATAACCACTATGCCACACTTCCTAAATCCTTCATGCAACAAGGCAAAAAAAACCTGACGGATTAAAGTAGAAATACGAAGGTGCTCCTGGGTGGCTCAGTTAGTTGAGTGCCGACTTTGGCTCAGGTGATGATCTCATGTTCGTGAGTTCAAGCCCCATGTCGGGCTCTGTGCTGACAGCTCAGAGCCTGGAGCCTGCTTTGGATCCTGTGTCTCCCTCTCTCTCTGACTCTCCCCTGCTCTCACTCTGTCTCTGTCTGTCTCTCTCAAAAATAAACCTTAAAAATTTTTTTGAAGTAGAAGTAAGAACATAACCCACTCTATTCTTTGTCTGTTCTGTCCATGTGATAAAGATGAAGTTAGGGCCAAACAACCGTGTTAGAATCAGTCAGTTGTGAGCTACTAGGTTAAAAATGCAAACTAATTTCTTAAACTCATTTTGGGTTTTTCCCCTAGACAGTCCTCAGCTGTTGCTTCTGACTTTCTTGGCTCCATCCTTACCATCTATTCATCTGTCTTAAAATCAATTCACCATGGCTTCTGGATTTCTTGGATCCTTTTCTTCTTTCTTCATCATAAACCCCCATCTGTTAATTCCAACCCCTCTCCCTTCCTTGGCTTTGCTCTGCTTTTGCAGTCCTGGATTTTCAGGTCTCACATCAGCCAGTCTGACTAGCCCCCCCTTCAAGCTTTGGAGGGAAAGAAGGCACCTCACAGGGGAGATGCATTCCCCTTGGCACTGGGCTTGGTTAGTGGATGTTGTCTTTGTGCAAATAAGGTACAGCCTTGAGCTTGAATGGCACGTAGTGTGCCTGGAGGACAGGAGCTGAACAGAGTATTGGGATATTTGGGGGAAAAGCAAAGGACTTAATGTAACCAGAGCCTACAATGTGGGATTGTGGGATTGGGGTGTCAGGGCAGGCAGAAAAAGCCATAAGTAAACCATAATTAGGGTAAAATCATTTGTAACAAAGTGCTCAAGTTGGCAAGGATATGGATCAGTAAGCGTGAATCCTAAATACATTTTGATTGTGTTGGTGAAAGTAATCTTCAGCAGCCACTGCCTGTGTTGTGGCCCCTTCCACCCACCTGTGTTTACACATGCTTTTCCCACTGCATGGAAGTTCTAGTTAATACTAGGATTTTCTGATTCCTACACAGATAACAGGTTGCTATTTTTTGAGACTTCTGCAAAATAAACTACTCAATGTGTTAAGAGGGTATATGTAAATAAGAGCAATATGCCAAGGTTCACTAGAAATGACTTGTAGTCGGTTGAATGGTGACCCCCTACAAGGTGTGTCCAAGTAGTAACCCCTGGGACCTGTGATTTTGACCTTATTTAGAAAAAGGTCTTTGCAAATGTAACTTAGTAAAGGATTTGGGGATGAGGTCATTCTACATACGAGGGGCCCTAAATCCAATGGCCCATAAAGAGAGGGAGATCTGACATGGGGACACAGGGGGAACACTATGTGTAGACAAAGAAAGGGACTGGAGTTATGTAGCTACAAACCAGGGAACATGAAGGAATTCCAGAACCACCAGAAACTGGAAGGTGCAAGGAGAGAATTTCCTCCAGTCTTCAAAGGGAGTGTTGCTTTCTGACACTTGATTTTAGACTTCGGGTCTTCAGAAGTGGGGGAGAATACAGTTCTGGTATTTTCAGCCATCGAGTTTGTAGTAATTTGTTATAGCAGCTCCAGGGAAGCAATATATAGCTTTTAATTGAATAGAGAAAGAGTCTTACCCATAATCATATGTCTCTTTAAAATAGAGTACCATTGGGGCGCCTGGGTGGCGCAGTCGGTTAAGCGTCCGACTTCAGCCAGGTCACGATCTCGCGGTCCGTGAGTTCGAGCCCCGCGTCAGGCTCTGGGCTGATGGCTCGGAGCCTGGAGCCTGTTTCCGATTCTGTGTCTCCCTCTCTCTCTGCCCCTCCCCCGTTCATGCTCTGTCTCTCTCTGTCCCAAAAATAAATAAAAAACGTTGAAAAAAAAAATTAAAAAAAAAATAGAGTACCATTTTCAGAAGTATACGGACTTGTCATCATCATGGCCATATTCAGAAGGTATAATCTCATGATGAAAGTCATTTTCTTGATATGGCCGACAAGTCTTTTTGTAATAGTTTAATGTTTAGCCAAGCCTGGAAGCGCATTACACACTTTGTGTCTTTGATCTCTGCAAAGATTTCAAGGTGGTAATGACATTTTTTTCAAACGAACTACATGGTTTTGCTCAGGTTTCATCTCAGTAATTCATACAGTCTACTCAAATTGCTAGCCAACATTGATCTCCCCTTCCTAATGGCCTGTCGCCTTGCAGTTTTCGTAGAAAATATTTTGGGGTATCAATTAAATTTGATCCCACATTATGTAGCCTGGTACAGGTGAATCCTGATTGTGTAATAATAGCTACCACTTCCTGAGAATATATTTTTTGTGTGTGCATCATATATATCATCTCTAACCCCTTCAGAAATGCTGCAAGGTAAGTATTAACCATATTTTATAAATGAGGAAGCTGCAATTCAGGGAAGGTAACTGACAACGAATACAGGGCAGAATCATAACTGGAATTTGCTCTCTTTGACTCCAAAACCTGAAGACTTTCTACTGGGTTATTTCACTTTTTCAGAAATTTCTAAAAGTCAGTAATTTGAAATTTAAACATTTTTTTTCATTTTTTAAAATTCAATGAACTTAGGTCCTCCTACAACCATTCAGTTTCCCTACTGTATTTCTTTTTTTTTAAATATAATTTATTGTCAAGTTGGCTAACATACAGTGTATACAGCGTGCTCTTGGCCTTCAGAGAAACAATATCTGCTACACACCTATTGAACCTACAGTGTATCTGTACATCAATCTACACAGCCATAAATGAATGTTCATGTATGAATTCCAATTTGATGAAGTTTGAATAGAGCCTTTCCAGTTGTAAGAGCAGAGTTTAGGAAAACTTGAACTCTGAATTACTGGAAGCCATCTGAGAACTTGGTAGGATTGGCTTGGTAGGATTTCTGATGAGGCAGGGGCTTAAAAATGAGGTGAAAGAGATCTGAGGCTTTGGGGAGCAAAACGCCTATTTTTTCGCTAGATTGGACACCTAGTGGACACCTAGGGCCCAGACTTTCTTCCTTCTGCTTCCCATTTTAAGAAGAGCTTTGTGCTTCAGGCTTCTGTGTGCAGGCTTTCCTTTCCAGTGCATTCAACTGTTGATTTTGCTGGGGGTTTCCCTCCTTTGGCCTACTGCTGAGTAGAGCAAAGCTCACAGCTTTTCCCAAAAACACTGAAGCAAGCACAGAGCCCTCTAGCTATGTTTAGTGGTTGCTAACCACTAGCATCTGTGGAGAAATATGAAGCAGAAGCAATAAAAAAGTAAAAATTTTCGAGTTAATAACCTCCCCCCCCCCATTGCCCCTGGTGTTCATTGGATGCAATGAGCAAAAACTTTTGCTTATTTTTCCTTTGCTGTAAACACTTCTTCACTCTTAGAGGAGCCAAACTTCCCTTCCTTTTTTTTCCTTCCAGAATAGTGGATTTGGGTCTCACTCCTGTATAAAACGAGTCTCATGCTCTGTCATTCCTTCTTAATTGCTTGGCTTTTGATGATTAAATGTCATCCTTTTAATTTTGGAGTTTTTTGATTGACCTCTAGGGGGCAGCAACTCCTTAGTACTTAATGTCATTTTCCCAGATGGGATGATGTAAGCTTCCAGTGAATCCGTGTTGGCTGGTTTGCTCTCTCTTCTCTATTCAAATGTGATGTGATGTCACTGTTTTAATTCTATGCTTCCTTCCATTAACTAAAATAGTAAACATATGAGTCAAAGTCAGATGTCTTTGTAAATTAAAAGAGGACAAATTTGCATGTTCAATGAAAGAAGCAGTTGATAAACTGGCTTACAGCTTAATTTAGCTCACTTCCACTTTTCTGAAAATTATGGTGAAAAATTCATTTTTTTCCACTAAGTCACCCAAAAAATGGAGTGTTCTTTTTTTTAAAATAAAGTTTTTATTTAAATTCCAGTTACTTAACATACAGTGTAATATTAGTTTCAGGTGTCAAATATAGTGATTCCACAATTCTGTAAATCACCCAGTGTTCATCACGTGTTCAGTCTAATCTCCACCCTCTATTTCCCCCATTCCCCATCCCCGTAAGAGTCTGTTTCTTGGTTTGCCCCCCTTCCCCCCCCCCCCCCTTTGCTCATTTGTTTCTTAAATTCCACATAGGAGTGAAGTCATACGGTATTTATTTTTCTCTGACTTATTTCACTTAGTATAATACTCTTTAGTCCCATCTGCATTGTCGCAAATGGCAAGATTTTCATTCTTTTTGATGGCAGAGTAATATTCCATTGTGTGTGCGTGTGGGTATGCATATACACATATATATATACATATATATACACATCTTCTTTTTTTTTAAATTTTTTTTCAACATTTTTAATTTATTTTTGGGACAGAGAGAGACAGAGCATGAACGGGGGAGGGGCAGAGAGAGAGGGAGACACAGAATCAGAAACAGGCTCCAGGCTCCGAGCCATCAGCCCAGAGCCTGACGCGGGGCTCGAACTCACGGACCGCGAGATCGTGACCTGGCTGAAGTCGGACGCTTAACCGACTGCGCCACCCAGGCGCCCCTATACACATCTTCTTTATCCATTCATCAGTCAATGGACATTTGGGTTGTTTCCATAATTTGGCTATTGTAGGTAATGCTACCATGAACATTGGGGTATATGTATTCCTTTGAATTAGTACTTTTGTATTCTTTGGGTATATAAAAATTGTATTGTTGTGCTCCCTTCAGCAGCACATATACTAAAAATTGTATTGTTCTTTAACTGTTTTATGTGTTTGTTTCCACACCTGTACTGTAACCTTCATGAGGTCAAAGGCTACAGGTTACACTTTTCATGTATTATTTTTAATTTTGCCCCATGCTTATGAATGTATTTATATAGGTACTTAATAGTATGAAAGCTGTTGGCTTAAATTCAACTAAATTATTTTAAGTATAATTTAATATACTTAATAATATAAAATATAAAAAATATATAAAATATAAAATATAAAAATAAATAATAAATATAATTTAAATCTAATATTTAAGTACCTGTTTTAGAGAAGGCTTAATTCCAGATAATTAGGACACAAAGATAAATGAGATATAGTCTTTTTATTCTCAAGGACCTCACATGTCTTTTTAAAAGTCTTTATATCCAAATCTTTATGTATTGTTTTAAATAGGTACAAGAGACATGTGGTTCCAAGTTAAAGCAATGTATTGAGATTTACATTGAGAAGTGTAGCTCCTACTTATGTCTCCGCTCATCCCGGCTCCAAGTCCCATTAATCCCAAGTTGGTAATCATTTTTATTAATTTAACATGTCCTTTTAATGTTGCATTATATAGATGCAAGCAAATACACATGTACACATATTTTCTTATTTCTTTTTCATAAAAAGTTAGCACATGGGGTGCCTGGGTGGCTCAGTTGGTTAAGGATCTGACTTCAGCTCAGGTCATGATCTCACGGTTCGTGAGTTTGAGCCCTATGTCAGGCTCTGTGCTAATAGCACAGAGCCTGGAGCCTGCTTTGAGTTCTGTGTCTCCCACTCTCTCTGCCCCTCCCTCACTCATGTTCTGTCTCTCTCAAAAATAAATAAACATTAAAAAATTAAATTAAAAAAGTTAGCACATAAACCAGTCTTACCTTACTTTTACCACTTAATGTCTTCCAAAGATCTTTTTATTTCTGTACATAGTGTTCTTACCCTATTTTAATGACTGCATATATCTGACAAAGGGTCAGTATCCAAAATATACAAAGAACTTACACAATTCAACACCAAAAAAGCAAATAATCCAATTAAAATGGGCAGAAGGCACGAAGAAACATTTCTCCAAAGAAGACACACAGATGGCTAACAGACACACGAAAAGATGCTCAACATCACGAATCATCAGGGGAATGCAAATCAAAACCACAATGAGATATCACTTCACATCTGTCAGAATGGCTAAAATCAAAAACAAGTGTTTCTGACACCAAAAACAAGTGTTGGTGAGGATGCGAAGAAAAAGGAACCCTTGGTGGGAATGCAAACTGGTGTAAGCACTCTGGAACACAGTATGGAGTTTCCTCAAAAAATTAAAAACAGAGTTACCATATAATGCAGTAATTCCACTAGTGGGCATTTGCCCAAAGAATATGAAAACACTAATTTGAAAAGATACATGCATCCCCAAGTTTACTGCAGCCTTATTTACAATAGCCAAATTGTGGAAGCAACTCAAGTATCCACTGGTAGATGAATAGATAAAGAAGATGTGATATATGTACACAAACACACACAGTGGAATGGAACATACAATGGAATCTATAATGGAATGTTGCTCAGCCATAAAAAAGAATGAAATCTTGCCATTTGCAACAACACGGATGGTCCTAGAGGGTATCATGCTAAGTGAAATAAGTCACTTAGAGAAAGACAAATACCATATGATTTCACTCACACGTAGCACTTAAGAAATAAAGCAAATGAACAAAGAAAAAAAAAAACAACAAACAAAAAACCCCAGGCTTAACTATAAAGAACAAGCTGAGGCTTATCAGAAGGGAAGTGGGTAGGCGGATGGGTGAAAGACGGAGGGGACTGAGTGCACTTATCATGATGAGCGTGGGGTGATGGTGTTGCATCACTCTATTGTGTACCTGAAACTAATATAACATAACTATTACTATAACATACTATAACATAACTATAACCAGAATATGATTTTATATATTAACTATATTAACTATACTAGGATTACATTTTTTAAAAAAAGCTGTATAATACCCATTCTGTGTATGATTCTTTAACCCGGGATTTTCACCCTTGGCACTACTGAAATTTGGGGCATGATAAGTGTTGTTATGGAGGTTGTCCCTTGCAATGTAGAATACTGAGCAGCAGTCCTGGCCTTTGCCCACTAGATGCCAGGACCACCTTCTTTGGTGTGACAGCCAAAAATAAATCACCTTGGTTGAGAACCTCTGGGTTAAAGTCTTCTAGTGAGGACCACTTGGGTCACTTCCAATCTTTTATTATCACAAACCATGCAGGAATGAGCCATCTTATACCTGTTATTTCATATGTTTGCAGGATATAAATTACTAGCCATGGGATTACCAGCTGAAGTGAAAAGTACCTTTGTAAATTTGGAAATATTGCAAAATTTCCCACCATAGGGCCATTCTGTTTTAGAGATCCAGCAACAGTGGGTGAGATGGTGACTATCTTTCTGTGTAACAAGCAACAACATAAAGAGACATGAAGAATTGTGACAGGGGCACTCAGAGTCAGGTGTGGGGGCACTTAGTGCACAGATTGGGAACGGTCTTCTCTGAGAAAGAAGGTAGGATTTTATGGACTAGAACATGGAGCTCACTCCAGCTGGTTGGTAGGAGAGTGGGGACGGGACAGAGTTCGGTCTGTGTTAAGACAAAGCTGGGGGCACACGGGAGTCTCACTGGAGCTGCAAGGGATGTGTGTCTGGACCTTGACCCACCGTATGCAGTCATCCAGAGAGAGCTGGTGGGGAATGGGTTGGCATAGGGGATGGACAAGGGCAGAGCTCACATCGTCGGGGAGGTTCCCCTAACTCTCCATGCTCTGCCCTTGTTCCCCCTCCATCTGAGGTTGCCTCCCTTCTCTGCTTACCCCCCCCCCCCCCCCCCACCGCCGAGCATTCTGAGCAGACACCTAATTGCTTAGAATGGCCCACAAGGCCCTCTGTGACCTGCTAGGCTGTGACTCCGGGGAGAACTGAGGTGTTTCAGGAAATAGGGATGCACACAGGCTCGGTTTCTCATCCTCCCCTGGCTTCTCTCCTCTTCTATCCTTCATACACCAGGCCTGGCAAGCTGTGGGGGACTGGTTTCTGGGCCAGTCAGGTCAGAGGCGCACAAGGCTCGTCAGCAGGGATGGTGTGTGGCAATTTCATGAGTGTCTATAGTTCCGATCCTAAACTTTAATGTAGGTGGCATTGATGAATGTAGCAACTGGAAGCAAGCAAATTAATTCTGCTTCTGTAATTGTTGAGTTTCTTGGCATGTTATTCCAGCTAACAAAATACATTATATTTTCTTCTGCCTTTGACTGCTACTAAGTCACCAATATATATATGTTTATTTGTAGAAAGCTTCTTACCCAGGTTCCTCTTATATTTGTCTTCTTTCGTTGTCTATGGTTTGTGATCTCTTTTATCTTTATTGTCCTTTTGTGATACACTGAACAATGGCCTACCAAAGATGTCCACCTTATACCTGAAACATGTGAGTGTTACTTTATCATGGCAAAAGGGACTTTGCAGATGTGATTAAGGATGTTGAGATGGGGATTGTCCCGGATTATTCTCATGGGTTCCGTGGAATCACAGGGCTCCTAAGAGTTGGATGAAAGAGTCAGAGAGAAGTCAGAGTCAGAGAGAAGATGATGTGACCACGGCACCAGAGGTCTGCGTGATGCACTTTGGAGAGGAAGGGGCCACAAGCCAAGGAATACAGGCAGCTTCCAGAAGCTGGAAAAGTCAAGGAAAGGGATCCCCTGCTTAGGTCTCCAGAAAAAATCAGTCCTGCTGACACCCTGACGTTAGCCCGGTGAAACTGACTTCAGATTTCTGGCCTCCAGAATGTAAGATAACACATGTGCTGCTTTCCAGTGAACTTTGGTTGTAATTTGTTACGATAGCAACAGGAAATTAGTAACTACTAAAAACACCTTTCATTATCATCAATCCCAGGACCTATACTTTGGTGATCAAGAGCATAGGCTTTTGTGTTCAGAGTGAGGTTTCGTCTATTGAACAGTCCACTCAGTTCTATGGTTTTCAGGAACTCAAATAACCTGCAGCTGTGTTATGTTTCAACCTGTTATTTCATAGTTTCTTCTTTTCTTCTTCCTTAGTCATGAAAATGGAGGGCACCTGGGTGGCTTAGTATGTTAAGCATCTGGCTCTTCATTTCAGCTCAGGCCATGATCTCTTGGTTCATGGGTTTGGGTCTGCGTAGGGCTCTGTGCTGATAGCTTGGGATTCTCTCTGCCTCTCCCCACTCGCGTGCACGTACGCACGCATGCGCACTCTCTCTCGCTCGCAAAATAAATAAACTTTAAAAAAATCTGTAAAATTTTCTCTGTGCAACTGATCAGTGACATGATAGCAAGATATGTGTGTATATATATATGTATATACAATCTATACATACACACAGACAAATGCATTGTATATGTTATATATGTGTGTGTGTATGTATACGTGTGTGTGTATGTATATATGTGTGTGTGTATATATATACACACACACATATATACCAGGGCACCTGGGTGGCTCAGTTGGTTAAGCATCCAACTTCGGCTCAGGTCGTGATCTCTTGGTTCAAGGGTTAAAGGGTTCGAGCCCCACAATAGCTCAGAGCCTGGAGCCTGCTTCAGATTCTGTGTCTCCCTCTCTCTCTGCCCCTCCACTGCTCACACTCTGTCTCTCAAAAATAAATATTAAAAAAATTATATATCTATACACACATATGATGTATGTGTATAACATATATAATGTATATGTCTTGTGTGTATGTATAGATTGTAATATGTAAATAAATGTGTGTATATGTATATAGTATATATAGTTATCTATTCATGTATATATATTTCTGTAGAGAGAGTACATATGTATTTCTGTATGTATGTTTACATCACTGTAATTCCATCAGACCATCAGTAGGACTCTATGTTCCCATGTTGATAAAATAGTATTTATTCTCTCAGAAAGCTCTCGTAAAACTGGCAAGTTTAATTTTCTACTTAGTGATTTTTTTTCTGGAATTATTCCTCCCATTGCTTCCGGTCTTATTTGCCTCTATCCCAATGCTTGCTCCCTTTGGACTATATCCTAAGGCTATTATGGTTTTTTAAAGAGACATAGAAAGTGGCTATAACACTCAGGAAAAACAATGTTAAAATGCCAGGAAATATTAATGGGAATTGAAAATATGTTAAAAAAACATGTTTCAGGATATTGTTTTGCTTAACTTTGCTAGCAGCCCCCAATTATTCTTCATTTTTCTATAGAGGGATTATTTAATCACAATAATTGAGATTTTCATTTCCAGGGCAATTTAAAGTGTTTTGTGAAGGTTTCACATCGACTCATTATTATTAACCTCAGGGAGCAGAGACCTGAAGGGAAACAATGTGTGAAGGGAGAGAGCTTTTTAATGGCAGAGAGACTTAAATATAGGAGAATATTAGCTATTCCAAAACTAAAGTGTTTAATATAAACAGCCTTGAGAGATCCATAAACACAGAAACTTGATACATAATAAGGCTCACTTGGGCTTTAAATATTAAAAGGGTAAAATTAACATGTTTAAACACCCCTCAGGTTCAAGGATGTCTTTAAATCACTTTACATGTACTTTCCCTTCTTAAAACGAATTAGCCATGTCAATACATACATGACACCCCCTTATAGTCACTACTGTGAGAGCCTCAAGGCTAATTACAGTTTCTATATCCTGCCCTTGATCTTCAAGTTCTTTTCCCCGTTCTCTACTCAAACCTCCTTTTCCTCAACCGCCCTCCTGCGTAGAACACTTTATAGAGACCTCCAAATCTACTCCTAAGGCTCTCTGGGAATTTTTATGTATACTGGTAGTCAGCATCTGCAATGATTGGTTTTATCTTACCTACTAGAGCATGAACTGTTTGAAGGCAAAGGCTGGACCGTACTTTTGTGTCCATCATCATGGGCATCGTTTGTGACACGTCGTGTTCAATACATGTATTAACAACACAAAATAAAGGAAGTCACGATGTACTCTTCTTAGCTCAATTTTTCTTTAAACATTTCCATGGTTATCTTTGAAATATTTACAAGTTAAATAGTACCAGGATTTCCATGTCACATTAGTAAGGACTAACGATGTAGCTGGCTATTTTTTGTGGAATTTCTGTGTTGGAAGGAGACTGATGGAATGTGATGCCTTTCCCAGGTGGTCCATGGTCCCAATGGGAAGTAGACAAGGAAGGGAATTGTGTAGATGGTGTAAGACAGAAACAATCTCCCTCAAATATTCAGACAATGGAGCCTGTGAACATTCAAGCTCTTGTGGGGAGATGTTGATTAAGCATTATTTGTTTAATTTCGGTTAAATAGGCAGCACAAATGGCTAATTCAAGATAAAATCCACCTTGGGTATTGTAATGCCCAAATTTTTTACTTTATTTTGTTATCACAAAAATCACCTAGTCTGGTTTCTTTTCTATTAGGTAATACAACTGAAGCATTTGTTTGTTTGAGTCAAACAGGTAATTGTCTTCAGATTCCCTTTCCCGTTCAGTTAAGTTTCAGGGAATTACATTCACTTTCCATGGCTGATGGATAACAAGCCAAATGGTCAGTTGGTAAGGGAGTAAGGGGAGAACCCTACAGCAGACATTTTAGGAGAAAAAGAAGTGGTTGAACTATTTTTGTGGAAATACTGGTGTGAGACTGGTCTTTGCACTATTATTGGGAGCCTCATAATTACAGGGTTTTAGGAGTCCCTCTGGCTCTCCAAAGTGGTCTGAGGCTCAGGTTTGTACAGATAATGGCCCAGGGAAAAAGCCAAGGAGAGCCAGGGCTGAAGTACTTCCTTTAGTGCAGACCATTGAAGACTGCCTTGAAAATGCACTTACCTTAGAGAGCTACTAACATCAGAGCATATTAGTGTATCAGACCTCTCTGGTGGGTCAGCTAGCAGTAGGGTTGATGCAGTCACTTGGCATCCCTAGGCACCTGGAGATGAGCACTTGAAGGAGAAGGGAAATTGTGAAATAAGTATTGGAAATAAGTTTTGCCTGAAAAAAAACCCTGGTGTTTTTTTTTAAATTTTTTTAACGTTTATTTATTTTTGAGACAGAGAGAGACAGAGCATGAACAGGGGAGGGGCAGAGAGAGAGGGAGACACAGAATCTGAAATGGGCTCCAGGCTCTGAGCTGTCAGCACAGAGCCCGACGCGGGGCTCGAACTCACGGACCGTGAGATCATGACCTGAGCCGAAGTCGGACGCTTAACCGACTGAGCCACTCAGGCGCCCCCAAAAAACCCTGTTTTTAAATCTTCAGAGCAACCTGCTTATACCCAGAATGGCAAAGATAGCTCTTCTGCACGAATAAGCCATAAAATATTTGCTTGAATTATCCATTTCCCATTTACATCCTTCTTACACTTATACAGCTAAATGGAATATGCAGTGAATTTATTTAAAACAAAAAAAATTGCAAGTTTTCCTTATTTTAGCCTTGAGTCATTTTGCTATTTTTTCATATAAAACATTCAATTAATTATAAAACATTTGTCCTGTGCCATTACCCTTTCGATCATGTAAACATACACAGACTCTAATTACATAATTACTGGTTGTTAAAATGTGATGCTTGGATTTTGAAATGTTAAATGAGATCCGAAAAGTAAGATATGCAACAGAAATGGATTTGCTGTATTTCAGTTAGCACCATCAAAGCAAAATAATTTTTTAATCGCATTGCACAAACATCCCTGTTTTTTTCTCTCTGAAGGTAGAACACATAAAGCAACTGCTCCTTCTCATGATGAGCTCAAGATATTTTACATCAGTGTTACTGACCTACTGAATATCACTTTGAAAATATAGAGGAAGGAAAAAAACCCAGTGAAATAATATTTTAACAAGAAAATAAAAATTAAATGGCCAGCTTGCCTATATGAATGAATCTAGTTAACTAGCTGTTCAGTTCAGACGAAATTGAACCAGAAAGTCATCTAGACTCAAATTCTGAAACAAATTTTGTCCAAAATTAAGATTGGAACTTAAGAATTCTCTTAGCTATGATATTGTCTACTTTGAATCTTAGGTATAGCCTTTATATATTTTTTTATTGAAAAAGAGTAAATATGAAAAGAAAAAGCATTTATTTACAGGCCACCCCTCAATAGCAATCATTTTGTTTCTAAAAATTCAGAGAAGTTTAATATACACAATGTGTCTTCAATGAAATGGTTTAAATAGAAGCTGAACATCTATGAGCTTCTTTGAATGGATCTGGTTTGGTTTGTAGAAGGAATTGATTTTGGCCTTTTCTGTTCCCTAAATTTCTTTCTATTTAATCACTCTATTTTGGAGAATTGTCAGCTTCATCTAGGCAATGCTTCTCAGGTTTTAATGCATGTGACTCCCTGGGAATCTTGTGAAAGTGCAGGTTCTGATTTAATAGGTCTGCGTTAGGCCTGAGACTCTGAATTTATAACAAGCTCCCAGGTGACGCTAATGCTTTGGGACTACACTTTAAGCATCAAAGACTTAGCGAAATGTTTTAACCTTTAGTTGTCTCAGTAGTCCTTGAAAACTGGCTTGCAGGGCAGAATTGAGGTCTGTCTGTAGGGACTGGCTATGAAATGCACATCATAGGGGATAATTCCCCTTGGCTGATCTTCCTATTGCTTTATTTTTATTTTTATGTTTATTTATTTAATTTAAATTTTAGTTAACATACAGTGCAATATTGGTTTCAGGAGTAGAATTCAGTGATTGATCACTTACATTCCACACTCAGTGCTCATCACAAGTGCCCTCCTTAGTACTCATCACCCATCTAGCCCACCCTCCACCCACCTGTCCTTCAGCAACCCTCAGTTAGTTCTCTATTGTTAAGAGTCTCTTGTTGTTTTTTCCTTCTCTTCTCTCCCCCGTCCCCTGGTCCCATATTTTCGTCTGTTTTGTTTCTTGAATTCTACAGATGAGTGAAATCATAATGGTATCTGTCTTTCTCTGATTGACTTATTTCATTAGCATAATACTTCTAGTTCCATCCTTGTCATTAGAAACGGCAAGATTTCATTCTTTTTTTTTTTTAATTTTTTTTTCAACGTTTTTAATTTATTTTTTTGGGACAGAGAGAGACAGAGCATGAATGGGGAAGGGGCAGAGAGAGAGGGAGACACACAGAATTGGAAACAGGCTCCAGGCTCCGAGCCATCAGCCCAGAGCCTGACGCGGGGCTCGAACTCACAGACCGCGAGATCGTGACCTGGCTGAAGTCGGACGCTTAACCGACTGCACCACCCAGGCACCCCAAGATTTCATTCTTTTTGATGGCTGAGTAATATTCCATGGTATGTATATACCACATCTTATTCATCCATGCATTAGTGGGTGGACATTTGGGCTTTCTATATGGTTTGACTATTGTTGATAATGCTGCTATAAACATTGGGGGTGCACGTGTCCCTTCAAATCAGTATTTTTGTATCCTTTGGGTAAATACCTAGTAGTACAATTATTGGATTGTAGGGTAGTTCTATTTTTAGTTTCATGAAGAACCTCCATACTGTTTCCAGAGGGACTGCACAAATTTGCATTTCCATCAACAGTGCAAGAGGGTTCCTCTTTCTCTGCATCCTCGCCAACACCCCTGTTGTTTCTTGTGTTGTTAATTTTTAGCCATTCTTTTTAAATTTTTAAAAAATTTTTATTTTTGAGAGAGTGAGAGACAGAATGCGAGTGGAGGAAGAACAGAGAGAGAGGGAGACACAGAATCTGAAGCAGGCTCCAGACTCTGAGCCGTCAGCACAGATACCAATGCGGAGCTCAAACTCATGAACCACGAGTTCATGACCTGAGCCGAAGTCAGACATTTAACCAACTGAGCCACACAGATGCCCTGATTTTAGCCATTCTTACAGGTGTGAAGTGGTATCTCATCATGGTTTTGATTTGTATTTCCCTGATGATGAGTGGCGTTGAGCAGTTTTTCATGTGTCTGTTGGAAAAATGTCTATTCATATCTTCTGCCCATTTCTTAACTGGTTTATTTGGGTTTTTTTGGGTGTTGAGTTTGATAAATTCTTTACAGATTTTGGATACTAACCTTTCATCAGATATGTTGTTTGCAAATATCTTCTCCCATTCTGTAGGCTGCCTTTCAGTTTTGTTAATTGTTTCCTTTGTTGTGCAGAAGCTTTTTATCTTGATGACATCCCAATACTTCATGTTTGCTTTTGCTTCCCTTGCCTTTAGTGATGTGTCTAGTATGAAGTTGCTGTGGCCAAAGTCAAAGAGGTTTCTGCCTGTGCTCTCCTCTAGGATTTTGATGGTTTCCTGTCTCACATGTAAGTCTTTCATCCATTTTGATTTATTTTTGTGTATGGTGTAAGAAAGTGGTTTGGTCTCATTCTTCTGCATGTCGCTGTCCAGTTTTCCCAACACCATGTGTTGAAGAGATTGTCTTTTTTCCATTGGGTATTCTTTCCTGCTTTGTCAAATATTACTTGACTGTATAGTTGTGTGTCCATTTCTGGGTTTTCTATCCTATTCCATTGATTTATGTGTCTGTTTTTGTGCCAGTACCACACTGTCTTGATGACTACAGCTTTGAAATACAGCTTGAAATCTGGAATTATGATGCCTCCAGTTTTGTTTTTCTTTTTCAGGATTGCTTTGGCAATCCTTTTGTGGTTCCATACAAATTTTAGGATTGTTTTTACTAGCTCTGTGAAAAATGCTGGTGGTATTTTGATAGGGGTTGCATTAAATGTGTAGATTGCTTTGAGTAGTAGAGACATTTTAACAATATTTTCTCTTCAAATCCATGAGCATGGAATTCTTCTCCATTTCTTTGTAGCCTTTTCAATTTCTTTCAGATGTATTCTATAGTTTTCAGAGTATAGATCTTTCACCTCTTTATTTAGGCTTATTCTTAGGTGTATTATTGTTTTTGGTGCAATTGCAAATGGGATCAATTCCATGATTTCTTTTTCTGCTGCTTCATCATTGGTGTATAGAAATGCAATAGATTTCCACACGTTGATTTTATATCCTGTGACTTTGCTGGATTCACGTATTAGTTCTAGCAATTTTTTGGTGGAGTCTTTCAGATTTTCTACATAGAGTATCATGCCATCTGCAAATAGTGAAAGTTTGACTTCTTCCTAGCTTATTTGGTTGACTTTTGTTTCTTTTTGTTGTCTGATTGCTGAGGCTAAGACTTCCAGTACTATGTTAAATAGTAATGGTGAGAGTGGACATCTTGTCTTGTTCCTGATCATACAGGAAAGACCCTCAGTTTTTCCCCATTAAGGATGGTATTAGCTGTGGGTCTTTTGTATACGGTCTTTATGATGTTGAGGTATGTTCCACCGAGCCTTACTTTGTTGAGGGTTTTTATCAAGAATGGATGCTGTATTTTGTCAAAACGACTGCTTTAAAAGTGTTTACTATGGACATTTTTCTTAGCATTATAAACTTGAAAATCTTTGAATAAAAGCAAGTCATTCTTTTAATGAAAAAAAGTCTTTCTTAAAAAATCTTACTTTAAAAATCAAATTTCTTTCTTTTTTAAAAAAATTTATTTTTTTATTTTTAAAAATTCACATCCAAATTAGTTAGCATACGGTGCAACAATGATTCCAGGAGTAGATTCCTTAGTGCCCCTTACCCATTTAGCCCATCCTCCCTCCCACAACCCCTTGAGTAACCCTCAGTTTGTTCTCCATATTTATGAGTCTCTTCTGTTTTGTCCCCCTCCCTGTTTTTATATTATTTTTGTTTCCCTTCCCTTATGTTCATCTGTTTTGTCTCTTAACGTCCTCGTATGAGTGAACTCATATGATTTTTGTCTTTCTCTGACTAATTTCACTTAGCATAATACCCTCCATCCAGTTCCATCCACGTAGTTGCAAATGGCAAGATTTCATTCTATTTGATTGCTGAGTAATACTCCATTGTATATATATATATATACCACATCTTCTTTATTCATCCATCGATGGACATTTGGGCTCTTTCCATACTTTGGCTATTCTTTACATTTTTTTTTAACGTTTTATTTATTTTTGAGACAGAGAGAGGCAGAGCATGAACAGGGGAGGGGCAGAGAGAGAGGGAGACATAGAATCTGAAACAGGCTCCAGGCTCTGAGCTGTCAGCACAGAGCCCGACGTGGGGCTCGAACTCACGGACCGTGAGATCATGACCTGAGCCGAAGTCGGACGCTCAACTGACCGAGCCACCCAGGTGCCCCAACTTTGGCTATTCTTGGTAGTGCTGTTATAAACATGGGGATGCATGTGTCCCTTTGAAACAGCACACCTATATCCCGTGGATAAATGCCTAGTAGTGAAAATGCTGGGTCGTAGGGTGGTTCTATTTTTAGTTTTTTGAGGAACCTCCATACTGTTTTGTAGATTGACTGCACCAGCTTGCATTCCCACCAACAGTGCAAAAGAGATCCTCTTCGCATCCTCGCCAACATCTGTCATTGCCTGAATTGTTAATGTTAGCCATTCTGACAGGTGTAAGGTGGTATCTCATTGTGGTTTTGATTTGTATTTCCCTGATGATGAGTGATGTGGAGCATTTTTTCATGTGTCAGTTGGCCATCTGGATGTCTTCTTTGGAGAAGTGTCTATTCATGTCTTTTGTCCATTTCTTCACTGGATTATTTGCTTTTTGGGTGTTGAGTTTGATAAGTTCTTCATAGATTTTGGATACTAACCCTTTATCTGATATGTCATTTGCAAATATCTTCTCCTATTCTGTCGGTTGCCTTTTAGTTTTGCTGATTGTTTCCTTCGCTGTGCAGAAGTTTTTATTTTGATGAGGTCCCAGTAGTTCATTTTTGCTTTTGTTTCCCTTGCCTCGGGAGACGTGTTGAGTAAGAAGTTGCCGTGGCCAAGATCAAAGAGGTTTTTGCCTGCTTTCTCCTGGAGGATTTTGATGACTTCCTGTCTTACATTGAGGTCTTTCATCCATTTTGAGTTTATTTTTGTGTATGGTGTAAGAAAGTGGTCCAGGTTCATTCTTCTGCATGTCGCTGTCCAGTTTTCCCAACACCACTTGCTGAAGAGACTGTCTTTATTCCATTGGATATTCTTTCCTGCTTTGTCAAAGATTAGTTGGCCATACGTTTGTGGGTCCATTTCTGGGTTCTCTATTCTGTTCCATTGATCTGAGTGTCTGTTCTTGTGTCATAAAAATCAAATTTCTAAAAATGAATCTCAGAGTTATAAAACAAAAATACTTTAAAATATTTAAAGATCTATCTCAAAAGAGATTAAGAAGGTAATATTTGTACATCTTGAATGAAACACATTAATAGTTCCTTAAAATCCAGGAAGTAACAAGATAGAATCTTTTGTCCATAGAAACGGACTTGTGTTAGCTTCTGAATATGAACATCTATCAAAAAGTTCTATATTCAGGCCTTCAGTATTTCTGTCTCTCTCAGAGAGCGTTTTCAAATTCATTAAAAGATATGATCCTTTCTGTAGTTGTGCGAGGGATTCCCACTCTGGTAACTGTGGTAAGCAGAAGGAGTGAGAATGGCACCTTTCCTGTATCACCAGAGAGATTTGAAGGTCAAATAAATTTTAAAATTTCATAAAGAGATGTGGGAAGTAAAAGTATGAGGGATTTCCCCTCAGCAGCATAAGAGTGCTTTTTGTTTAAATAATATCCAAGGGCCATGTATTAATAATGGAAACTCATTTGAGCTTCCGTTTCAGCTTGGGTGTGCGGGAAGAAGGTATACGTACAGAACCACTGTGCCCTGGATTTGCTTGTTTTTATTATTCATTTATTTTGGGGATGAAATGTTTTCAATAGTAAATACACTTTTTCGGGGATATACTTTCTGATTTTGCAAACGGTTTAGACAGGTGCTTCTCAAAGTGGGGTCTCCAAACCAGCAGTATTAGCATTGCCTGGGAACTTGTTTGGTTGTTTTTCCTGAATTTTTATTTAAATTATAGTTAGTTAACATATAGTGTAGTTTTGGTTTCAGGAGTGGAACTTAGTGATTCATCACTTACATATAACATCCAGTGCTCATCCCAACCAGTGCCCTCACCTGGGAGCTTGTTAAAGATGCAAATTCTCAGATGGCACAAGATCTATTGAATCAGAAACTCTGAGGGTGGGGCCCAGCCATCTGAAGTTTAAGGAGGTCTGCAGATGATGCTGTTGGAGATTTAAACTACATCAGTTGTTCTCAACAGGGGTGGATTTGCCCTCCACCGCCTCCTGGAGACTTTTGACAATGTCTAGAGACATTGTTGGTTGTAACAACTGAGAGAAGGGAGCTACTGCCATCTAGTGGGTAGAGGGCAGGGATGTTGCTGAGCATCTTAACCATGCGGGGGGGCCCCCCCTTTCCCTGCCCCCTCACCCCCACCCCCACCCCCAACGAAGAGCCCAGCAGTTCAAAATGTGGAGGCTGAGAAACTCTGGACTAAATCCTTAAGGAAATCAATAAAGAAAGTAGCTAAATTTAGTCAATAGAAAGGCAGAATGGATTAGAGAATGAGCAACGGTGTAGAATTTAGGTTCTGGTTCTGCTAATTAATAGTTGTGTGATTTCATGTAAATCTCTTAATCTCTCCAATTCTGCTGTCTCATTTATAAAATGGGAATAATCCCTGCCTATTGCATGGATTACTATGAGGATAAAATGAGATAATGTGTAGGAACACACCTAGTAAACTGTAATGCTAATCAAATTTAATGGAAGGATTTTTCCAGCGGGGGGTGGGGAAGGGTGGAGGGAAAGTGTAGACTAGAGGTGGGAGGAGGGTGCTGTAAAGGGTTAGAGCATCTGATTCAGCTGTCTGAAAATAACCAGATTCTGTGTACATCAGAGTTGTGCCGATTTTTTCCTTAGTGCTTCTTACATCGTTTCCTGTAACTACTTGAGTGTAGTCATTCTTTCAGTCACT
Organism: Neofelis nebulosa; assembly: GCF_028018385.1. Classification (NCBI taxonomy): domain Eukaryota; kingdom Metazoa; phylum Chordata; class Mammalia; order Carnivora; family Felidae; genus Neofelis; species Neofelis nebulosa. Next base: position 170,509,025 of record NC_080782.1, read on the forward strand.
GCAAGATACAGAAATAGCATGTTCTCTCTATGCTAGAGGTTCTCAGACTTAAGCCTGTGTCAGTCACCAGGAGATTTCCATTCCATTCCATTCCATTCCATTCCATTCCATTCCATTCCATAGAACACTTAACCCTCTTCATAAATTTTCAAGAGTTTTCAATAGTATATTGTTGGCTATAGGTACAATCGTCACAGCTTCTTTCTTTTGCCGAACTGAAACTTTAAGGTTATTGATTAATACTCTCAATTTCCTGGTCCCTGGCAACCTCTATGCTGTTCTCTGCTTCTATGACTTTGACCTCTTCAGAAACTTCATGTAAGTAGAATCACACAGTATTCACCTGCTTGTGACTGGCGTATATCACTCAGCACAATGTCGTCCAGGTTCATCTTTTGTTGTCATATACTGTAACATCTCCTTCTTCCTACAGATTACATGGTATCCTGGTGTGCATGTATTACACATTTGTTGTATCCATTCATCTGATCACGGACATTTAGGTTGTTTCCACATCTTGGCTATTGTGAATACTGCAATGAATATGGGAGTTGTGGATTATCTTTTCGAGATCCCAATTTCAATATTTTTTGGACAAGTACCCAGAAGTGGGATTGCTGGATCATATGGTACTCGTACTTTTCATTTTTCGAATGACCTTCCCACTGTGTTCCAGAGCGGCTGTACTGTTTTACATTCCCATCATCAGTGAACAAGGGTTCCATTTTCTCCACATCCCTACCAATGAGGCACGACCTCTACCAGGAGTTTCTTGTTAAAGCTTGTTGAAGCATAGATTGATGGGTTCCTGATCCCCAAGGTTTTTCACTCAGGAGGTCTGGTGGGGGGTGGTTGAGAAGTTACATTTTGAGGATGTCCTGGGTGATGCTGCTGTTGGTCTGACGACCACATTTTTAAGAGCTGCTGTAGATCCCATCGCTAACCAGAGGACAGGAGAAAGTGGTTAGAGCTAATTTATAATTGTCACTGACAAGCTTTGACTTCAATGGCTTTTTTTGGCCAAGACTCTTCTGACATAAGGAATAGCTCTTATTTTCTTGGCAAGTGAAACCATCTCCCTTATTAAGTCCTTGCCTGAAAAGGCCCCTTTATTTCTCTTTCCTATTTTCGATGATGTTAACAATTTTAGTAATTTAGTATTGATAATGGCTTGTTCTCAGTTAATTGAGGCCACTTTAATTTAGCAATCACATTTAATGGTAGAGGATACATACTTGGCTTAAACAAAGACAGGATGTTCTAATGTATTGTATATAAAGAATAGTTTTGTTATTCAGTGTTTATCTTGAATTCAGGAAATACTGTGATATCAAAAAAGCAAAAACATGAACACGGTGGGACAGGTCTGAATTGAAGCCTTTGTATTTGAAATATTTTTTACAGTATGGCACAGACTACTTGTCCGAGAGTCATTTGGGATATTTGCTTAAAGTACAGTTTCCAGGGCCCCACTCCAGAAGTGAGGGTGCTTAAATATTAGTTGCTGTAGAGGGACTCTGAGGAGGGACCCTGCAGGGTTCTGCACAGAATGATGTCAGCAAAATGGCCGAATAGTTTTCTACCATCTTCCCCCCACAAAGAACACTGTGAATCTCCAATGACACATCATTATCCTCCAAAGTCTATGGTGTACATCAGAGTTCACTGTTGGTGTTGTACCTTTACGGGTCTGGACAAATGTATAATGACCTGTGTCCATCACTATTGTATCATATAGAGCATTTTCACTACCTTCAAAACCCTCTGTGTTGGTTTCATTCCTAGGTCCCCACTGTGCTGTGTAGAGTGTGACATAATACATATTTGTTGAATAAGTATCTGCTGTGCGTTAAGGTACATGTTTCATACTCATGTCTCTGAAAATCATTGAGTTTTTAACACTGAAAAGATTATTTGCCTTCCCTTGGTTTTGTTACAGTTGGGGACGCTGGAGTACAAAAGGTCGGTTGCTTGTTCAAGGTCCTGTATCTAATTAGTGACAGAGATAGAGCTAGACTGCAAACGTTTTACCTCCTGTAATATTTCTTTGTCACTTCACAGACTGAACACAGGGCGGAACAAGGAGCAGTGTTATTGGTGCCTAGTTACACACTTCTGTTTTAAGTTAGACTTTTCTTTTTGTCGTGAGAAACATGAACAATTGTTTTACTAATCCATCACCTCTCCTCCTTGTTTCTAGCCTCATTGGATGCCTCACTTCCAATCCCCGAATCAAACAAATATTTTCAACCCTTCTGTACCTTTGCTTACACTGTTCCTGCTTTCTAGAATGTCCTTCCTTTCTCCTCCTCAGTCTTCAAATCGCAGCTCAGCCAAGACTTCCTGACCTCACTCAATGTATTATTTACTTTTTCCTCTGAGGTCCTGTAGCATTCCAAATATAACTGGCAAACTGCATGAGAGACACCGTCTCCCCTCAGAGCCTCCTAACTGATAATGACTGCTAAGGGTAAGTTGGGGTCTTGGAGGAGATATAGAAACGATACAGGACTCTGACTTCTTTACTTGGAATCATTCTTATGCAGAACGAGGATCACCAAATGTACCCAGGGAACATAGATTCCCTCTTTGTATTGATATGTAGCATATTCAGCCCATGGGAGTCTTCTGGTCCTCTGGGTACAGTATTGCCTGCTGAACTCTGCCCAATGAACACCTCTGGCTCAGTTCTGATTTCTAGGCTCAAAAGACCCCTTTCTCATGTTGGTGACAAACAGAATGACTTCCTGTTTCCTATGAAATTCTGCCTTTTTTGTGTTGGTGGTCTCTCTGACCACATTATAGTTCCTAAAACATAACAAAATCTCGGCGGGGCACCTGGGTGGCTCAGTCAGTTAAGCGTCCGACTTCAGCTTAGGTCATGATCACACGGTTCATGGGTTCAAACCCCGCATTGGGCTCTGCTGACAGCTGGGAGCCTGGAGCCCGCTTCAGATCCTGTGTCTCCCTCTCTCTCTGCCCCTCCCCCACTCATACTCTGTCTCTCTGTCTCTCAAAAATAAACAAGATCTTGCCAATTCAGTACTCCCAGCACACAGCAAGAACCACACACATAGGGGGTGGTTATGAGCTTTCCTCACACCAGCTAGTAAGCACTCAGTAAACACTGGTTCAGTAAACATATCAGAAAATGAAGAAAAGTAACCTATAATTTTACATGGCAGTGAAATGCAAACAGACTTTACTCTAGGCAGCAAGGCCCACACAATATTGTTTTAATACCTTAGCTGAGGTAAAAAGTTTGCCCCTCGCAAATGAAGTATATAAAACTCACAATATTTATTTGTAATAGCAATTAGCTTTTCAATGTCTTCCCGATGAATCAGCCATGGCCTACCTCAACCCAGGTTGCCTGTGTTTCCTTAGTCTTACGTTTCCTTAAATATATACTTAATATGCTGTATGTTCCTTATTACTGCACTTAAATGAAAGTAGACACAGGCATATGGTATATTTTTGTATCAGGAGTCAGGTTCTTATCAATTAGAGGGATAGTGAGCCAGGGTCCAGGACTCACTGTACCTTTAGTGGCTGAGCATCTTGCGGTCCCTTAAGAACTTCTGAAGTATGTGAAGTGTTCATTGATACATTTCCCACTAGGCCTTCGATCAATAGTAATTGATAGTTATACAGAGTAGGTCTTTGTATTGTTAGAAGATATGTAGCTATCACGAACAGCGTGAGCCTTTCAATCTTGCTAGAGTGACATGTATCGCTCATAAAATCTTTTTTCTGCGGTGATATTAATATGTATAGAAAACTCTCAAGTAAACATTACTGATATTAATTAACTATGGCAGGCAATTATTTAAAAAAATCCATTTGCAAGGCTGAGACAACTCTCTTTTCAACCACTGCCTCATTCTTCCAGTCAAATATTTATCGAACTCTCAAAACTTACAAAGAGCTGAGCTTGATGAAGAGAATATAACCACCACAATAGCAGCTTATCGAGGCCTTGCTACGGACCTACATGCACTATACTGTTTCTCTGCCCTTCTATTGTAGACTTCTATATATATATATTTAATATTTATTTGTTTTTAAGAGAGTGAGAGAGACAGAAGTGGGGGGGGATAGAGAGAGGGGGACAGATGATCTGAAGAGGGCTCTGCACTGATAGCAAAGAGCCCAATGAGGGGCTCAATCTCATGAACCATGAGATCGTGACCTAAGCCAAAGTCGGACACTCAACAAACTGAGCCACCAGGCACCCCAAGACTTGTATATTTTTAATTCTGCACAGCCTACTTGAGGAACTAAACAGTCCATGATCGACATGCTGTTTGTGAACTCCTTTAAAAGCAAATCACATATTTGACTTCCATTTCAACAAAAGCATCAACCTGTTCCTGAGGACCTAGTATCATGGGTTATGAAAGAAGCGTTGTGTATAATTTATGACCACAGGGTGTTATATAATCTGGTTAATTAAGCCATAAAGGTAAAAACACACAAATGTTATGAGGCACCCTCATAGCGCTGTATGTATAATTTTTGGAAGAATTCAAGGGAAGGAACTATGCATACAGGATCACGTAATGCAACTGGCTGTCTTCACTGGTGTTGACTGACTCCACAGTGTGGTGCTAAGATCATAAAGCTATACCCTGGTTAAGGCTTTCTTCCAGTCAGATGAGTAAAACATGAACAAACCTCACTTTTGTTTCTAATCTGGGCTTTCGAGCGTACTTTTCATCCATGGGCCTCCCAGGCTTGTTTTAGCATTCAAACAGAAGCCGAAGACCAGAAAGAGTCCAGGTGGCAAGTGCTTGCTTCTAACTTGCAGGGGAAAAAAAAGCAACAAGAAAAGAATTTAATTTCCCTGCGAAAAACATGGAGCAGCTGTTCTTTGCAGTAAGAGTATTGGCTTCTACAGACCATTATACACAGTGTGCATTATGTGCAAGGCTAAAGTTCTGGAACCTTATAATTTGAGGTGTGTGTGTGTGTGTGTGTGTGTGTGTGTGTGTGTGTATTTCTCCAATCAGCCTCCTTGCTGCATGACTCACCGTGGCATTGTGATGAGAGAAAGATGGAAAGATGAATCAGATGAATTAGCTCCTTTAAGAGCCAGTATTTCCACCCACTGCTCTGCCAGTTATGTCAGTCCTCCTTTCTCCAAGCTTTCCCTTCCTGGAAGGAATTCTGGCTAATTCACACCAGCAGCACATGGCACTATGGTCAAGGTAGAGTTCTGAGGAGAGCTTCTGAGCTGAGACAATCCATGTTTCCATGGAAGATAAGGGGATTTAAAAAAATCATTAATGTTTATTTTTTAAGGGGGGCAGGGGCAGAGAGAGAGGGAGAGGATCTAGAGTGGGCTCCACACTAATAGCAGAGAGCCCAGTGTGAGGCTCGAATTCAGAAACCACAAGACCATGACCTGAGCTGAAGTGGGACGCTTAACCAACTGAGCCACCCAGGTACCCCTAGGGGATGTTTTTGACAGAATGAAAGGATAGAATGAAAAAATGGTTCCTTTCCCCTGTGATGAAACAGGTTCAAATGTCACAGTTAAGCAAAAGGTCGAAAACTAGTTAGCATCCTAAAATCATTGTTTGCTAAAATAAGCAAACTGGATTTTTCTTTTGTTTATATATTCTCTTGCTTCATAGATATTTGGTGTATTATGCTAAATGAAAGTAAGTTTTCTCAAATCCTAATATATTCTAAATTTGATCATTACTAAAATGTTATTCTCTGTTTAGTGTTTTCTGTTATGTTATTACATTATCCACCAGAGATCAGTGAAACCCTACTAGTTAGATAAGAAAGTTTAAATAGCTTCTATTTCCTGTAATCTTACTTTATAATAAATGATAACATTGAAGTGTTATTTCTTCTATAAACTAGTCTCAAACTCAAGTTGTTGCAGAGGAGATATATATATATATAATATTATATGGTATATAATATTTAAGAAATGTTCATATATTTAAAGATACGAGTAGCTCCTAGACACTCATAGAATTGTTAATCTGAAGTCTGAATCACTTGCAGTTTTGGGCACAATTTTGTGTGAATATGCATTTTTCTGAGAATTGGATCCAGAACTTTCATCATTTCCCTCAAAGGATCTGTGATTCAAAAAAGATTATGAATTACTATATGAAATAAATAATGTAACTTTTATAGTTTAGGTATTGACAAATAGCATTTAAATATCTTGAGACTTACCAGATAACACTAACAGGAATTATCACAATTCAGAAAATATGTTTTCCTGTTAATAAAATAAAAGTCTTTCTCCAAAGTCTGTGTTGCAGTAAACACTTAAATGAAAAGTATTGTGGGATATTTTCACCCTTTTACTTCTGGCAGTGAAGATACCACCATGTATTCGTGATGTGTGCTGACATTTTATAAATCAGAACTTGTCATTTTATGGCTCAATAGTTAACCTAAAATAGAGTAGGTTTGCATCCCTACATTTCAGATCTTTGAATCCACAACTACCTACTGGATTCCTTGTTGTTTAACTACATTAATGATGGACCTCTAAAAATTTAACAGGGTGTATATGCAGTTTATCTGGTTCTGTCATTAATATGGCCAAGAACAAAAGTCTCAATTTTTTTCTCCAAAGTAAATTTTATCAATACATGAACTACATGCTGCTTTTTTAAAAAAACTATTTTTTCCCAAGTTAGTTTCTTAGCACAGGCATTTGTAGAGTAGACTGACCAATTGTGACATTTTAAAGTGGTCATAAGGAAGTAAAATTTCTCCATTTCAAAATATTGAAAGGCTCAGACATGTCATTTTTTTTCAAAATGTGGGTTCCTAGTGTATTGTTGGGCACTGTATTAAGCACAGTGTATCTGGCCTAGTGAAAATTAAAGGTGTCAGAGTCCAAATAACTCACTGTAGACATAAATAAACAGACTTTTCTGGATGGCTCTTTAGTAGGCCAAAGGAATCAGAGACCACCTGTTTGGTTCTCTTTAACCCATTCCCATTCTCTGATAGATTTGAAGACTCACTCTCAGGCACTTCTAGAACCAGGAAACAAGACCCCAGTGCTCTGTGTCATGGATGACCATAAATTATTGGCACCACCTAGGCAATCCTATATTTTCCAATCCTTTTTTCACAAAGTAGGGCACTCATTTGCCAGCCATTTTTAAGAGTCCTAGCCATGTGGCCATGCTGGGCCTAGACCAACACCTCCCTCCACCTTCTCTCACTGGGGCTGAAGTAAAACCAAAATGGAATACTTCAAAGGCTTACAACTCTGTTGTCTGTGAGTTGAGAGTATTGGTTATTAGAGTTGCTACATTCAAGCTCAATGAAGGAATGTCCAAATGTTACATGTATGCACACGTAACTAGGGATTTAAGAAGCTTGATTTGGAAAACATGTAGGCTTATTAAATTTGTGCCTCATCTCTTTCCAAACTGTGACTAAAATCACCATCTCAGGGACACGTGGGTGGCTCAATCGGTTAAGCGGCCGACTTTGGCTCAGGTCATAATCTTGCAGTTTGTGAGTTCAAGCCCCACATCAGGCTCTGTGCTGACAGCTCAGAGCCTGGAGCCTGCTTTGGATTCTGTGTCTCCCTGCCTCTCCCCCCCCCCCAACCCCCGCCCTAGCTCGCACTCTCTCTGTCTCTCTAAAAAAAATAAATAAACGTTAAAAAAAATTAAAATCACTATCTCATAAGATAAAATACAAAGTTCTCATTGTGAGAAGGACAGGAACATCTCAGACAAAAAACTGCAACAAATTTGGAGTCATTCAGAAGTGGGTTGAATCTACTCAGGGATTGTTTTGTCCTTGGTCAAATTACTTAATCTACCTGAACTTCAGTTTCTTCATCTGTTAAACTAGAAACTGGGGGGGACGAATAGCATGGACATCAAATGGCTTTGTAAGTATCAAATTCTTACATGATCTATAGAAGAAATATAGCTCATGGCAGGCACTCAGTGGGTAGTCATCACAGCTTACTTCGCACACCCATCTGGCCACAGACTTTCCCAGGATAAAGAAAAAACTCTTTGAAAACATTTATTTATAGGTCATAAATTATAATCAAAAGTGGAAAGGCAGAGCAAAGCACTAGACTAGTACTTTCAAAATACTTTAAAATATCTTTAAAAGTAACACGTAGACTGAACATAATTAAAAATACATCTTCCCAAAATCAACTTCGATTTTGTCTTGCTTGGAAAAGAAAAGTGATAATAACAGTAGAAAAAATCCACCTTTTTTGAGGTAACTAATATAAGTAATATTCTACAACTTCAGGAATTTAGTTACCTATAAACAAGTGAGTCTCTATAACCATAGCTCAACCAGTAAAGAAAAACATTTGCAGCAAATATCATTGTAAGACTTTAAAAGAAGTCCAAAAATACTATGGAATTGAAATTTCATAAATATATGCCTAGAAAACAAAGGTAGTAGCTCCTGGTACCCCCAAAACCTAGCAAAATGCTTTTAGCATTAACTAAATTGAGTTATTTGTGGTATAATAGGAAAAGTCATAGCAAGTTAAAGTAGTTATGTAACTAATGATATAAACGTTGACATTATTCCATCTGAATTTTGTCTAGTCATGCCTAAATGACATATATTCTGATTTCTTTGATCTGTAAGAAGAAATCAGTAGGAATTGTTGGGGTTTACTGAAAATATAAGCTCTGTTTTTGTTATTATTCAAACTTACTCCTCTTCTCTCTCCTTCTCCTTCTTCCTCTTCTTCTTCCTCTTCCTTCTCATCATTAATACACTAATAATCTAATACTATTCAATAAAACTTGTCTCATGCAATTAAAAATATGTACCAAAACTCTGTCTTTCTAAAATTGACAGCAATTTCAGTTGATTTTAACATAATACCCAGTATGTACTGAGTAAATGCTAGTAAACACTAGAAGTGGAACCATAGTTGTGATAATATGTCTATTTTCCCTTTCAATTGATTTACCTCAACTGCCTCAGCTGAGCTAACAGGAATATGTCTTAGGGTCAGATTCACAGGTAAGTGACCAGTGAAGTTGCATGGGACCCCACACTCAGAGGAGCCCTGTGTTTGGGATATAATGCTCTGAAATTGATGTCTTGAGATTCTTAATCATTTTATCTTTGAATTTGTGGGCACATGGGAGCATGTGCCCGGGGCTGAGAGCCTGCCTCACGTGTAGTTCTGCCTCCCTTCACCCCCTCCTCCTTCCTGGGGTGGGTTCTTAGCTAACTGGTGCTTGGGCCATCCCCGCCCTGCACCACTGCCACTCAGTCTAGGCAGCAACTGAGTGGGTTGCATGGTTGGGAGGAACGTCCCCTTTTACCATTGCCCTCTTCCTGGGTGGGGGCCAGATGTGGACACCTGGGTGGGCTGTGTCGGGCACATGCTGGGAGTCTCAGGGTCGGACCAGCCTCGCCTGGTCTCTGGTCCATCCCCTTTCAGGTACTGAGTGCATTCTGGAAGGAGGTTGTAATCCCTGAAAGTAGGTGGTCTGCTGTGGGTTCCAGCAGAAGGCCTGGTGGAAAGGAGAGACTGACTGTGGATCTAGTGGAGACTGTTTTCATTGTACATTGAACCTGGCAAATTATGTGGCTGGCCCTGGTTTTATTGTCATTATTTCACACTTACTGAGTATTCCAGTTACACAGAGACATATCCATATTAAACCATTAAGAAACTAAGAGTATTAAAAGTATGCTTTCCAAATTTAGCTCAGCATTACATAATAGATGCTGCCTGGTTAGATATTGATTCCTAATAGTAAGAGACTAACCTGAAAAAGTTAAATTTTTTTTTTAAGTTTGATGACTTACATTTCATCTCAGTTTCAAGTACTATTTAACTTTGACTAGCAAAGTATCTGAATATCTTTGCAAAGCATCATTGAACTGGAAAATACATGGGACCAGTGACCATACTCAGAGAAGAGAGGACGAACGAAAAAAAGACAAGGAAAAAAGAAAGAGGACAGGGAAGTGCAAAGCTCTTGGAAATTGAGGAACGAAGGAATGATGTCAGCAAGATGGCAGACTAGGAGTTTCCAGCCCTCAACTCTGCATGGAAACAGGTAACCTGCTGGATGGTAGGGACCGTCAGAGGAGAAGCAGGTGGGAAGGTGGAGAGTGACCGGAGGTGATGGCACTAATAACAGCCAGATCTACTGAGGGTTTGCTATGTGTCTGGCACCGTCTAGATGTATAACATCTGTGAACCTATTTAACACTTACCAGAACTTTGTGAGAGAGATGCCATTATTACTCTAATTTTATTGTAGAGAAAACTGGGGCTCACAGAGGTTAAATGATGTGTTCTAGGCTATACACCGCAGAGCTGGCAGAACAAGAATCTCAATCTAGGCAGTTGGTCTAGAGGTCATGCTCCTAATTGCTATTGCATAGATGAGTTGCATTTGGAGTCTGAATTTAGAGTTGGAGATTAAATTTGAGCTGCCGATGTGTAAATGGTGCCATTACAGAGAGCAGCTTGAGTAATAATAGCAACATTTTCATTTTTATTCCACTTATTGACAGAAAAATAACCAAAGGGGCCAGGGAAAGAGCATAGGGTGGAAATATCAAGGAACTTTTGGTGTAATAGTATCTTACATTGGTACATGACATTTTGTACTTTTCAAAGCATTTTCACCAGTACTATCTCATTTATTTTGCAAAATGACTTGGCAAGACAGGTATCATTGTCCCCAGTTTGCACAGATAAGAAAATTGAAGCTTGGAGAGATGAAGCAATCTCCGTGTCCAAATAGCTTATTAAATGAAGATTCTAGTCTTCTGTCTTCTTCCCGACTTCTTTCCACTGAGGATTATTAGGGAGAAAATTGTGAAGAATGAAATATTTTCTAATCACAGCCGAAATCATTAATTATAGATAGTTTTCGTCTCACTGAAATTACTTCCAAATGCCGCTGTGCTTGTCTACTTTATTAATTGAAATTACAATCCGTTGAAATAATTGAAAACTGAAATATATAAGAAGGGCACTCACAGATTTTAGACATGATTGAATCCAGTGTATTAATCATAATAGCCATCTGGACATTGGTACTCATTATGTTGTTTCTTCTTGGGGCAGATATTGCTAAACCGACTTTAAACAAATTGTCTCTCAGTATATTTTATTCTTGAGTCAACATTTAAGAAACACTATTTGAGAGTGGGCTTTGGCTTTGAATTACAAAGAGGGAATAAGGGGGAGGCAGAACGGCTGACTCATCTTCCAGAATTATACATGTTGAAGAGGGCAGCGCGTTCAGTACTGCTTCCGACATTTATAAAGGAAGCTGAAGGGAAGGATTTGTGGGCGCTTACTGGCCGTGAGGGTCTCTCTCTTTTTCTCACTGGGTAGAGATTGGCTTTTTTGTTTGTTTCCGTGTTTCTGCCAAGGCTACACTTTTGTGGCCCGCAACCTCTCAATTAGCCTGGGTAGCACAATATTAAGAGACTGAAATGTGGTATTTGTTTTGCTGAGAGCTCTAGGAAGAACAGGATGAGGACGCTGCAAAATTGGGGATAACAGGGTGGTGGAGATAATAATACCATGGGTTTTTTTCTTCTCTGTCAGCACGAAGTTAACACCCTAGAATCATAGATTTGAAGACTGCTTATGTGCTGTGGCTCTTAGCTGATGAAGGTAATCAATTAGCTGATTATTTAACTAATTAATGTGCCATGCCCTGTGCAGAGCTAAGGCTGCTGTGGAAAGCAAGGAGAGACACAGGTGTTATCCACATAAAGCTTACAACTCAATGGGAGAGAAATAAGGAAGCATCTGGTTAATGTGATCAACCACTGGTTTTCCAACCTTCTCATTATCCTGTCCAGTGAGTGGACAATGCTCAACGCATAAGATTGCAGTGTGGGGCGCCTGGGTGGCGCAGTCGGTTAAGCGTCCAACTTCAGCCAGGTCACGATCTCGCGGTCCGTGAGTTCGAGCCCCGCGTCAGGCTCTGGGCTGATGGCTCGGAGCCTGGAGCCTGTTTCTGATTCTGTGTCTCCCTCTCTCTCTGCCCCTCCCCCGTTCATGCTCTGTCTCTCTCTGTCCCAAAAATAAATAAAAAATGTTGAAAAAAAAAATTAAAAAAAAAAAAAGATTGCAGTGTAAGGTCTGATATTGAGGCCGATATTATATGTGCCTTGACATTTGGGGTAAAGTAGGAGGGCACTGAATGGCCGACCTGCAAGTTTCCCCACCCACTCTGCTCCTGAGGATTGGATTCCCTGGCCCAACAAGTTCCTTACCATGGGGACCATAGGCGGCTGTGGTTCCCTGCCAGCCCACAGAATTATTCAACCAAGCCAATCACATCCTTCTCTAAGAGCCAGTGGTCACCCTCCCTCTGTTACTACGAAGTCTGCCTCTTGCAGCCTCTGGTTGTTTGCTGTGTCCCAGAATACAATTCCCATGAGACCCTGCAGGGCATAGTGTCTTCTTCTCTTGGGCTGTGAGTGTATGTGACTCGTAAGCTGTTGTCAGTTCCATCTGTCCAGTGCTGGGTTTTGTGCATTTGGCTATAATCCCAGGGAAGGAATCTCCACTCTCACCAGTTAAGTAAAGAGAAGGTGATCAGAACTAAGGTGCTCTCGACATTGAGTTAAGATTCAGTTTCTTATTATGTCTGCTTGTTGCTGGGAGTTGAGAAGTGAATGGCATTTTGGTAACAGCTGATATAAATGCAGACTACTCTTTGAAGTAGTTGAACACCGAACACAGAGCAATGGAAACTTCATGTACTGTCCACCTTCCCTCGAAACCTTATTTTCATGTACTCAGATATGGCTCAACAATAATGAAATTTTTTTGTCGATTAGTTTTATTAATAGGAGCTACAAACTGGTAGAAGAATTTGGAGACTTTAAAGAAGCAGAGATGGAAATTTCATATCATTTGATTCAAATGTTTGGCTTCTTTGAGAGGTTCAATTTTTCATCTGTCAGTTTTCAATCCTAACCTTGATTTAACAAGTCTTGCGGAAAATTATTCATCTTTGTGTGAGAAATCTACTGAGAATGGTTGACACGCACTTCTAATGCATGTCAGGATAAAAATGAGGAGGCTCACGCATGTAGCAATACTCTGCTTGTTTTCCTGAAGCAATCGCTCCCTGACTAAGGACAGACACCTCACTTATCATCTTATCTTAATTAACTTATATTTTCATTTCAGTCAAAAGCAAACAAATTACAGTCTGGCACCCCTAAAGATGAGTGCTCCTCAAATCAGATGCTTGCAGTTTGTTGGGCTGCGTGCCATGGCTTCCGTGATAATGGTGATCTGAAATGAACCAGGGCGATTTTTACTTAGCCAGACAAAAAGGAATCGGAATGAAAACAGGTAATTGTATGAAAAAGTAATCAAAGGGGCCATATTGTGTCACTGAATAGAGTTGGAAAGAGCGAATCATAAATTGTAACTCTACCATTTCCCTAGGACAGTAAGTGTTGGCTGAGCTTATCCTTGAGAGATACAAGGAGAACCCCTTGATCCTCAGCACTCCTTGCTCTGCGTCCATGCGGTATGAACTTCTGCTTAGAGGCAGTAATTCTCTACTCTTTCCTGGCACCTTTAATTTTAGGGGGATTCGATTGCTATTTTGTTAAGGGACTGGATGGGGAGATAAGAAAGAAAAAGAGACTCTGAGAGGAGAAAAACAGGATGATAGTGAAGGCAAGGAGGCTCTCATGTCAGATTTCCCTCATTCGAACAGTCTAGAGACACCCCAGGTCAGAGAATGGAAAGAAAGAGCTGACAAGAAGGCATGAAATTTGACAGGACATAACGGTTATAGCCTCTGCTGACTGAAAGTCTGCTGAGGGACAGGAAGTGTACTAGATATTTATTTGTATACTAGAGCAATAGAGTTCTTAAAAAAATTTTTTTTAATGTTTATTTATTTTTGAGAGAGAAAGAGACAGAGAGTAAGTGGGAGAGGGGTAGAGAGAGAGGAGACACAGAATCCAAAGCAGCCTCCATCCAGGCTCAGAGCTGTTGGCAGAGAGCCTGATGTGGGGCTTGCACTCAGGAAGTACGAGATCATGACCTGAGCCAAAGTTGGATACTTAACCGACTGAGCCATCCAGGTGCCCTTAGAGCACTAGGGTTCTTAAACTTGGCTGCATGTTGAAATCACCTGGGGAGCTTAAAAAATGCTGTTACCTACGTCTTCTCCCAGAGGTTCCCATTTAAAAGGTCCAGAGTGAGGCTTGAGCATCCATAACTTTTCAAGGCTCCCCAGGTGATGCTAATGTGCAGTAGAATTTGAAAAACACTGGATTTAATCTCTCCACAACCTGAGAAGGTAGATCACAATCCACTTTAAGAGTGGCACAAGGAAGCTTCAGAAGTTAAAGACATGATCCAAAATCATGCAGCCAGTAAGTGTCAAAGCAAGGACTGGAATTGTGGTCTGCCCGACCCCAGTGGGGTGGCGGGGGGGTGCTTTTCCGTGAGAGGATCTGTTGCTCTGATGGGGAATACTGGAGGGCAGGGCAGGGAGGAAAGGAGACCTGCCCTGGGTAAATGATGGAAAATTGTTACTCATTATTCATCTTTTACATGCGGAAACTGCTAACATTTTACAGCCCTTTATTCCTACATTAAACTGATTTTCTCTATTTAGGGACATACAAGCTGAGGATGGTTCTCAGAACTCCTTGACTGAGAGAAAAGCAAGGTTATATTGGAATTATGTTTCAAAGATTGAAATCAGTCCTCTTCTGTTTTATGAATGGATTGCAGTGAGTATATTTGGCATTTTATAATTTTTCTTACCACTGCCATTATCTTTTTTCTAGCTCACTTTTCAAGTGACACAGTGATTTATTGACTGTCTTTTAAAAGTTCCATTTTGCTGAACAAATGGTGAACATAAAAATCTGCCACTTGACCTAACACTGACTCAGATATTCAAAAGCTTCGTTTGATTAAAAAGAATTCACAGAAGTGGAGACCAATTAAATGTCAGGTTATAAGAAAACTGAGAAAATTCCAAGATTTGTTCTTTTAAAAATCAGCAGGAGGTAATCCAAATGACATTTTCTTTCAGGGTGGCCAGAGGCTGGGTCTGATTTCTATTTGTAAATCACGCATGGCTGTCTGCCATTGACTTCAATTATCTTCACCTAAGGAACCAAACTCATAGCACATTTCAAGAAACAGCCTCACTAAACATATCTTCTTACTCTTCTTGCCAAAATCCGGAGCTGGTTACGCATAGGGGGACTTGAGTGTGTAAAACAAGCATGCATTGGAAGGGGAAGCCCTAAACCCATATTAAACTTCTATATGCTTCTGGGAATTACTTAGTTATGAAAGTCTGATGATTGCTTATAAAAGGAAAAGACTGGAAAGTACCCAAATGATCCTCCATAGAGAACTGATTGAAAAAAAATAAAAAAACAATGAGGGGCAACTGCGTGGCTCAGTCAGTTAAGAGGCCAGCTCTTGGTTTCGGTTCAGGTCGTGGTCCAATGGTTTCATGAGTCGGAGCCCCGTGCCCAGCTCTGTGCTGATGTGAGAATATGCCTGAGCTTCTGTCTTCCTCTCTCTTCCTGCCCCTCCCCCACTCACGCTGTCTCTGTCTCTCAAAAATAAATAAATAAACTTAAGAAAAAACAAAATCACAATGAAAGATCGTTACCATGCGGACTGCATTGTGCTAATTTTTTTTTTTTTAGGTAGGATAATATTGTGTTATGTGAGATAATGTCCATACTATTGTAATGAATACTGAAATATGTAATGATAACATGATATCATATCTGTGATTTCATTTAAAATTCTCTAGCTAAAACAAAAACAACATCCCATTGCAAACAAACAACAAAACAAGGTGAACAAGAAAACAAACCTCTAAAGGGGTAAACTAAGTATGGCAAAAATGTCGATAAATCTTTAATTCTGCATGGTGGGTATATGGGAGTTTATTATGCTGTTCTCTTTGTTTTTATGTATGTTGGAAAGTATTCAAAATAGAAATATTTTAATGCTGGTAGAATCTAAGAATTAACAACCTGCCTCTTGCCACTTGCTGAGGGATATATAATCAAGCACTTACATTCTTTGCTGCCCTCGGTACCCTTATGTAACAAGATAGATTGTTACAGATGTGGAACAAGGCCACCTAATATAGTCCTCAGGTTTAGCCAACTAAATGTGCATGGAAATATCCCTAGGTCAGGATAAGTAGCATGACCTCATGCAAAACTGGGCTACAGCCCCCATAAATGGAGAATGTAAATGTACTAGTTCCCCTTGGTCTCCGGGAATATTACTTAGAGCCTTCATTGTTTAAAACTGACAAGCGGCTGTTTAACTGACACGATGCAGTTTAGACTGGTTAGGATTCTAGCAAAACTAGGTCTTTGTATTTAAATACTGTTAATAAGATTGGAACGTTCCTTTCAAAGATCTGATAGCTGTCAGATAGGGCTTTTATCCAGGTGTGGCCCCAGGGAAATGTGAAAGAAGGTACTAGTTTACCTCTGGAACCTTCAATCCCACGCTAAGTCCTACAGAACCCTCTGCACACTTAATCCTCATACTTATTTTCTATTCTGCCTCTTTTTGTGCAGGGTTCAATGCACATCTGGGGGACCCCATCTGGGTCTGCCTCTTTTTCTTTTTTAATGTTTATTTATTTTTGAGAGAGAGAGAGACAGAATGTGAGCAGGGGAGGGGCAGAGAGGGAAAGAGACACAGAATCTGAAGCAGGCTCCAGGTTCCGAGCTGTCAGCGCACAGCCTGATGCAGGGCTTGGACTCATGAACTACGAGATCATGACCTGAGCCGAAGTTGGACACTTAACCAACTGAGCCACCAAGGTGCCCCGGCGTCTACCTCTTTTTCAGGACCATGCCATAGACCCAAGGTACCCAGGACTTTGCTCCCTTGGTCCTATAAACAGCTACTTTGAATTGGGAGCTATGTACCATCAGTGATGTAAAATAGTTGGAATTTGGGGGAATTGAGTTTGAGTCCTAAATGAAACTGGGGATACTGGAAAGGAGCTTAAAGGGTTTCAGGCAGCAATACCCCTGATACCCAGCAGAAACAAACAAATCCTTCCTGAAGGTAATAATCCTGTTGGGGCTTTTAGTTTCCCCACAGATTAGGATCAACTGAACATGAGCTCATAAGAAAACATCATCAAACACCCGTGAAAATAAATCACCATGAGTGAAGTTTAGCAGAAACAACAAAAAATTGAGCCAGGGCTCCAATATTTCAGACATTGGCATCATGAGGTACAGAATATAAAATATCAGATAATAAAATGAAGGGCAAAATTTAAAAAAATCATTAAGAAGTTATCTAAAAGGACCAGTTATATGAAAATATGATGATACCATAGGATCAAGTTGGGGTGATCTCACAAATGCAATGTAAAATGGTACAAACCTACTATAGAAAATAGTTTGCTATTTCTTATGAAACGAAACATGCATTTAACAGTACAACCCAACAATGGTGCTCTTGGGCATCTACTTCAGAGAAATGAAAACTTCTAGGGCACCTGGGAGGCTCAGTCGGTTAAGCGTCCAACTTCCGCTCAGGTCATGATCTCACAGTTCATGAGTTCCAGCCCCGAGTCAGGCTTTGTGCTGACAGCTCAGAGCCTGGAGCCTGCTTCTGATTCTGTGTCTCCCTCTCTATCTGCCCCTCCCCGACTCGTGCTCTGACTCTCTCTCTCAAAAATAAATAAACATTAAAAAAAATTAAAAAAAAAGAAATGCACACTTCTGTTTGCACATAAATATGTACGTGAAGGCTTATTGTGACTTTATCCATAATAGCACAAGACTGGAAACAACTCAAGTGTCCTTCAGCGGGTGAATGGCCATACATAAATGTATCCACATCATGGACTACTCAGCAATAGAAAGGAAGAAATTGTTTACGCCTGCAACAATAAGATGAAGCCCAAATAAATTATGCTAAGTCAAAAACCAATTCCTAAAGTTTATATACTGTCTGATTCTATTCAGAT
The DNA here is from genome assembly GCF_028018385.1 of Neofelis nebulosa. Taxonomy (NCBI): domain Eukaryota; kingdom Metazoa; phylum Chordata; class Mammalia; order Carnivora; family Felidae; genus Neofelis; species Neofelis nebulosa. The sequence continues at coordinate 170,527,021 of NC_080782.1, forward strand.
AACATTCTTGACATGACATCATTTTATAGAGAAAGAACACGTTAGTGGTTGCCAGGGGCTAGAGAGAGGTTGAGCAGGGAGGAGAGGGGAGGTTGACGTGGCTATAAATGTAGAGCATGAGGGATTCTTGTGGTGACAGAATTTTTGTCTGTGTTCAATTTGATGGTGGCTACGTGGGTGAATCTACAGGTGATACAACTGCACAGAAATAAACACACATTCACATGCATATGAAACTGGTGAAATCTGAATAAGATGCATGAATTTCATCAAGATCAATTTCCTAGTTGTGATGTACAATAGTTATGAAGATGTTACCACTAGGGGAAACAAGGTGAGGCATATACAGTGTTTCTCTGTGTTATTTCTTATAGTTGCGTGTGAATCTACAATTATCCAAAAATGAAAAGGGCAATTAAAAAACAAAACCAAAAGCTATATACCATTTTTAAAGCAACAAAAATGGAAGGTACATTGGCATAACTCTAAAAAAAATATGTGCATGATCTATATTGACAAAATTATTAAACTGTAGGGGAATCTAGGTGGCTCAGTTGGTTTAGCACCTGACTCTAGATTTCGGCTCAGGTCAAGATCCCAGGGTTGTGGGAATCAGCCCTGAGTTGGACTCTGCGCTGAGCGTGGAGTCCTCTTGGGATTCTCTCGCTCTCTTGTCCTCTCCCCTGCTCACACTCTCTCTCTCTCTCAAAAAAAAAAAATTATTAAACTGTACTAGCAGACAACTAGAAAAGATCTAAATAAATGCAGAGATAATACACATTTGTGGATTGAAAGACTTAATATCATAAAGATAATATTGAAGGTAGAAATCCATTAAATTCCAATAAAAATTCCAATAGAATTTGTTAAGGAAGTTGACAAGCTGATTCTAAAGTTTAGAGGCCGAGGGGCGCCTGGGTGGCTCAGTCAGTTGAGTATCTGACTTCGGCTCACGCCATGATCTCGTGGGTTTGTGAGTTTGAGCCCTGCATCCAGGTCTGTGCTGACGGTTCACAGCCTGGAGCCTGCTTCGGATTCTCTGTCTCCCTCTCTCTCTCTCTGCCCCTCCCCTGCTTGTGCTCTGTCTCTCTCTGGAAAATAAATAAACATTTAAAAAATTAAAAATAAAAGAAAATAAAATTTAGAGACCCAAGAATACTTAAAATACCTCCAAGAGAAATGAGATGGAGGTACTTATGCTATCAACATTGAGTACTTCCTATAAAGCCATGGAAATCAATACTGTATGCTTATGGCCAGACAGAGACAAATTACCTAATGGAAAAAAGTCCAGTACACATGCAAATTTCTTTATAATAGTGCAAGCATTGTGGATTGTCCTAGAAGAAACTATTAATAAATTGTGTTGGACACTCTATTATCTAAGTAAAATCTGAAATTAAATTACTGTTTTATACATTTCATGAAACTAAATACTTAAATATGAAAACTGTTAGGAGAAAATATAGGAAAATACTTTATGACATAGGTGTAAGAAAAAAATTTCTTAGACATGATGCAAAAGTTACCAACATAGCAGGAAAGATTGATAAATTCGGCAAAATTAAAATCAAGAACTTTGGTTCACTAAGACCCTGTAAAGAAAATGAAAATAAGATCTCAAACTGGAAGAAAATATTTACAATGTATAAAATCAATAAAACATTAGTAATCAGAATACATAATAACTATAAACCAAACAGAGAATGTCAAATCAGCAGAAAAACTAGCAACATACAATAATAGATATTATACAGAAAAGGAAATACGAATGTCCAATGAACTTATGGCAAAGTTGCTCGATCTTAGAGTAATCGGAAAATGTTAAGTAAAACAACACTGAGAACCATTTTACATCACTATATTGAAGAAAACAAAGAAGCCTGTTAACATTTATTAGTGAGGATGTGGAGTAATGGATGATTTTTACACACTGATGGTATAAAAAAATATAAATTGCTACAATCATTTTGGCTGCGTGACAACAATTCCATTCTTAGAACATTCTTAGAGAAACTTTTGCCCCTCTGTCAGGGAGTGTGCATTCAGATTCCCTTTATGACATTGTTTTCAGTATCAAAAAATGAAGTTGACATAAATGGTTAGCGATTAAAAAAAGATGAACCATTGTATATTTTATGCAGTGAAATAGTACATAGCAGAAACAATGAATGAATTATAGCTACATTGAAAAATTTCAACAAATCTTAAAAAAATATATTGAGTGAAAAAAGCAAGCTGTGGTAGACATGTTTAATATGTCACCATTTTTATAAACCTTAATGCAAACAAAATTAAAAATTATGTTCATTATACATGATTACATTATTTTTAAAGCAGAAATAATTGCACAGTTCAGGGTGATGGCTGCCTTTGAGTGGGGTGTAGCACAGGTGGATGCAGGGAAATAATATGAGGAAAGACGATATACTGAAGACACAAGCTTCTTGGCAATATTCTAGATCTTAAGTTATGAATTTAGAGTGATTCATTTTAATGTTTTGCTTCATAACTTACGTTATATTTTTCATGTTTCAGATATTAAATAACACATTGTAGATAGGAGAAAAATGTTCTATTATAGAAAACTACAAAACAAAACTTCAAAGAGACAAGTTCAAATGCCAATGAAAATTCATATCCCTCAAGGGAATGAAAAGGCAAGCCACAGACTGGGGGAAATATTTGCAAAAGATTTTTCTGATAAATGACTATTATCTAAAATATACAAAGGACCCTTAAAGTTCAACAATAATAAAATAAACAACACAGCTAATAAATGGGCCAAAGACCTTAACAGATAACTCACCAAGATGGTTTACAGAGATGGCGAATAAGCATACAAAAAGATCTTTACTTAGGGAGACACCAGTTAAAATGAGATAGCACCACACATCTGTTGGAATGGCCAAAATCCAGAATACTGACAACACCAGATGCTGGAGAGGATGTGGAACAGGAACTCTCCTACATTGCTGGTGAGAATGCAAAATGGTGCGGCCACTTTGGAAGAGAGTTTGGCAGTTTCTTATAAAGCTATATACACTCTTACTAACGATTGCACTCTTTAGAGTTGAAAGCCCTAAGGAGTTGAAAACTTATATTTACACAAAACCCTGTACATAGATGTTTACTGTAGTTTTATTCATAATTATCCAAACTTGGAAGCAACAAAGACCCTTTAGTAGGTGAATGGATAAGTAAACTGTGGAACATCCAGACAGTGAAATATTATTCAATGTTGAAAATAAACGAGCTATCAAGCCAAGAAAAGACATGGAAGAAACTTAGATACATATCACTAAGCAAAAGAAGTTAATCCGAGAAGGTTACATATCATATAATACCAACTATATGACAGTTTTAGAAAAGGCAAAACTATGGAAACAGTAAAAAGATCAGTGGTTTCCATGGGTTGGGGGGAGGGTTGAACAGGCAGAGCACAAAGGATTTTGAGGGCAGTGAAACTATTCTGTACTATAATCGTAACTATATATCATGGTACGTTTGTCAAAGCCTATAGAATGTACAACACCAAGAGTGAATCCTAATGTAAATGATGGACTTAGGGTGATAATGATGTGTCAGTGTAGGTTTGTGGATTGTAAGAAATGTGTTACTCTGGTGTGGGATGTTGATAGTAGGGGATGCTGTGTATGTGTGTGAGAATGGGGGTATGTTGGAACTCTAAACTTTGTACTCGAATTTGCTGTGAATCTAAAACTGCCCTAAAAAAAAATGAAGCAGTAATGTATCAATGTTAATTTCCTGCTTGAATTGTGGATATGTAAGAGAATGTCCTCATATATAGGAAATATAACTTAAAGGATATAGCAGTGATAAGGCATCATGTCAGCAACCCACACTCCAATACTTCAGGGAAAAAAATTGTCTCAAAATTAAAAAAGAATTTTTTTTTAATGAAGCCAATCGTTATCAGTGTTCTCATGGGAAGTTTCAGTGTTGGTTTTTATTTTATTTTATTTTTTCAGTTTTTGCCTGCTTCTCTTGTTTCCCCAAGTTAGAGGCCTGTAGACTCCTAGTCACTTTGCAAATCTGTGAGGCCCCAGGGGAGCAATTATTCTCAATCTGGTGTTCACTTCAGATGGCTACGTTTTCTTCCAGGCTGACTCAGGTTGCTGACCCACTGAGTAAGAGTCTCCCCCAGGAGACAAGTTATAAATGGCCATCTGCCCAGGCGTATTTTTTTTTAAGGTTTCCATTTCTGAGTTCTAAAATATAGGGATGTCAGATATAGGCACAAGGGCATTTCGGGCCATTCCCAGTCAGGCAACATAATGGAGAATTTCAACCTCTCCATCATGTACCTTCTCCCCCCACCACCTCCACCTTAAACAATGCAGTTTTGCTATTTCCCTACCACCCTCTCTTCCAGTAAGACTTTCCTGCCTGTGCTGCCTTCCTCCCTGCACGGGCCCCTATGCTTGACACTGATTGTCTATTTTTTGGAACTTTCTGGATTTCTTTTCTTAATCAAGATTTACCTCTGAGTATAAATTGAGTTGAAGATAAACTGAGTGAACATAAGCTGATTTAAATCTACAAATGTGTCTAGTGTCAGACTGAGTGGCTTTCTCCCTGGTGGAAGAGCCTGCAGCATAAAGGCAGAGAAACGTTGAGTTGGGTTTGGAGCCCAGGCTGTTCCAGGTGAAGCTATTGTTTGTGGGAGTGTTGGTTCCCCTGTCTTCTCGCAAGCCTTCAGGAAAGATTGGTTTCACCTCATGCTGAAGGCTTGGATTTTGATTAGCTAAGGGGTGGAACAGTGGTCAAGAAGAACTTCTCAACCAAGGCTGATGGCAAAGTTAGGGAAAGATGGTCACGAGAAGTAAGCCGACTCTTACCTTTGTCATGCTTTTTAAATTTTCTGCAAAGGGTATGTACAAGGCTTTTATAATCAAGAAAATAGTAATAAAAATCTGTGAGGACTATAAAGATACATGCTCCAATAGCGGGTAGCATGGTATGTGTTTCAGGTCACAGGGAGTCCCTTGGGAAGCTATTTTGGAAGGGCATCTGCTATTATTCTCCTTTTACTAATTTTCCATCTGTTCTAAGAACACTAGATCTATAAGCATTTTTGCTCTTGAAAAATAAAAGTAAACTTGCTCTTTGCATTAATGGTGCCCAGTGATGTCAGTTTTGAAAGTGTGATGGACAGTGAAAAAGTAAATTCAGTATAAATTCAGTGGTAACTTTAATTAAGAAACTTTGGTATTTACTACAGATACTAGTTGTGTACCAATAATGTGGTGAAAAGCTGTCAAACTTTCCTCAAAAGCTATGCTGTGTTTGTTCCTAAGTACAGAAGAGACGCCATTTTGAATTAATTTTGCAGCATGTTGACTTCATTGTATTTTCTTTCTTTTCTTTTTTAAATTTGGTCAAAACTTAATAGTGTCATTTAATTGGAACATTAATATTGTAGGAGAAGGCAAGGCATTCTGCAAACCTGAAGATAGTTTAAATGTAACTCTTGAGTTGGTAGGAGACTTAGTATTAATTATTTAGAGGCTTTTTGAGATTTTGTATTGAGATGTTAGTCATTGTTTAAAATGTATCATTCATAGTAATTCTTCCATTACTCACTCATTATTTATTCATCAAACTTATTTTGGGTTTCTACTATGTGCAATATATGCCTTGGTAAATAAGAATTGGTGTTTGTTTTCAGAAATCTTACAGTTTAGAAGAGGAGATAAGACGCATACGAGAAATTACATATTAGAAAGTGAGAAGTCAACAAGAGTTAAGATAGGTTAAGTAGTGGTAGTGTAGTGAGTGTTGTGGGGAAAGAGTGAAGCTCTTCTTAGGGGAAGGAAGACCATGGCAAAGGAGAAAAGGCAAGAACCTGAGGTCTGATGTAAGAACAGTAAGGAGAGGCTAGAGCTTATATAGAAGAACTGCTGTGTCTCTAACCACTGTGGTTTCTGTAAAGTGAACAATGGATTTGTGGGCTTCAGGTTCATGTTCCCTAATAACCTCAAACCCATTACAGGTGACAGGCAGGTTTCTGTGTGGCATGGTAGACATATACTCACAAGGCAGGCCTTTCACTTCATTGGGGAGTGGGCGTTGTCTGTTCCGTTCATGAAGCTGTTTCACTCTCTCTCAGTCATCGTGGAAGTAGGGTCCTTTTTTTATGATCTTCACACCTGCGACGGTCAGTTTTACCTGTCAACTTGGCTGGGCTACCTTCCCAGTTACTCAGTCAAACACATGAACTATGGTGTTGCTGTGAAGGTATAGATGTAAAGTCCATGATCAGTTGATTTTAGGTAAGGAAGATTGTCCTAGATAATCTGGGTGGGCTTGATTCGATTCATTGCAATGTCCTAAGAGCAGAATCGAGACTTCTCTGAGAGAGAAGAAATCCTGCTTGTAGACTAAAACTTCAGCCAGGGCCCTTCCTGACACCCTGTCCTGTGGATTTCAGACTTGCCTAGCCAGCTCCCATTGGTATGGAAGCCAATTCATTTCAATAAATCTCTTAATATTTATCTCCTACTGGTTCTGCTTTGCTGGTTGAACTCTGATACAATACCCAACACAAAGATTCTTTTTTTTTTATTTTAAAAAATCTTTATTTATTTTTGAGACAGAGAGAGAGAGAGAGAGAGAGAGAGAGAGAGAGAGAGAGCATGAGCAGGGAGGCAGAGAGAGAGGGAGACACAGAATTCAAAGCAGGCTCCAGGCTGTCAACACAGAGCCTGACTCAGGGCTCGAACTCACGGACCATGAGATCATGACCTGAGCCAAAGTTGGATTCCCAACTGACTGAGCCACCCAGGTGTCCCCCATTTTTTTTAATTTTTAAAAATCTTTATTTATTATTGAGAGAGAGAGAGAGAGAGAGAGAGAGAGAAAGCATGGGCAGGAGAGTGGCAAAGAGAGAGGGAGACACAGAATCTGAAGCAGGCTCCGGGCTGTCAACACAGAGCCTGATGACCAACACAAGATTCTTTTTTGTTTGTTTCTTTCTGAACATGATGCTTTTGTTTCCAAGTTTTTTTTTAAATGAAATTTATTGTCAAATTGGTTTCCATACAACACCCAGTGCTCATCCCAACAGGTGCCCTCCTCAATGCCCATCACCCACTTTCCCCTCTCCCCCACCCCCCCACCAACCCTCAGTTTATTCTCAGTATTTAAGAGTCTCTTATGGGTTGCCTCCTTCCTTCTCTGTAACTTTTTTTCCCCCCTTCCCTTCCCCCTGGTCTTCTGTTGAGTTTCTCAGGATCCACATATAAGTGAAAACATATGGTATCTGTCTTTCTCTGCCTGACTTATTTCACTTAGCATAACACTCTCCAGTTCCATCCACATTGCTACAAATGGCCAGATTTCATTCTTTCTCACTGCCAAGTAGTATTCCATTGTATATATCAACCATATCTTCTTTATCCATTCATCAGTTGATGGACATTTAGGCTCTTTCCATAATTTGGCTATTGTTGAAAGTGCTGCTGTGAACAAGTGCTGCTGTTGCTGCTGTTGAAAGTGCTGCTGTGAACAAGTGCTGCTGTGAACAAGTGCCCCCATGCATCAGCACTCCTGTATCCCTTGGGTAAATTCCCAGCAGTGCTATTGCTGCATCATAGGGTAGATCTATTTTTAATTTTTTGAGGAACCTCCACACTGTTTTCCAGAGCGGCTGCACCAGTTTGCATTCCCACCAACAGTGTAAGAGGGTTTCCATTTCTCCACATTCTCTCCAGCATCTATAGTCTCCTGATTTGTTCATTTTAGCCACTCTGACTGGCGTGAGGTGGTATCTCAGTGTGGTTTTGATTTGTATTTCCCTGATGAGGAGTAATGTTGAACATCTTTTCATGTGCCTGTTGGCATCTGGGTATCTTATTTAGAGAAGTGTCTACTCATGTTTTCTGCCCATTTCTTCACTGGATTATTTGTTTTTTGGGTGTGGAGTTTGGTGAGTTCTTTATAGATTTTGGATACTAGCTCTTTATCTGATATGTCATTTGCAAATATCTTTTCCCATTCCATCAGTTGCCTTTTAGTTTTGTTGAATGTTTCCTTTGCAGTGCAAAAGCTTTTTATCTTGATGAGGTCCCAATAGTTCATTTTTGCTTTTAATTCCCTTGCCTTTGGAGATGTGTCGAGTAAGAAATTCCTGAGGCTGAGGTCAGAGAGGTTTTTTCCTGCTTTCTCTTCTAGGGTTTTGATGGTTTTTTGTCTCACATTCAGGTCCTTCATCCATTTTGAGTTTATTTTTGTGAATGGTGTAAGAAAGTGGTCTAGTTTCAGTCTTCTGCATGTTGCTGTCCAGTTCTCCCAGCACCATTTGTTAAAGAGACTGTCTTTTTTCCATTGGATATTCTTTCCTGCTTTGTCAAAGATTAGTTGGCCATACATTTGTGGGTCCAATTCTGGAGTCTCTATTCTATTCCATTGGTTTATGTTTCTGTTTTTGTGCCAATACCATGCTGTCTTGATGATTAAAGCTTTGTAGTAGAGGCTAAAGTCTGGGATTGTGATGCCTCCCGCTTTGGTTTTCTTCTTCAATATTACTTTGGCTATTCAGGGTCTTTTGTGGTTCCATACAAATCTTAGGATTGCTTGTTCTAGCTTCCAGAAGAAAATGCTGGTGCAATTTTGATTGGGATTGTGTTGAATGCAACACAAAGATTCTTATGCTCCCTTTTCTAATTATGCTCTTTAGTTTCCTTTACTGAAAATTACTCTTTCCTACTGGTCTAAGAGATGTCAAATTCTCCAACTTTTCTTTTCCCAGGATTTATTTCTTTTTTTATACTGCGAACTCATAAACTCATGATTTGATTTTTAACAAGTTCGTTTTACTCAATTTATTTATTCTTTGCTTTCTAGTGATCATAGTTTCTAGTATGTTCTTTCTCTCTCTCTTTCATATCCATCAGTTTCTGTTTTACTCTTAGAAATTAAGTTCTACAAGGACAGTGGTCTTTGGTTCATTAATGTTTGCCAAGCACCAAGAAGGGTGCCTGGGACATAGGAGATACTAATTATGTTTCCTGAATGAATAAATTATATTTCTTTGTAAATATTCATCTTTACATTTACATGCTGCTCATACGATGATAACACCATTACATAAAACATTTATTTCTGTCTTCACTGTGGGGTTTGTTGGTGAGAAGCAGCTTTTTTGGGTAAGCAAATCTGCTTTGCAGATCCAAACTCTCCATTGGGTTTGTAATCTGAAGATCTAGACATGGAGTCAAATATAAGGTAGCTAATTACTGGCTGTAGATCTGAGCAATTCCCTCTAACTCAACCTAAACACAGGTAGCTTAACCTCTATTCATCGAATGCCTGCATTTATCTCTTAATCAGTTCTAAACTCAGAGACAGTTCAAGAGGTATATTAATTATATCACCCAAACCCTTCAACATGTATTTATGGAACAAATCTATTTTTGGTCTTTTCCGGGAATAACATGTTTTTTGAGGGGAGAACCTATTGTTGTTCCTGTTTGAAAATTTTTGTTCTAGTGGGAACTGCCAATCATAGAGTATTCAGTCCTTTTGTCCTCAAAGATGAGTGTATGACTCAAGCCAAGTTCCTCCCAAGGATTTTTTTTTTTAATTGGAACTAAGGAAAGTAAGCCTGTTCTTCTCTTGTATCAGTCTGATACATTTTATATTTTCCCTCTTTTTCATACAAGTTTAAGATAGTGATAGGCCATATTTCTGCAAAATTAGTTACGAATTTTGGAAAGGCATATGGAGGCAATTATAGAGCAATTTGGCTAAGCATGCCATTGGTCCTGTGGTAACACCAATTGAAATGAGAAACGCTTGGTTCCAAAAGACCCCAGTGCAGATTCTTATAGAATTTTCTTTATTAATGCCAAAAATATAAGAGTAGGGAAGGGAATTGTAGGGTGAGCTAGGATAAGGGTCCCTAGCTGGATTAACTTTCTTTTATTTCTTTATTTTTGTATGTTTATTTATTTTTGAGAGAGACAGGGACAGAGTGCAAGTGGGTTAGGGGCAGACAGAGAGGAAGACACAGAATCAGAAGCAGGCTCCAGGCTTTGAGCTGTAAGCACAGAGCCCGACACAGGGCTCGAACTCATAAACCATGAGATCATGACCTGACTTGAAGTCAGATGGACACAACCGACTGAGCCACCCAGGCGACCTGGCTAGATTAACTTTCTGAGTGGTTCAGATAGTAGGTAGTAAGATGTCTTTCAGTCCGGATTCTTGAAAAATGATTCAAATTGAATTATATCAGCTACTGCTTTCTGTGTTCTAGACACACCAACTCTCCCAGGTGAATAATCCTTGGTTACGATCCTTAGAAGCCTCTCTAGAATTTCCCAGTCTGGTGCTACATGGTAGTCTCTCCTCTTGGTCCTCAACTGAATCTGATACCCACTCCATGTTTCTTTAATATCAACTTCTGCAAGCCATAAACCCTGCCGGGTACAATAATATCCAAGTTCTTTTACCAGACATAATATTACTTAGTCTCTTTAGTAGTTTAAATCTTTCAAATTGTTCTCTAGTAATAAAATAGGAACGTATTTTCATTTGGGAAAACATAAAGATTTATAGTCTTTTGAAATATTGGGCTTGTCTTACTTTCATTCAATACAATATTTATCACTTTTGGTCATTAGAACAAAATGTTCATTTCAAAGAAAGTCAATACTTTTATATGCCTGTGAACATGAGGTGCTGTCAGATGTTAAAACTGATTCAAGTAGACAATAGAGTGACTAAGCAATGGGATTTTGCCCCTTATTTGAAAATCTCCCACGTGTAGAAATTTGTGATTTATGAGCCAAGCTGAAAAGGTTTATTAATCTCTCTGGTAATCAGATAATTGTAGCAAGTGTACCTTAGAACCTGGCAGAGGGATGTTTGAAATCAAGTGTAGGCAAAATCAGTGGAAAGAAAACATTAAAACCTTTCAGACATATGTAATCAAATCCGGTTTGTTCAGAACACGAAGCATAAAAGTGTCCCTCTTACGCCCTGAGGGAGACAGGCATGTACAAAGTTTGTAAGACAGACAACATAGGTGTTTCCTCTTCCACCTTGGGTAAAGGGCCAGCCATGGTGTCTCATACCGTCGAGGGATCAGGGTCCGTCGAAGCTCATGGAAGTGGACCAGGAGAAAGGCTAAGGCTGAGTGAAAATGGCTGCAATGGGAGACAGAGCAGATTGCAGTAGGGGAGGTAAAATCAGAAGCTAAGATCTGGCAAATGCTGGACTATGATAGACATGAGCAACATGTCAGGAAGGAGACATGAATCTACACATAGGACCATAGTTAGGATTTAGGTACAGAGATTTATTTTTTTAGTTACTGAAATTGTTTTGTTTTGTTACTTTTAAAGTGAAATATACATAGAGAAGAGTAAACAAATCACAAACTAAACTTCAGTGAGGTACCCCACCCATGTAACCTTGGACAAAGTCAGACAACAGAACATTACCAGCACCTCTGAAGCACCCGTCCAATATCACCCTGTACCCCGCCTCAGTCATTACTAATTTCCTCCCACCCACCATTCCCATGTTTGCTTGGTTTTGAGATGCATGTAAGTGGAAGCATTGCAGTATGTATCCTTTCATATCTGGCTCGTTTTGCTCAGCATTATGATTTTAACATCTATCCTATTGTTGCATTTAGCAGGATTTCATTCTTTTTCACTGATGCAAAATTTTCCATCATATGAATTTACAAAGATTTATCTATACTTTCTATTGATAGATATGTGGATTGTTTCCCATTTGGGATATAATACAAATGTTACTACAGTAAATATTTTGCACATTTCTTTACTATACCTGCATGTGTTCCTGTGGGCTGAGTCATGAGGGTATGCATAGGACAACTTTAGTAGATTTTGTCAGAGTTTCCAAATAGCTTGTATCAATTATTCTCTCTCCACTAGTTGTGATTGTCAGCTCCTATTGTCCCACAACCTTGTCAACACTTGGGATTGTCAGACCTTGTATTTTTAGCCCACTGTGCGTACTATGCTATGTCCTTAAGGTTTTAATTTGTTCTTCCATAACTATGAATGAGGCTGAACATCTTTCCATACACTTATTCACAAAGAATATCCTCTTTGGTGAAATGCCTATTCAAATTTCTTCATGATTTTTCTATTGGATCGAGTTTTTTTTCTTGTTATTTTGAAAGCATTTGCTACAGACTCTACATGTAAAACCTTTATTAGTCTCGGGTTCCACATATCGTGTTCCCTCATGTTCCTGAAGTTGCACTGTCTTGATGCCTTTTGATAAACATTTTTCTTTATTTTAATGGTGTCCAGTTTATCAGTCTTTTCTGTCTTGGTTAATATTTTTTGTGTCCCACCTAAGGAAAGTTTTTCCATCTCAAGATATTGGAGTTTTATTGTTTGCTTTTCACATTTAGACCTAAATTCATCTAGAATTTACATTTATATGTAGTTAAAGGTTGGGGACAAGTTTAATTTTTTTCTCATATAGATATCCAATTGACCCAGAATCATTATTGACAAGATTGTCTTTTCCAAAAGGAAAAAAAAAAGTTGTCTCTTCCTACTGTTCTGCCATGTCACATGTGTTAAAAATCAAGAGTCCACATTGTCTGGATATTTTGCTGGACTCTATTCTGCCCTACAGACATATTAATCTATCCTGATGTCAATGCCACTCTGTCTTAATTACTGAACTTTTATAGTATGTACTCATAGCTAGGTAAATTCTCCCACTTTATTCATACTCTTTAAGATTGCCTTAACTATTCTTGGTCCTTTGTGTTTCAATGAAAATATTAGAATTTGATGACAAATTTATGCAAAAAAAACCCCAAACCACCAAAACTGTCAGTGCTTGTATTAGGATTGCTTTGAATCTGTATATCAGCTAGGTAGAATTAACATCTTTAGTATTGTCTTTCAGTATATAACATGACATATCCTCTCATTTGTTTGGGTCCTGTTTAATTTCTCTCAAAAGTGTTTTATAATTTCCTAGTTTGAAGTTTTGAGCATATTTGGTCAGATTTACTCCCAAATATTTTTTCTTGAACTTTTTATTCTTATATGTATTTCTTGAACTCATACAGAAAAATACATACATTGTAAGTGTGTGCAGCTTTGGGAATTTTCACAAATCAAATACAACTGGGTAGCCAGCACTCGGATCAAGGAATGGAATATTTCCAGTACCTTAGATGCCTACATTGTGCCCCCTTTCCATGACCAAGCCCCTAGAGGGAAACACTACCCTCATTTTTAACACCATACATTAATTTTACCCTTTTAAAAAACTTGATATAAATAGAATCCTACAGGACAAAATCTTTTGCTCAATATTATGTTCATGAGTCATCAGTATTATTGCAAGTAGTTGGAATATGTTTATTCACATTGCTGAACAGTATTCCACAGTATGAATATAAAAATGCTTTCTGTTCATTCTGCTACTGGTTAGCATTTGGATAGATTTTCAATTTTGGCTATCATGAATAGTGCTATCATTTCTTGTACATGTCGTCTTTAATTTTTCTTTAAGTTTTTAAATGTTTGTTTATATTTTGAGACAGAGAGAGAGAGAGAGAGCATGAGGGGCAGGGGAGGTACAGAGAGAGACAGAGACTGAATCTGAAGCAGGCTCCAGGCTCTGAGCTGTCAGCAAAAAGCCTAACGTGGGGCTTGAACTCATCATCTGAGAGATCATGACCTGAGCCAAAGTCAGATGCCTAACTGGCTGAGCCACCCAGGCATGCCTTTACATTTTTTTTAATGTTTATTTAGTTTTGAGAAAGAGAGAGACAGAGAGAGACAGAGCTTGAGCAGGGGAGGAGCACAGAGAGAGGGAGACACAGGCTCTGAAGCAGGCTCCAGGCTCTGAGCTGTCAGCACAGAGCCTGACTCAGGACTGGAACTCACAAACTGCGAGATCATGACCTGAGCCGAAGTTGGATGCTTAACCGACTGAACCACCCAGGTGCCCCTTCATTTTGATTTCTAATTCTATTTCCCTGATGTCTAATAAAGTGGGGCATTTGGGGTCACTTTCATATCTATTATGTGAAGTACCAGTCAAGCCTTTTGCTTCCTGGACTCCTTGTTAAAAATTGGGTTTGTCTGTGTTTTTATTTATTAATTTGCATGTATTTTAAAATGTATATTTTGCATATCAGTCCTTTGCTGGATATATGCATTACAAATATTTTCTTCTGCTATGTGAATTACCTTTCACTCTGTTAATTGTGTCTTGATGAACAGAAGTTCTTTACTGTCATACGGTCAAAAATTTTTAAATTTTTCCTTCTAGCTCAGTGCTTTTTGTGCCCTATTTAAGAAAACATTGCCTACACTGAGGCCATGAAGATATTCTCTGGTGTTTTTGTTTAAAACTTTATTGTTTTACCTTTCACATTTAGATCTGTAATCCATGTAGAGGTAGATGTCAGATTGCTCTTTTTTCTTATCTGTGTCCAATTGACCCAGCAGCATTTATTGAAACACTTATCTTTTCCCCTCTGTACTGCAGAGTTACCTATGGCATCAAGCAGGTGGTTGCATACGTGTGGTTCCTTTTCTGGATTCGGTGCAGTTCCATGCTTGTACCAATTTGATACTTTTTACTTCCATATCTTCAAAACAGGTCTTTAACATGTGGTATGTCTAGCCTTCTCTAGCCTTGTTGTTCTCTAAAATTATCTGTACTTGGGGGCACCTGGGTGGCTCAGTTGGTTAGGTGTCCAACTTTGGCTCAGGTCATGATCTCACGGTTCATGAGTTCAAGCCCCACATCGGGCTCTGTGCTGACAGCTCGGAGCCTGGAGCCTGCTTCAGATTCTGTGTTTCCTTCTCTCTCTGCCCCACCCACTCACATTCTGTCTCTCTCTGTCTCTTAAAAATAAATAAACGTTAAAAAAATTAAGAAAAAAGGTCTGTACTTGGCACATTGCATTCCCATATAAATTTTAGAATAAAATAATAAGTTTCAGTGAAATCCTACTGGGTTTTGATTAACTCTATTGCATTAGTTATCTATTTGCTGCCTAGCAAAATATAAATTATCCCAAACTTAGTGGTTTAAAACAATAACATTTATTATCTCAGAGTTTCTGTGGATCAGAAATTTGGGCATGGCTTAGCTGGATTCTTTGGTTCAGGGTCTCTCACAGGCTGGGGCTGTAGTCATTTCAAAGCTCAACTTGGGGAGAATCTACTTTTAACCTTGCTCGTGATGGTTGGTTATGTGGGCCTCTCTAAGATGGCGGATTGTTTCATCAAAACGTGCAGCTGAGAAGGCAATAGAGAGAAAATACCAGCAAGATAGAAGTCACTGTCTTTTTTAACCTTTATGGAAGTGACATCCCATCAGTTTTCAATAGAATATTTTTATTTTACTATGGTAAAAAACATATAACATAAAATTTACCATCTTAACCATTTTTAAGTGTATAGTTCAGTAGTGCTCAGTATAGTCACATTGTTTTATAACATATTTCTGGAACTTTTTCATCCTACAACATTGAAATGGTATACCTTTTAATAAAATTTTTTTAATGTTTGTTTATTTTTGAGATTAGCTGACTGAGCCACCCAGGTACCTTGAAACTCTTAAACACTAATTCTGCAACTCTAGGTAACCACTCTTCTACTTTCTTTTTCTATAATTTTGATTGTTTTAAACATTTCATATGAATAGAATCATACAATATTCGTCCTTTTGTGACCAATTTACATCAGTTTTGCTATATTACATTCATCAGACACAAGTCACTAGGCTAAGGTCTCCATCAGGGGGAGGTAGAAATAGTAGAAAGTAGAAATAGTAGGAGATGTGAATTATGGGGATCGCTGTTGTTAAGTTTAAGCATTTTTTGTATATACTGAATTCTAGACCTTAATCCAATGTACAATTTGCAAATATTTTATCCCATTATGTGCAATGTCTTTTCACTTTCTTTTTACTATTCTTTTATGTACAAAAGTTTTTAGTTTTGATGAATTCCAATTTATCTATTTTTTCTTTTGTTGCTTGTGCTTTTGATATCACATCTAAGAGTCCATTACAAATCCAAGGTCATGAAAATTTACCCTTATGTTTTTTTTTAAAAGTTTTCTGATTTGAGCTCTTATATTTAGGTCATTGATCCAGGTCGATTTAATTTTTTTACATGGTGTGAGTAGGGGTCTGACTTCATCCCTTTGCATGTGGCTATCCTGTTGGTCCAGCACCAACTGATGAAGAGGCTTTTCTTACCCCATTGATTAGTGTTGGTATCTGTGTTGAATATCAATTAGCCATAAATGTATGAAGTTATTTCTGAACTCATATTGCTTTATGTGCCTATCCTCATGCCAGTATCACACTGTCTTAATTATTATAGCTTTATACGAAGTTTTGAAATTGGAAGATGTAGACCTTCCAACTTTGATCTTCTTTCATAAGATTGTTTCATTTGCTGTTAAGTACATTGTACTACCATTTCAATATGAAGGTCATATTTTCCATTTGTGCAAAAAAAAAAAAAGGCCATTGGAATTTTGATAGGCATTGCATTAAATCTGTAGA
Source organism: Neofelis nebulosa (assembly GCF_028018385.1). Taxonomy (NCBI): domain Eukaryota; kingdom Metazoa; phylum Chordata; class Mammalia; order Carnivora; family Felidae; genus Neofelis; species Neofelis nebulosa. Next base: position 170,543,587 of record NC_080782.1, read on the forward strand.
TTGCTTTGGGTAGCGTTGACTTTTTAACAATATTAAATCTTCCAATTCATGAACATGGGATATCTTTCCATTTATTTAGGTCTTCTCTAATTTCTTTCAGTAATGTTTTGTAATTTTCTGAGTATAAGTCTTCCACCTTCTTGACTAAATTTATACCTAGGTGTTTTATTCCTTTGGGCACCACTGTAAATGGAATTATTTTCTTTTGAATTGTTCATTGCTGGTGAAACTTTTGGCTTTTGAGTCTCTTGAGATTTCTGCTCAATTCTGAGACTCTCATCTACAACCTCCAGAGTTGTCAGATGCCTCTAAAGGAGCGTGGTACAAATGCTGGTCTTAACTCTTTGAATTTTCCTCATCTCCTGGATTTTGGCTTCACAATTATACACTTATATGATAGAAAAAATATGTTGTTAGGTAGAACATAGGCCTCATAATGTTTGGTTGAGTCAACTAGAGTTCACAGTACAAGGCCAGACAGAGATAATACATGTTTTAAAGGTGAGAAAGAGCAGATAAAACTGCAACGTCCTTGGGGCACCTGGGTGGCTCAGTGGGTTGAGGGCCTGACTTTGGCTCAGGTCATGATCTCACTGCTTGTGAGTTCAAACCCCACGTTGGGCTCTGTGTTGACAGCTGGGAGCCTGGAGCCAGGTTTGGATTCTGTGTCTCCCTCTTTCTCTGCCCCTCCCCTATTTGCATTCTCTCTCTCTCTCTCAAAAATAAATAAACATTAAAAAAAAAGAACAGCAACCAGTCCCGACTTTGCCCCTCTCTGTGTCTCACTGACAAATTGTCAATTGTGTCAGTTTTGCTACCTGAGTGGAAATGATTAAGGCTATCCATAGTGTGCTTTTGTAGATTAATGGAGATAAACTGAGTACAGCTCTGAGTACAGTACATGGCAACTGTCATTCCTAATTGTGATACTAGAGAAGGGAATTACTGAGGATGAGTTGGTAAAACTCTCAGTAGGGTTATTAGATCTAACTTGGTATCTAGTCTTATTATTTCATAAGTATGCCTATATATCCTAAAGAATTTAGCATTTAGCAGATTAACCTAACAAGATTAAAAAAATTTTTTAATATTTATTTATTTTTCAGAGAGAGACAGAGTGTGAGCAGGGGAGGAGCAGAGACAGAGGGAGACACAGAATCTGAAGCAGACTCCAGGCCCTGAGCTGTCAGCACAGAGCCCGACACGGGGCTCGAACCCATGAACCATGAGATCATGACCTGAGCCGAAGCTGGAGGCTCAACTGACTGAGCCACCCAGGCGCCCCCTACCAAGATTTTTAAATTAAAAAGGGTAATGCTTAATTAAAAATATTAAATTTTCTAGCATTCTAAAATTTTCCTATTGAACACAGATAAATATAGCAAATCTTAACCGCACACTGGAATTAGTGTCAAATTAGAGACATCCATAAAAAGTGCTCTATAAATAGCAACAAATATTAAAAAGAGGAAATGGGAAAAAATAAGGGGAAACATTAGCAATTGAACATATAAATGTGGGTCATGTCTTAATTATATGTGATTTTTAAATTTCTTGCAGATATGTCGCACACTGATGCATGAGAAATTAAGAAATAAAATAGGCAAACTGGAACCCTACTTTTAACCATTAGATATAGGCATATCTTTAAAAACTTTCATTTATTAAACTACATTGATGAAGACTAAAATTCAAAAAGTGATGGTTTTATTTATATCCTACTTCTGTGAGTTTTTCCTATCCCTAACTTTTGCCAGCTGTTATAGAAAAGTCTGTCACTTATCATATGAGGAAAGAGAGGGCAGATGGATTTTCTAATATACATCACTACTGGTGAAAACAACTTTCATCCGATGCTAATAGTGGGTTATTATCCCTATTTTCTTTTATGAGGGATAGCACTTCACTTTTTTCATTGCTTTAACTACCAACCTTTTGAATAACCATTGATATGATTAAATGACTTACTGACAATTTGGGCCAACAAAATAATGAAAGTGTGTGTCAGCCGCTGAATATTTTTGCTCAATAATCTGATATTAATTATTGAAAAATTGAGGAAAATTGAAGTCTTTAAAATTTTTTTTTGTGAATTTATTATTGAAGTTTAAAAAATATTTTAAAAGGTTAAGGCAAGTTCTCAAGTTCTCAAGTTTATTTGAGATTTTGTTATTATTACCAGGAAATAAGAAGGTGTTTCGGTGGCCAAATGAGTTTCAGAAATATTGGGAATTCAACCAAGGTTATCTGATTTCTTTACTTCAGGACAGTGAAAAATCTTTAATGTGATCATGCCCATTGTGAATCTCCAGGAAAGTGAGTTTGGTCTAGGATTTATCAAGTATCTGTTCCCAGAACCACAGAGTTTATTTCTCACCTCGTTTCTTTGGAACACTCATGGGGCGAGAAATTTAGATTAGTAGTCATTTGCAAATGGATCCACTTCAAAACTTTTATCCTTCATGCTCTGAGAAAATGTTATTTAGAAATTGAAATGTGATTTACTTTTATCTGTAAGATACAATTGTTTCTTGAAAACTCACACCTCAGAATCAGTAAGAGATTTGACGTCAATCAGTAATGACATGTCTTAGCCCCTTTGGGCTGCTATAACAAAATACCACAGATGGGGTAGCTTAAACAACAGGAATTTATTCCTCAGACTTCTAGGCTGGGATGCCCAAGATCAAGGTGCTGGCAGATTCCTTTCCTGATGAGAGCTCTCTTCCTGGCTTGCAGATGACTGCCTTCTTGCTGTGTCTTCACAAGGTGGGGAGCTCTCTCTGTCCCTCTGTCTCTGTCCTTCTGATGTCTCTTTTTCTGAGGGCACTAATCCCATCACAAGGGCTTCACTGTCATGACCTAATTGCATCTTTTTTTTCAACGTTTTTTTTTTTTTTTTTTTTTTTATTTATTTTTGGGACAGAGAGAGACAGAGCATGAATGGGGGAGGGGCAGAGAGAGAGGGAGGCACAGAAGTGGAAACAGGCTCCAGGCTCTGAGCCATCAGCCCAGAGCCTGACGCGGGGCTCGAACTCACGGACGGGGCTCGAACTCACGGACCGCGAGATCGTGACCTGGCTGAAGTCGGACGCTTAACCGACTGCGCCACCCAGGCGCCCCATGACCTAATTGCATCTTAAAGGCCCTGCCCTCCAAGTGCGATCACATTGAGGTTAGGGTTTCAACATATGAACTTTAGGACACAATTCAGTCCCTAACAAAGGACCTCCTAAAAAAGTATTTTTGGTGGGTGTTAGTTATGGCTCTTTGGATAGCAACTAACAAACAACAACTTGAGATACATTAAAGTAAAAGGGAGGGATTTATATAATAATAACACAGTTATTGTCTAGAACCCAAGGGTGAAAATGCAGCTGGGTATCAGGAATGTCTAGAACACTGGCTGCTAATAGGAAAACAGTGTGAGCTGGGAGTGTAGGGCACATAATAATTTTAATCTTTCCAGTAGCCAGATTAGAAAAGTAGAGAGAAACAGATGAATTTAACTTTAATAATATATTTTATTTAGCCAAAAATATAAAAAATGTTGCTACAATGTGTAATCAGCATAATCATGCTAATGAGATATTTTATTTTACTTTTTTGTACTACGTCTTTGAAATCTAGTGTGTGTTATACACTTAACAGTACTTCTTCATTTGAACTAGTCACATGTCAAGTCTCATGAAGCCCCATGTGGCTAGAGACTGCCATATTGGACAGTGAAGATTTAGAACAAAGAGTGAGAAGGATTTAGGGAATCCTTGTAGTTCTCTCTCAGGAGATTAAAATTTCAGAGCAATTTATTTTGGTGAAGCCATTTTACGTTTATTGAAACCCTGTTGAAGAGGCAAAGAGTGTCACGCAAAATTTAAAACTAAATTTACTGAGGGGAGCGTGGGTGGCTCAGTCAGTTAAGCATCTGACTCTTGATTTCAGCTCAGGTCATGATCTCACCATTGTGAGACTGAACCCCATGTCAGTGAGCACTGCACTGAGCATGGAGCCTACTTAAGATTCTCTCTCTCTTCCCCTCTGCCCCTCCCCTGCTCATGCGTGCATGCATGTGCTCTCTCCAAAAATAAAATAAAATAAAATAAATTTACTTATATGTTATTTTCAGAAATTACACTTCAAATACAAGGACAAAGTTTGAAAAAATAAAAACAGAAAAAGATGTATTAGGCCAATACTAATTAAAAACAAATAAAATGAAACAGGCATTAAAGGAATAAAGAGGTGCCCCATACAATGATAACATTTTCAATTCACCAAGAAAAATAGAGCAGTCCCAAACTATGTCCATAATACAGCTTAAAAACATATAAGGTGGAGATTAGTGGAACCAAGAAATGCACAAAACACGTGTTTTCATGGAATATTTTTAGATCCTTTCCATGGAGATTGATAAACGAAGCAAAAAAACTACTAGGGCTATAGAATATTTAAATAATGCAATCAAAGAACAGTCTTAATTAAATGGACATATATAGAGGTTTGTGCTCAATAATTAGAGAATGCACATTTTTTCAAACACAGCACATTTTAAAAAGGAGCTACATACTATGGTGCAGACTAAGTCTCAGTATAACTTAAGAAGTATTATACAGAATATGTTTTCTTACTCCAATGCAATTCAGGAAAAAATAAGTAATAAAAAGAACTAAAAGGAAGTATGCATTTGAAAATATAAATTAGTTCCAAAACTCTTTCCGTATGCACCCAGAAGTGAGGTTGCTAGATCAAGTAATAGTTCTATTATTAGTTTCTGAGGAGCAACCATATTGTTTTCCATAGTGTTAGCACCATTTTACATTCCCACCCTTGTCAACTCTTATTATTTTCTGTGTTTTCGGTAGTAGCCATCCTAATGGGTGTGAGGTGGTTAGGTAGATTTTTAAATCCATGAAATTCAATAGACCTCAGCCAATATTAAGCTTTCATTGACTTCTAAATTAAATGTCTTCTCAAAGCATCACATCATGAGAACACCTAGTCTAAGTGGCCAGTAGTCTACCAAGTCTGTGAGAGCAGGGATCACACCCTAGCATAAGCCTAGTGCAGTGCCCAGCAGAGGTCCAGCATGTGGTAGAGCCTAAGGCATATCTGTTGAGTGAAGGGTGTGTTTCTATTGACAATGAGATTGGGAGTGAATGATGTGGTGCAGTTTAACATCCATGGATGCCAGTGTCAAATGTGCGATTACTGTGAGCCTAGGGCTCAAGGAATCCTCTGTCTGTCTTTAGCAGCAGGTTTGAAGTGAATGCTTGCCTTGCCTTGTTGGCTAGCATCAGTTGGTCTTAGACCTCAATGAACAGGCCCTGGGGGGCTAAGTTGGTTAAACCTTGGTTTCAGCTCAAGTCATGACCTCATGGTTCATGAGATAGAGCCCCATGTTGGGGTTCATGAGATAGAGCCCCATGTTGGGCTTCGTGCTGACTGTGCTGAGCCTGCTTGGGATTCTCTCTGCCCCTGCCTCTCTCGTGCCCTTTTTTTCTCTCAAAATATTTTTTTATATTAAATATAATTTATTGTCAGATTGGTTCCCATACAACACCCAGTGCTCATCCCAACAGGTACCCTCCTCAATGCCCATCAAAATAAATAAATAAATAAATAAATAAATAAATAAATAAATAAAACCAAACAAACAAATGATCCAATCATTCCAATGCCTTCGTGTGTAAAATGAAATTATAATACTTATTTGAGGAGATTGTCAAGAATTTAAATGAGGTAATGTATGTAAAGTGCAGTGTATGTGTGTGGAGACATTATTATAAATACGTTTTAATTAATTACACTTTTTCCTTTGATGCGTGGCTTTTTTTTTTTTTCATTAGTAGGAAGGTCCCTGCATTAAAATCCATTAATAAAGTATAAAAAACGAAGATTTCTCTGAAGACTGGTTAACATTTTTCTCTTGATTACTTCATTGGAATTACTTTGAGCAGAGGAGGAAAATCTAACACTGATGTGCTACTTTGTAATCTACGTTACACCAACTAAAGAATGGGTGACATTGCCACATTTTATCTGTGCTCAGATAAAGAGGTGAACTAAGGAGTCAATGTCTGATCTCTTTCATTATGTAAGTCCTTGATCACTGTGATGGAGTTTACATGCACTGCCCTCAACTGTAATAAGCATAATTATGTCTGCTAACAAAATCATTAGTGGGCATTCCTCTGAAAGGTTCTGAAGCAGTGAAGAAATCAGATTTTGCTGGTGAACATTCCAAAATTCAAAGATATTTCATGTCTCAGGGAAGCCTTTATTCTCATGGTTTATTTGATTTTTTCATGTTTATTTATTTATTTTGAGAGAGAGAGAGAGAGGGAGAGAGAGCACAGGCACATGCTGGGGGAGGGGAGCTCCACACTCAGCATGGAGCCTGGCAGGGGTCTCAATCCCATGACCGCAGGATCATGGCCTGAGTTGAAATCAAAAGTCAGATGCTCAACTGATTGAGCCACCCAGGTGCCCCTTTAACCTCATGGTTTAAATTTGGATTTCCTTGACGGTGGTTTCTTTAATACCTTTGGCACCAGATTAAATGCAGGTTAGTATGTGTTACTAAACTGTAGAATAGGTTACTGAACATGTGGAATATGTTTTTTTTTTCACCTACAATAACACCATCCATTAGAAATTTCTGTATTGGTGGAAATGTTCTGTAATTTTATACCATCTGATAGAGTGGTCACTAGCTGCATGTAGCTATTGAACACTTGAAATGTGGCTAGTGTGGCCGAGAAAGTGAATTTTTAATTTTATTTAATTACTTAGCATTTAAACCAAAATGGCCACATGTGGCTAGTGACTGTCCTCTTGGACAGCCGGACACCATAACCCAGTACAACTTTAGGAAAATGAGATGCTGTACAACCATGTGAGATATATTAGCAAATGGCTTAAGTTGGATAAACTTATTTGTACCCCTCATTCTGCCTTTTGTTTGTTTGTTTGTTTCAGTTTTAGTTTCAATATAATGAGGGAAAAATGTTATTCTACGTTTTTCTTAAAGTTTATTTTTGAGAGAGAGAGAGACAGAGACAGAGACAGAGAGAGAGAGGGAGGGAGAGGGAGAAAGAGAGAGAGAAATGGAGCACGAGCAGGGGAGGGGCAGAGAAAGAGGGAGACACAGAATCCAAAGCAGGCTCCAGGCTCTGAGCGGTCAGCACAGAGCCCCACGCTGGGCTTGAACTCACTAGCAGTGAGATCATGACCTGAGTGAAGCCGGAGGCTTAACTGACTGAACCACCCAGCTGTCGGGGGAAAAAGTTATTCTAAACCAAAACTGACCAATTATAACTGCTGTTAGAGATAGGGGCGAGGAGGGATGATTCATTTCAGAGGGAAAACTCATTTCTCTGCTGTTTTTTGCCTTTTGTAGAGACAGGCAGGAAAGAGGTAGAAATAAAAGACTAAAATTTCAAAGCCCTGGTCAATTCCTCTACATTGCTAGTTGGGAAAGTCCAGTTCAGAAAACCCTTTCTATAAGCAAGACCATTAATAGCATGGTGGATGTGCAAAAGGAGGCCCAGAGTTTCGTGGTGGGTGAAGAATGACTCCATTTGAATTTCCAAGTAAGAGGAGCAGATAGTACAGAAATTAGGAGAACGGGAGCAGAAAAGGAAGATTGGGAAAGCACGGGGTGAGAAGTAGAGAGAAGGGTAGGCCGCCACAGCATGATAGGAGGCCGTGCCCACTGAGAAAGGAGCTGTTGAATAACCCCCAAGCAAAGGAAGGCAACTCTGGTGACAGAGATGTTTAATTTCCAATGTGAAGTCAATTGCATTCCTGCACTGTAAGTACTTGCTTTGCACTCTGATCTTTAGCCAACTCTACTCCATCTGCAAAGCATCCCGTGGATCGTTTGGGAGAAAGGAAAGAGGGGCTCAGTGTCATATGTGCATCAGCATGGGGATAAGAGAACGGCCCCAAAGGGCAAGTTCAGGTAAGATGGGAACTCCAGTAAAAGCAGCCGCTGGGGCGCCTGGGTGGCGCAGTCGGTGAAGCGTCCGACTTCAGCCAGGTCACGATCTCGCGGTCCGTGAGTTCGAGCCCCGCGTCAGGCTCTGGGCTGATGGCTCGGAGCCTGGAGCCTGTTTCCGATTCTGTGTCTGCCTCTCTCTCTGCCCCTCCCCCGTTCATGCTCTGTCTCTCTCTGTCCCAAAAATAAATAAAAAAAAAAAAAAAAAAAAAAAAGCAGCCGCAAAAATGATTATGAGAATATGACCCCCGATTCCTCTGGAGGAATGATGTGGTCAAAATCTCAAAAAGCCAAGTCACCTCCATAGACATCTGAACTGCATGGGGCACCTGGGTGGCTTAGTCAGTTAAACATCCCACTTTGGTGCAGGTCATGATTTCATGGTTTGTGAGTTCGAGCCTTGCATTGGGCTTTCCACTGTCAGTGCCCAGCCCATTTCAGATCCTCTGTCACCCTGCCCCCTGCCCCTCCAGTGCCCCACCCCAGAAATGAACATTTAAAAATTAATAAATAAACTGCATAAGGAATAAAGATAGTGGATATGTTGTGTTAGCTGAATGCTTTCCCCCTCTTGCTGAGCAACAGAATCCTGTGCCTGGTGAAGTTTATGTCAAACAACGTGTGCCATTTCATCTAAGGTTTTTAAAAGCCTCACACTATCGTTTATACCGTCAACAATTCTGATTTACATTGACAACCATCTCTTGAGTGTACTTCAGAGGCTGAGTTTATACTTCGAGGCACAAAGAAAAAAACCTTTTAGTGTAGAAATGTATGCAACCAGCTGTATAGAGAAAGGTAAAACCTCCGAGCCCCCAGGTGACTTAGATATTGACAGGCATGATGACACATTTAGGAAGAAACCAGAAAGTCTTCTCCAGAAAATTCCAGGCATAAATTACAGCAACCACCATAGTCTTTCCTGGAAGTAAGATAATATGATTAGAAATATAGGGTTTCGGGGTGTCTGGGTGGCTCAGTCGGTTAAGTGTCTGACTCTTGACTTTGGCTCAGATCATGATCTCACTGTTCATGGGTTCGAGCCCCGCATCCGGCTCTGTGCTGACAGCTCAGAGCCTGGAGCCTGCTTCGGATTCTATGTCTCCCTCTCTCTCTGCTCCTCCCTTGCTCTCACTCTGTCTCTCTCTCAAAAATAAATAAACATTACAAAAAAAAAAAAAAAAAAAGAAATGTAGGGTTTCTTCGCCTGGCCCAGCACTGAAATTCTTGGGTTTCCACAAGTCAAGCACCTTCTTTATTTTAAGCTGGCCACCCCAGTTCCCTTCTGCTTGTCTCCCTTTCTACTAAGAGACTGATCCTTACAAAGTGTGTCACTACTTTCCTTAACTCCCTTTCATTTTAGCAAGTAACATTCAAAGCCCAGGTTGCCACATATAAAGTTGTCAGTGAGCACACAACATTTTATTTGCCAGACCTCCACAAGTGTACTTCAAACACACGTTCAAGGGCTTTTGTGTGAGGCCATCTGTTAATTTCGAAGACTGGATTCCAATATGCTGGTGACGGGACTCACGCACATTCTGTCCTGTCTTCTACATCTCCTCCTACAGCAGAGAATCTTCCCTGGGGAAAGAAGTCCAAGTCTTTTATGTTTTATTATTTTTAAGCTGGTTCTGCCCTGGCTGAGGCTTTTTTGTTTCAGATGCTACTCTCTCCTGGGCTATCCTTGGCCATGCTGTGGCCTTTTGTGTCCTGTACCTCAGGATCTTTCTAGAGAATGAAGGGGATGAGTTCATGATGCACTTGGCTAGGAGGCAAAGGAATGCATTTTTGTCCTCGATGAGTTGCTCTTCCCTTTGAGGTTCCTTTGAACTTCTTCTTTGAGCTTCCTTTTCTCTGAAATACATGCAGAGTGCCTTGTTTGGGAAAAAGCCCTCACTTTACTCTGACACAGGGCCCTAAATCCCCATGTATGGTTCATCTGGGGTTGCCTGGACAATGTGACAATCCTTTTGTTTAGGCAGGTCAGAGGCCTGTGGCTTATAACTAAATTTCTTGTTTTTTCCCTTTTCCCAATAAAATGGCACTTGCCTCAGTAAGGAGTAATGCTTAGGCTTGTGGATTCTGAAGCCAAGTTTGGGGTTGGATCCTGACATTTAAAAGAGCAGTGGGTATTACAATTGTTGTTGAGTGTGGGAACTTCTCATAAGAGTTTTTAAGTCAGAGGAAGTCAGCAAGGGTCAGAAAAAAAAACAAAACAAAACAGCATCAACTACGCCAGGAGAACAGATGTTGTTTCCTGGACAGTCTTGTGTGTACTTTCTTGGTAAAGCTCCAGTTCTAGAGACCATAGCCAATCAGTGTCTCTATTCGCCACTCCTTTGGGGTAAATCTGGGCTCATTCTTGGTGAAGACTGATGTATGGCTTGAATGGATGAACAGTGAGAAAATAAAAGTATGTGGTTTTGGCTCAAGACCTCAGTATTGATGTATAGAATGATTTGCTGAGAATGAATCATGTTCCTTATACACATGCTGATAATTCTTCTTTGTTACAGAAATGTCAGTGGCAAAGGCTTCCTCTTTGTTCCTCCATCACCATATTATGGCCAGGATTGAACTGTCATTTGATTAACTTCAGTGGAATAGGTTGGGAACTCAATAATGGATGGTGACAAGGCTTTGAGGAAAGGCAAATGTGATACTGAATTAATAAAATTACCTTCTTGTCATGGTATAAACATTTGTTTTTTGACTTCTAATGCAAGATTTCAGCATCCCCAAATAATGATTTCCACCTAGAGGTTAAGACAGGGATGGAGTGATGCCAGGCTAAAGTGACATCATTAGATGAAAAACTCAGTTATATCAGATACACTTTTTACCTTCTCTGAATGAATAGCTTTCAAACTTAAAAAATTTTTTTAAATTCTTATTTATTTACTTTGGGAGAGAGAGAAAGGGAGAGAAAGAGACAGCAAGGAGGTGCAGAGAGAAGGAGAGAGAATCCCAAGTAGTCTCCACGATGTCAGTGCAGACCGTGATGCGGGGCTCTAACCCATGAGCCACGAGATCATGACCTGAGCTGAAAGCAAGTGTCAGGTGCTTAACCAATTGAGCCACCCAGGTGCCCCTCAAACGATTTTCAATACAGCAGAACTCTTGCTGATATTCAGTGAAATCCTATAAACCACATGCATTGCATGAATATATAAAGCAGATAAAAGCACAGCTTTCTTGGGGGGCACTGGCCTGGCATAGATATGGCCCACATTCTCAATGTCAAGACTCTAGAATTCTTGAGGCAGCTACAAGTACTCTGTGTGCAAGGCTGCACACAGTACAGATGGATACCCCTTAATTAACTGAATGGTTCCCAGTATTTTTACCACCCAGGATCCCTTATTATTATTTTCCCCCCAGGTTCTAAAATGTGCTACTATGTCATCATAAGTGAATTACCTATAGTTATTTCTTTTAATCTTTTCAAAAACCTTAATTAGGTAGGTACAAATGCACCCATTTAACAAGCGAAGACAAAAGTTATATAACTTGCCCAAAGTCACACAGAATTGTGGAACTGGGTTCTGAAACCAGAGCTTTCTCAGTCTAAAGCCTTGGGGCCACTCTGTTACCATATATCCTTATAATAATTTCAACTCAAAGTAAAGGAACAATTTGTCTTGCTCAGACAGAAAGTCTTAATCATGAGCATATATATGATTGATATTAGGAGTTTTTAAATACTGGTAAGAGTTGATAACACCAGTTGGAATTGTTAGAGATCCCAATTTCACAATGACTTTTTCTAGAGTAGCTGTTGGTGGTCTAAACTAGTAAGGCTACTTAGCTTTCAAAGGCAGTGAATGAATACAAGAATGCTTCCAAATAAATGGTTATGAATTCATTGTTAATTCTCATTCCACTTATGAACTTAATCCTCCATTTCTGATGAATGTAGTTGGGTATACTCTTCCCTTCCTGTCCCTCCGAATGTCTTATTGTGAGGTCATCCCCACGGAAAAAGAATGTGAAGTTCAGGAGTTTGGGTACTTCTTATGCAGACTGATAGTCCTGTGCAAAGCTCTACAGAGTCCCTCATATCTCAGTGTTGACATATTGTTCTGCAACTTTCAGACACCCAGAAGCTATGATATGACCGTTTACTGCTCCATTTACTTCATTCTCTTCCCCTACAAAGAGGTATTCATTAATGCCTTAGCTGTAGAAAAGCCTAGACTGCCAAGGGAGTATGAAATGTTAAGTTCAATATATTAAATAATTCTTAAGACATTTTGTTCAGTGTTGAAGTGTGTGAGTCTAACATGCCACAAACTGTACGCTTCTTGCTCATCATATTTGTAAGGCTAGTGTCACTACTTGGTGAATTCTCAAGCCATCTCTCTGTGCCTCCCAAGCATTGTTTTTGTTGTATTGTTATTGTTGTTTGTTTGCTACTTTGCTTTTATACTTCTGTTACCTGTCTCTCTGAATTGCCAGGCCATTTACAGGGCTCTGTCCTGAGATATGGTCTTTGACTACATAGTTCTGAAATGAATCGGAATGGTGAAGCTTCAGGGGAATGTCTAGTCCAATAATACAAAATATAATCATCACTTTCACATATATATCACTCATGCTGTGCAAGGCATTGCTCAAAGTGCTATAGTCATTAAACTCGTTTAATTCTTATGATAAGCCTAGAAGTTAGCTACTATTTTTGTGGACTTAGGCACAGAGTGTTAAGTGACTTATCCCAGATCGGCCATCTAGTAACTAGTGAAACTTGGATTTGACTCCAGTAAGGGGTATCGGACTCAGAAATGTCAACCTATCCAGAGGAAAAAAAAAATCCAGCTTTTTACTTGTAAAATATCTATAATTTTCCTTAGTATGGTATTCATCAAGAGAGTTGAAGTTGTGCTACCCTCAAATAATTGCAAAATATCAGCAGCTTAAAAAAGATAAGGTTTATTTTTCACCTATATGTCCACCACGGGTTGGTTGGGAGCTCTGTCCTGCATCATGTCTATGCCAGGTCTCGGGCACTATATGCAACATCGCAGGTCACTGTGCCAGAGGGCAAAGAGTTCTGTCAGTTATTTAAAGGTTCTGACTACAACTCATGCCCATAATTGTCTAAAGCAAGTCACATAATCAGGTGCTCAGAAAATGGGAAGAACTGGAAATGCTTTGTGAGTGGCACTGCTGACTCTCACAGGTGTCTTGATTGAATTTTCAAGTGTAAACTATTGGTGGGGTACAAGGGAAGAATGTGAATTTCCGGGCATGCATGCTTCTGGTGTAGTTTGTGAAAATGTAAGCGGGATTATTCCAGGAGATCTTGAGGATGCCCTTAGTGAGATAAGGCTGAATGCAACGAGTCAGGACCAGCTTGCAAAATGAAATGCGTTTCTGGATCTCATCTCTTGGCCATTTCCATCCATTTCTCTGCAAATAGTAACCGTGTTTGTGGGTGGCAACATGGTGCTTTCCTTGGAGTCTTCCTCCTCTACATTATCCCACCTTCTCTCCCAAGTGATAGCTAAGAAAATATTAAATGAATGACTCATTCGTTCATTCATTCATTCATTCATTTATTCACTCACTCATCAGTTTGCTACAGAAACATTTTTGAGTACGTGCATTGGCATTGACATCATGCTAAACTCTGGAGATAAAAAGATATATAAAGTATGGATTATACTCTCAAAGATTTCACAGACTACAAAGGCAGACAAAGCATAACTAATTTATCCTGCACCCACAGCTTTTATGACAATAGTGTGTGTGTGTGTGTGTGTGTGTGTGTGTGTGTGTGTGTGTGTGATGGGGGTGGGTTGGTAAATCCTGTGGTGACAAAAACTATAATTTATTACTTCTTAGTGGTTATGGTCAACACTAACTCTAAATTGCTCTAGAATCTACCCTTCCTCCTCCACTTGCTGTTCCAAGTCTCAAGTCTTAGCCAGTTTCGTCCATACAGAAGATTTCTCAACAGACTATTTATCATGTGGCTTTTGTGTTATTGTGCTCCATACACTGTATACTGAGAGGGAGAGGCGATAAAGATTTTTAGACAGTTGTTAAGATTGTGAAGACAGGATAGATTCCAAAGAAGAGGGGAACTGCCGATGCAGGAACCCTCAGGAAGCTACTGCATCCAGCCGAGTTTGGAGAGGGTGGTGGGAGCCAGGACTTTGGCTCCCTCCCACACCACTCCTCTGGGTCCCTGCCATCTTGGGGTGCAGTCCAGACATGAAAGTGGGCATCTTGAGGCCATTGCCAAAGACGTGAAAGCAACCTGAGCAAATGCTGATCTAAGTCCTCAAACGGTTGCTGGCTCTGGCCCGTGGTGGCTGGGCCGAGGTGGGATCAATGAATTCCTGGTTCCTTCTGGAAGGTCTTGTATAAAACCAGGTCTAGAGCTTGGGCAGATATAATATGGCAGGCAGGCACTCTCCACTGAGAAACAGAGGCAGAAGTTCCCCCATTTGTTGTGATGCCGTGATGCTTGGGCCCCACCAGCTGCCTCCTTCGTGCGGCCTGCCTGCTCTGCCCACAGAGGCCTGCGCCTTCCTATTTCTGATGATGTTGAAAATGTTTCCTCTGGTATTCTTTTAGGCAGCTCTATCCAGCAAATATAAAGCAAGCCACTAAAGTGCTTATCTAGCAGCCACATTAACAAAACTAAAAAGAAATAGGTGATTTAATAATATAACTTATTTAACCTCATATATCCAAAGATATTTTCAACCTATAATTAAAAAAAGTTAAATAATATTCAATTTATTACCTAATAAAAAATAAAATCAATAATCAGTATGATTATTGAGGGATGCCTGGGTGGCTCAGTCAGTTAAGTGTCCCACTCTCAATTTCAGCTCAGGTCATGATCTCACTTTTTGTGAGCTCGAGCCCCATGTTGCTAACAGCATGGAGCCTGCTTGGGATTCTCTCTCTCTCCCTGTCTCTCTGCCCCTCCCCCACTCGCTCTCACTCTCTCTCTCTCTCTAAATAAATAAACTTAAAAAATATGATTATTGAGATATTTTATATTCCCTTTGTACTATGTCTTTGAAGCCTAGTGGGTATTTCATACTTACAGCCCATCCCACTTTGAATTAGCCACATTTCAAAGCATACAGTAACCACATGTGACTGGCTACTGAATTGTGTGACATAGGTCAGCGGTCTTTATTCAGATGCCTTGAAATCATTACGTTTTACATAATATTTCATGGAATGATAGTAAGACAGATAATATGACTCAAAACATTTGCTTTTTACCATAAAAGGATAAACACCAACACTTTTTTTTTCAGTGTTCTAACCCATTTATTTTTTTCAAGCTTTTGTTTAAATCCCAGTTAGTTAACATACAGTGTAATGTTAGTTTCAAGTGTTCAATATAGTGACACAGTCTTCCATACATCATCCAGTGCTCATCCCAAGAAGTGCCCTCCTTAATCCCCATCACATATTTAACCCACCTCCCCTCACCTCCCGTCTAGAAACTATCAGCTTGTTCTCTATGGTTAATGGTCTGTTTCTTGGTTTGCCTCTCTCTCTCTTCTTTTTTCCCCTTGACTCATTTTAAACAGTAATGCTTCTAATCACTCCTGATGCTTACACTGGCCCATATTTATTCTTGAGTTTACGCATAAGAATGTCTGTATCTATGATTTTTATATTTTTCCACAAAAATATTTTAGAATATAGCTTCCTCAAGATACTATGAAATGACAGGATGCTTTTAATGCCAACTGATTTTCTTTTTACTGTTTTCAATAACATGATAGGCCATACTGATTTATTTAATTTTATATAAACCTCTCCGTTGTCAGTCTTTAATGTTTTGCCTAGCTTTGGAGGCATCATACTAAGGTAATTGTACTTCAATAAATTAAGAAATCAATTCATATGATCTCCAGAATACTACTGTCAGGTGTAGTTGATGAATTATTGCCTGAAATTTATCAAGTTTCCTTCTGGGTTTTACAGGAAGTCATTATAAAAAGTTAAAATTTACACATAATTATTTCTTTAAATTAGAAATGACCAAAATCCGCCTCTGAATCTCACTGAGGGACTTCATTTTGTATGAGACCATCCATTTGCAAGCTCTGAAGTGGTGTTGAAATTTTCCTTTTTCCCTTAATCTAACCCCACATGTCTAGGATCTGAAGTTCTGCCTCTGCAAATCGCAATAGGGTGTCTTAAAGTGCATTGCCAAACAGGGAATTACATTTTGTATAATTACTTATATATTATATATTTTAATATATTTCTGTTATGCCCCTTATATCAAGATAAAAGTTAAAAATGTCTTGTAAGTATTTTCATGATGCCTGCAAGGGCCCACCTGAGTGTCAGTTACCATCCTCAGGGGACTTTTAGGGGACTCCCTCCTCTAAGATGAGTCACTGCACATAGCTGTCCTGCACTGAGGACTCCTTCACTGACACGGGATGAAATTACTTCCCTTTTTGCTGTGAGCCATTACCCTGCCTTTACCCGAACAAAAGACTCATGACTGTAAAAGTGATAGGGTCCTGTTTTTAAAATTGTAATACTTTTCCTATTCTAAGAGTGGGGGCAGAGTTAATGTTCAGTAGAAGCTCACATTCTGGAGAGTTTGGGAATGTGGCCAGTGATTTAGTAAAGTTTTTGTTATGCAGAGCAATGTCCAGAACCTGGTGCAGAATGTGGAATTTGGAATCAAGAAGAGTCCAATGGTTTTGCATGACAATAGAAAGGGTTGTCTTGCTCGTGGTCAAGGTGGCATTTTGGTGAGATGACTATTGTAGATTAACTGGTTTATCTTCTGTTGGCCAGAAGCCCATAAAAGACTGAGGGAAGGCTTGCTGGAGACTGGACTTGGCAAGAGAAGACACAGCAAGGTTCTAACAGTGTGATGACAAGCAGGGAGGGGAGAATGATGATGACACCAGGGGAGATTCAAACCAGGTGCTGCAAAATTAGGATCCTCATCAGGAATTTTGTGAGAAACCAGGAAAAAGGAAACAAGTAGCCAAGAAGGGACAACACTCCAGTATATAGCATTTTGTTGCTTCTGACTCCTTTTAAAAGATTTGGTGGATAAAACCTTTTAGACAGGACCCCAAAGCACAAGTGACAGAAGCAAAATTGATGAAATTTTAAACTTTCTGCTGCAAAGGACATTTCCTAGAAGGTGAAAACAGAATCCATGCAGTGGAAGAAAGTATTTGCAAATCAGCTGTCTGGCAAGATACTAGGATCCACTTCAGAACCTAGAGTGGGTATCCACTAGAGTGTGGCCTAGACCAAGGGGAAATACATTTGGAGGATGTACGAAACGTCTCCCATACATTAATCTAGAGTGGGGGCATACAAAAGAGAAGATGAAGCCCTGTCTCTTAGGATGGTAGCTGACATTACACTGAGAAAGCTATCAAGCAGTGCTACTATTTAATTTCATTTAAAATATATTGTTAAAGTTTATTTATTTTGAGAGAGAGAGAGAGAGAGAGAGAGAGAGAGAGAGAGAGAGCAGGGGAGGGGCAGGGAGAGAGGGAGGAGAGAATCCCAGGTAGGCTCCGTGTTGTCAGTGCAGAGCCCAACACAGGGCTTGATCCCGCAAACCGTGAGATCATGACCTGAGCTGAAATCAAGAGTTGGACGCTTTATCTACTGAGCTGCCCAGGCACCTCGAAGTTCATTTGTTTGTTTGTTTGTTTGTTTTTCTAAGTTCATTTTTAAAGTGTTTTACTTAATGAAGATAAAATCGGAATATGCCCCCCACCAAAACCACTTTAAAAAGTACGAGAGATGCATTATTAAGATTTTTCCGTCTCTGTTAAGCCTCTGTGATTCTGTGCTGATGCATCTATGCATATGTGAGTACTATATATGAAATGTGATCTTGGTTACATTACATATGAGGCTTTATGTACTTCCTTTCCCACTTCATATTGGTCTGTCAGCAATCTCTAATGTCATTGGAATTCACCAAAGGCTTCATTTTAATAACTGCTTAATATTTCCTAATATGAATTCGCCATACTGATTTAATCATTTCCCTCTCATACAGTTTAATATAAATTTGTCACCATTATAAACAAGTCAGAGATGTAGCCAGTTCCAATCTTGGCTCGTTATTCTCATGCTGATGGCAAAAGCATCATTGCAACGTGTCCTGAGAAGCAGAGAAAGGATGTGAGATTTCACAGTGTGGAAACACCATGGCTATAATGATCACGTTGATCCTGTACCTCATCTCCATTGGTGGGTGTGGGAATCAAAGCTCAGATGGTTTAAGGAATATGTCCAAGGTCACACTGCTGATCACTGCAAGAACTGTGATTTTCACCCCCTTGGCCTCATGCCAAATCCACACTGTTTCAAAACTGTACGGGGTTCCTACTTGTTCTGACTTGTATGATTTTACTGTGTAACTCCAGACAGGTCCTGAGTATCATGAGTATTGCAAAGTAAGACCTGTCTTAGGGCTGTAGTCACTTGTTTTTCCAGTGGTACTAGGCAGTTCTGTTTCTTTCTTCAAAGTGAGTCTGGTCCTCCTCTCCCAACCTTTGAAGATCTTCCTTCCTTGCCTGAGCATTTTCCCCCTACTAACGCCCACATCCAGAGCACACAGGAGCGGCGAGTAGGTGCAGGAATCTGAGGGGCTTTGTCATTGGAGTGTCAACAGTCTTAGTCAATAGTCAGTTGTGTCAGAGAGAAAAACAGAAGAAGTCTAATGGTCTTCTGCTGTCCCTGTAGCCATTGCTGCCACATGGTGTCACTGTTGAAACACAGGCCGACCAGCTGCCAGGGCGCTGTCTCCTTTGTCCTGGAACTGGGTGTGGACCTCCCAACCTCAACATTCCCTCCATAACTGACCTGGTGACCTGGAAGTCTCATACAGTCAGCATCTTTGCTCAACCTCAGCATCTTTGAGGCTCAGGAATAAAAGAAACTTTTTCCTCTATTAGATCAGCTTCACCTTCAGTCTCCTGGGTGGGAGGTGTTTACTTCAGAAGAAATATACACCTGATTATGTACGTTAATCAAGTTATATCAAGGTTGCACTATATGTGTTTGCTGTGTGCAGGTGATGGTGTTAGGGGAACATAACTGTTCCTGTGGAATAGCACACCCACCCCTGAGCTTCTACTCAATGTTTCCTTCTAATCAATGGTAGAATATTAATAATCTTGCCCTAGAAATCACTTGGATATTGTCACTGATCTGTGCTCAAGAGGGCGTGCCAGGAACTTTCCTATGCCGTCAGTTCTCAGACCTCTCCCATTCTACTCTTCCTTCCTAAACTAGTGTGAATATTTCTTTTCCCTTTCTCCTGGGCATTTTGGGGAGTTACTCTTTAATCCTCATGGAGCCATGCCTGCAGAAGTTCTTTGTAGACCAGCTGAGAAAGCTTCACTTGTCCCTTCCCCATTTGTGTTTCACTCTCTTATTTTGTAATACAACCCTGGGCTGGTCTCAGTCCTGTGTGTTAGAGACTTGCTCAGTCCATATTCCCTTTAGCTTGAACTCTGCCTCCTTTGGAGCTTAGACTTGGATATGGGATCTGTCTGGATTTACCTTGGACTTGGTATCTTATTTTCAATACCACGACTTTTCAATATCTTATTTCAATACCACGACTTCCCTCATTTGATTTTGTTCAACCTTCTGATCTTTTGATTTTGATCCACCTGTCTCTGTTCTCAGGGTGTAGATAGTTACTGCTTTAGCGGACCTACTGTAACCAGTGACATCCCTAGTTGATAATGCTTGAACATGTGTGATGATGTTCTATAGGAAACATCATAGTACCATGTTTGGACTCAAAACAGTTAAGGACTCCTCCCATGACAGGACTTTTAGGATTTTAGCATCCTCACAACACAGAGAATGTTTCTGCTGGACCATAAGAGGGCAGAGAAGAAACCCTTATTTTTTGACTTGAGAATTCAGATACACAGAAGACACGCAGTCTTGCGTGGCTCTACTCACAGATAAGAACCACTGGTAACATTCATAGTGGTCAAAAAGAAAGAAGCAGACATCCCAGGGCAGGTCAAACTGGAAACAAGAAATACACTGAGAAGAATACAGACCTGTCCAGCCCAGAATTTGTTACCTTAATGTGTCATCATGAATTCATTGTGAGTAATTAGTGTGCAGAGTAAATTACATGCCATTCTCAACAGATCCTGTGACATCTTAGCAAGGTATCTCCTTCCTGTCAGAATGAAAGACAATCCCATCACCCACCCGCGGGATCCAGTTGCCTCTGGGACTTCTCATGACTGATTGCCCTCTCTTCTCTGTCTTCGACCTCTTGCTTTCCCATCAGCTCTTAACACATCCCAGTCTCTTCCATTTTAAAAAGCTTTCTATCACTTGCAGAATAACGTTTGCATCCTGAGAGTAGTGCCCTTTATCTGTAGTTAGACCACTGAACAAAGCCTATAAGAGTGACCTTGCCCTGGTGCTTGCCAAAAAACCTGCCTATGACCTGAATGCCCAATTGCGATATAAATAATTGAAATGTATGGGGACATAATGCAACACTAGATCCTAAAGTCCATTTGCCTCTAATCCTATTTGCTTTGATTCCCTGTTTGCTTTGATCATCCTCAGAGGTCTAACCTCTGCAGACATTCATTACCACCTGAAATGTCTTTTATGTTCTCTGTATGCCCCTAATCTGTCCCAGTCTGCAGCCATCCCTTCCATTCCTGTCACTGCCCTGTGATTGGTCATCTCCCCTCTATCTTATTCAGCTCAGGTGATACAACAAATTACCATAGACTGAGTACTTAAACAATAGGCATTTATATCTCACAGTTCTGGAGTCTGGGAAGTCCAAGATCAAGGTGCTGTAGATTCTGTTCCTGGTAGGAACTTTCTTCCCGGCTTGTGGACAGATGCCTTCTCACTGTGTCCTCACATAGAAGAGAGAATGAGGTCCCGTCACTGAAAGGTACCAATTCCATTGTGGGGGTCCCACTCTCATAACCTCACCTAAACCTAATCACACCCCAAAGTTCACACCTCCAAATCAGGACTTCAACATGAATTTTGGAGGGAGGCGAACATTCAGCCATACCATTCTGTTCCTTGTCCTCTGTCCCCAATTCACTCCTTCTCCTATGAAAAATACATTAATCCCATCCCAACAGCACCTGCCTTCCGATCTTAACTTATTCCAGCATCAACTCTAAAGTATAAAGTCCAAATATTATCTAAATATTGTCTAAATATTATGTTATTATCTAAATATTATCTAAATCGGAACGGGTTAGATCCAAGGTATAATTCATCCTGAGGCAAATTTCTTTCCAGCTGTGAAACTGTGAAACCAAGTTAAGTCATGTACTTCCAAAATACAATGGTGGGACAGGCATGGGATAGACATTCCATTTCAAAAGGAGAAATAGGTCCTAAGCACATAAATGTCGTTAGATCTTAAGGCTCAAGATACTCTTTGTTTCAGTGCTCTGCCTTCTGGACCCCCTGGGTGGAGGTTCTGCCTCTGCTGCTCTGCTAGGCAAGGGTCACTGCCTCAAGGTTCCAGGTGGCTGCCACCTTGCCTGTTGAAACTGAGACAATGGCCCTCTTCTCTGAAACTGAGGAAGCAGCTCTGATGGCGTCTGAATTGCCTTCTGGGTTCTTATTCCCTTGTCTTGAAGAATAGTGTATAATGTACATTCATAGCTTAATGGTCATATATCTATAGGAGCTAAGAAATCTGGCAGCCTTCCTTCATTTTGTCCCATGTTCCTCTCCACTGTCAAACACTGTCAAATCTTTTTTTTTTTTTTTTTTTTTTTTTTTTTTGCCATTCTTTCAACTTGTGGCCTCTACTGGATGTCTGGCAGGTCACTGAGGAAATTTCTTCCCCTAGAGCCCTCCTATCTGAGGCAGTGTTTTTCTCTCAGGCACTACATACTTCTGAGTCATGTGGTAGGGCAGGTGTCCTCTTAATTCTCATTACCACTTCTGGGTCATTAGGCCTTTTCTCCTTCCTTCCTTCCTTCCTTCCTTCCTTCCTTCCTTCCTTCCTTCCTTGTTCCTTTTGCTCTTTCTCTCTTTCTTCCTCTCTTCTTCTCTTTCCCTCTCTCTCCCCCTCTCTCCCTTTCTTCCTTCCCTCCCTCCCTGCCTCCTTCCTTCCTTCTCTTCTTTTCTTTCTTTCTTTCTTTCTTTCTTTCTTTCTTTCTTTCTTTCTTCAAAACCCTATGCTCACACTGTTGGATTCTATCATGCTATTAGTCAGAGTCCCAGCAAAGAAACAAATGGCACACTCAAAGAAGGAAAATTCAAGAAGGGCTTTAAAAAGGAAGGGACCATTCAGAAAAATACAAATAGGGTGTACAGAAACCACACAGAATAGTGCAGGAAACTGAAGTTAAAAACAGAGGTCATCTAAAAGGAGGAAGGAAGGAGTTATTATCAAAACCCAGAATGGGAGACTCTTGGGTGACCTGCAGCCAAGGGACAGTCGGCCTGGTGCAACCTGGAGAGTAGGTATTCAGGCCTCCCTGCCTCTAAGCTCCCGAGAGGCTCTCCAGTGACTGAATCAGAAACCAGAGGGTAAGGGATCCCTTTGAAGGATTGCATATGGGGGTCTCTGGGGCACAGAGCAAGTGCAGAGACGATCTGATGGGCACAAGGCCTTTAACCGGTATAATCATCCTCTTCTTTCCCTCTTTGCTATCAACCTCCTAGCCTCTCTTCTTCATTCACTGAGAGCTTCCTCATTAGAGCTTTCCCCATCTTCCCCTCTCATACCATCCCTCAGTGACTCTGACATTCTGGGATATATCCCATGTGGCATGCTGGCCCCTCAGTTCTTTGTCTAATATTTCTCCAATCACCCTTTCTTTCCCTCCCCCTCAGCCTTCCCTTCCCACAGTCCAACCTGGAACTTGTCATTGATAGAAACTGTACTGCCTTTGAAATCCTCAATTTATCCCAATTCTGCAACCACCTCCCTTCCTAACAGTGCATGGGCTCAAATAATCACAGGGTAAAAATTCTGATCAACTAATTCTCTCCAATTAATCTACCCCAATACTTTCTTACTAGCTAACATCCCCCTCCTGTCTTCATGTTCTTCCTTGCACAACTCAGAGCCCACGGCTCATCATTATTATTGCTTTATTCAGTCTCCATAACCTTCTTTTTGCTCCTTCTGTCATTTCTGCCTGGTAAAACCCCACTCTGATGACTCAACCATCCAACCATGAGTTCTGTGCTTACATACAGACAGATGCATGTTGCAGGAGGAAGGAGATGCAGTCGGGCCAACTGGTTTCCCTTTAAAGAAATCATACAAAACTGCACAAGGGGACACTTCACTCTAACTGACATCTCAACTGGATTTGTCTTGTAAATTGCTTTCTCACTTCTTGAGTTAGTGTTTTGTTCCTTTTCTTTTCTCCACAAATTTCTCATTCCTTCTTCCTATACTTTCATCCCCACCTTTAACTTTGACTCATATTTCATTTAAATATTGAAATCGCTAGGAATTTCTCCATCTTTTCACTTCTAAGTCCAGAAACACTCTGATCCTTCATTTGGGCTCTGCACCCCATCTCTTTTAGCTCTCTCATACTCTTGGATTCTTTGATTCTCATACTCAACTTCTAGCTTTGCTTGCTTCTTTCTCTTTCAGCTGGACCACCCCACAGGAATATTAGCCAACTTTGGTACCTCCCATCTGAGGGTACACTCTTCTGACTTTCCCCTTCCTCCTACTCTCACTTATTTCCCTACCTCCCTTTTTTTTTTTTTTTTTTTTTTTTTGTCTTGGCTCCTGACATGCCACTCTATGATTCCCTTCTACCTAATTGGTAGCTTTTCCTCAAGCTCCTTTCCTGGTGTTTCCTGCAAGGAAGTGAGGTTATAAAAGCCAGGAGAGTAGTTACTTTTCGAGGAAGAGAACTGTGGTTGGTATCAGACACAATGGGGGCTTCTGGGCACTGTTAGGGTTCTTTTTCTTTCTTTTTTTTCTTTTTATTTTTTCTGATTATATGCATTTTATTTTATTTTTTATTTTTTTTTTTTTATTTTTATTTTTTTTTTTTTATTTATTTATTTTTTTTAATTTATTTTTGGGACAGAGAGAGACAGAGCATGAACGGGGGAGGGGCAGAGAGAGAGGGAGACACAGAATCGGAAGCAGGCTCCAGGCTCCGAGCCATCAGCCCAGTGCCTGACGCGGGGCTCGAACTCACGGACCGCGAGATCGTGACCTGGCTGAAGTCGGACGCTCAACCGACTGCGCCACCCAGGCGCCCCTTTATTTTATTTTTTAATTTTAATTTTAATTTTTTAAAATTTACATCCAAATTAGTTAGCATATAGTGCAACAATGATTTCAGGAGTAGATTCCTTAATGCCCCTTACCCGTTTAGCCCATCCCCCCTTCCACAACCCCTTCAGTAACCCTCAGCTTGTTCTCCATATTTATGAGTCTTTTCTGTTTTGTCCCCCTCCCTGTTTTCATATTATTTTTGCTTCCCTTCCCTTATGTCCATCTGTTTTGTCTCCTAACATCCTCATATGAGTGAAGTCATATGATTTTTGTCTTTCTCTGACTAATTTCACTTAGCATAATACCCTCCAGTTCCATCCACGTAGTTGCAAATGGCAAGATTTCATTCTTTTTGATTGCCGAGTAATACTCCATTGTATATATATACCACATCTTCTTTATCCATTCATCCATCAATGGACATTTGGGATCTTTCCATACTTTGGCTATTGTTGATAGTGCTGCTATAAACATGTGGATGCAGGGTTCTTTTTCTTGTTCTGTAAAGTTAGCGCAAGAATGTGTGCCTTGTAATCATTCACAAAGCTATGCCAATTAAGTAAGTAACATTAAAAACTTATTCATACACATTTGCTTATTATTTTCTCTTTGTTTCCTTTTAATGTCTGCAAGATTTGTGGTGATAGCCCCTTCTTCATTTCTAACAGTGTATGGGTGCAGGTGTGTGTGTGTGTGTGTGTGTGTGTGTGTGTGTGTGTGTGATTCTCCACTTATTTTGGGGGGGGGCATAATTTATCAGTCTTGACAGTTTTTCAGAATTTTGTTGATCTTACTTTATTTTATTTTTTTAGTTTCTTTTTATATTCCATCTTAATGATTTCATTTCTTTTTTTCCCCCCTCTCAAGTTATCTGGGCAATTTGTTATCCTTTTACTCAATTTTTGTGATTGACTCTTAGCTCATTAAAATATCAGCCTTTCTTCTTTTCCAATATAAAAACTTTAGATTATAAATTTGCTTTTGTTTTTCATTATAGTTAGTTAAATATTTTAAATTTCCTTTGCAATATCTTCTTTCACACGGGTCACTTAAATGTGTATATCTGAATTGTAATATATGGGGATTATATTCACTTTTTGGTGATTTATTTCTCAATTGATTACATTGTGATTAGAAAACATCTTGTTTCATATTTTTTCTTTTTTTTTTTTTTTTTAAATTTTTTTTCCAACATTTTTAATTTATTTTTGGGACAGAGAGAGACAGAGCATGAACGGGGGAGGGGCAGAGAGAGAGGGAGATACAGAATCAGAAACAGGCTCCAGGCTCCGAGCCATCAGCCCAGAGCCTGACGCGGGGCTCGAACTCACGGACCGCGAGATCGTGACCTGGCTGAAGTCGGACGCTTAACCGACTGCGCCACACAGGCGCCCCTTGTTTCATATTTTTGATATTTGTTAAGACATTATTTGTGCCTCCACATATGACCAAATTTTATAAAAGGTTTCAAATTTGCTTGAAAAGAAGATATAGTTATCATTGTTGGGTGCAGGATTATATATTTATAGATCTGTCTGCATTAGTTAATATTAATTATGCTGTTTAAATCTTATGTATGCATATTGATATTTTGTCTGCTTGTTTTGTTGAAAGTATTAAAATCTCCCATATGATCGTGTATTTCTTGCTTTTCCTTGTATATGTGTATATTTAAAAATTTTTCTGAAGCCACATTAACATGTACACACAAATGTAAAATTTGTTTTGTGTTTCTGATAAACTGTATTTTTATCATTATGAAGGAAAACTTTTTCTTGCTTGATGTCTACATTGTACATCTTTTTTTATTGTCACTACTTTTTCTATCTGATTTCTTACATTGCATGTCTCTTGTAAGTAACTTACAGTTGTTATCATTGTTTTTTATCCAATCAGAATGTCTTTGTCTTTATCTGAATCTTTTCATCCATTTATACTTAATATAATTAGCAAAATATTTGGGTTAAAATTCTCCCTTATTATGTATATTCTATTTGTTGAATCTATTTTATGTCTTCTGTTGTTTCCTTTTTACCTCTTTTGTATTGATAATTTTCATGATCATATTTTCCCATTATTTGAAGTGACACTATTTTTGTTACTTAATTATTACTCTGGAAGTTGTAACCTGCATACTTAACTTATCGAGGTCTAATGGCAATTGATATTTTTCCTCTCCTCTCAGGAAACGTAAGGATCTGAGAAGACATTTTCTCTATGTATCCCCTACCTGCCCAAAACTATGGCCATCATGCATTTTTATTTTTCTTTGTATAGACGATAAACCCCATAAGACATTATTGTTACTTGTTTCAGAGTATTTGCTTAGATTAAATATTTTACTTATCACTTTATTTGTTCTTCATTTCTTCCAGTATCTCTGTCTTTCCATTATGTGAGTATTTTCTTTCTTCCAGGAGGATGATATTTGTTGCTTTCTTTAACAATGGTTGTGAATGGAGAATTTACTACACCCTCAATGATTCTTAGCCACATCTTTGTCTGTGTATGTAACATGCTATATAGTTATTTTTTCCTGTTCAAAGTCTTAAGCCTGGCTTGATCTGCTCTTAAACCTGTACCTCTAGTTCTTAATTTCACTTGCATGTTTAAATTCTAGAATCCTGCATATTTACTTTTATTTCTACTTCTCATATATCATTTCATATTTTTCAGTTCCCTACTAAAATTTTCAAGTTTGGCTTTTATCTCTTTTAATAATAATATTTCTTTTCCTTGATCGATTTTAATGATAAATTCTAACATTTTCCACCAATATCTAGCTCTGCTTCCTGACATAGGATTATACTTAGCTATCATGTGTGACCATGGGAACAGAAGTGATGTGTGTCACTTTTAGGTAGAAGATTTTAGAATCAGTACATGCTTCATCATTCTCTTCTTTCCTTTTGGTTTGGGTATTGGTAATGTTTCAGAGAGTGACTCTTCTTATCAGCCTGCAACCCAGAGTGAGGACAATAATGATGGGGATCAGTGCCATCATCCTACTTTTGATGGACATGTAAAAGTGGCACAGAAAGAAACATTTGTTGTTTTAAGCCACTGGGATTCTAGGGTTATTTATTACTTCAGTGTAATCAGATCAATATAATTGAAAAAGAAATTGGAATCAACATTGGAATTCTATTTTAACAAACAACTTTAAATATGTGGTTTTGGTTCATGGGCTAGGCATTAGTTTGCAAGGAAACTAATAACAGAGGTTAAAAGCATGGTAATCCATGTTATATAGTGGCCAATTACTTAGTGAAATGGTTGCCTGTGTTAACTTAGAAGGCAAATTA
Source organism: Neofelis nebulosa (assembly GCF_028018385.1). Classification (NCBI taxonomy): domain Eukaryota; kingdom Metazoa; phylum Chordata; class Mammalia; order Carnivora; family Felidae; genus Neofelis; species Neofelis nebulosa. The sequence goes on from NC_080782.1 coordinate 170,571,161, forward strand.
CATACCTAATAAATTTGTATCTTTATGGGAAAACACACTTTTAGTAGCATGTGTTGGCTGCTGTTGACTGCGTTAGAAAGTTTATTATAGGAAAGATACAAAATCAGAACAATATCGGCTGATTTGCAAGCAAGAATGGAAAACAATAGAGAGAGTCAGTATAATCAGGGACTTGTAGTTAAAAAGATAAATACTTCCCAAACTAAAACATCAAAAGATAAAATTGAGAAAATTCATTGAATGTCAAAGACTAATTAAGACTCCATCTTAAGGTAAGGATCAAATAAAGACTATGTTTGTCACACTGGTTGTTAAAATTTCTGGATAGATTAACATTCTCCCAGTAAATACTTTTAGTTGGACAAATGGCTCAAGAAAAAGAAACTGTGTGTGGCTCTCCCACTGATGCCTTATGAACACAAGGTAGCTGCACTTATACTGGTGGGTTGGTGTGGGACAAGAAAACTGATTGGAAGAAAATAGACAATAAGCTGCTTAAGTTTTGAGGGAATTATGCTACACAAAGAGCCACCAGCTTGGACTTAAAGAGACTACCATGGGTACTTAATAAACTACTTAGACACTTGCCATTTATTCATACTTTGAAGCCTAATCCCCAATGTGATGGTATCTAGAGGTGGGCTTTTGGAAAGTGATTATGCCATGAGAACAGAGATCTCATGAATGAGATCGATGCCCTTATGAGAGAGACCCCAGAGAGATCCCTTCCTCCTTCTGCCATGTGAAGACACGATGAGAAGACAGCTGTCTATGAATAAGGAAGAAGGCCCTCCCCAGACACTGAAACTGCCAGCACCTTGACCTTGGATTTCTAGCCTCCACAACTGTGAGAAATAAATTTATGTTAATAGGCCATCCAGTCTATGGTATTCTGTCATAGCAGCCTGAACAGACTGGAACAGCACCTGTATTTCCACCAGAAGGAAGCACGCTGAGAAGCTCAGTTCTCATGGAAAGTGTATTCTTCAGTGTTCTGTCAAATAATAGTCAAGGGTGGTAATAGGAAAATAAAGAGGGGGGAGCTTCTGGGGCTCCTGGGCAGCCCAGTTGGTTGAGCATTTGACTCTTTTTTAATTTTTTTTTTAACATTTATTTATTTTTGAGACAGAGAGAGACACAGCATGAACGGGGGAGGGGCAGAGAGAGAGGGAGACACAGAATCGGAAACAAGCTCCAGGCTCTGAGCCATCAGCCCAGAGCCTGACGCGGGGCTCGAACTCGTGGACCGCGAGATCGTGACCTGAGCTGAAGTCGGACGCTTAACCGACTGAGCCACCCAGGCACCCCAGAGCATTTGACTCTTGATATTGGCTCAGGTCATGATCCCACGGTCATGGGTTCGAGCCCTGCATTGTGTTCTGTGCTGACAGTGTGGAGCCTGCTTGGGATTCTCTCTCTCCCTCTCTCTGTGCCCCTTCCCCACTCATTCTTTCTTACTCTCTCTCTCTCTCTCTCTCTCAAAATGAATAAACATAAAAAGAAGAAAGAAAGGAAAAAAAGGGGACTTGTGTTGAGTTGAGCCAAGGGGTGTGGAGAGTGGTGGGCTGGGAGGTACTCCCAGAGAGCAGAGCATAACCCATCCCCAGAATATGAGGCCCTCGTGGCCTCTCCTCAGCAGGATCTTGAATTTGCTATTTACTGGTGACTTTCTCTGTGTGTGTGTGTGTGTGTGTGTGTGTGTGTGTGTCTGTGTGTGTGTGTGTGTCAATGTCTCTCTCTCTTTTCTCTCTTTCAGTGTAAGAGAGTGTACCAGTATTATCCTTTCCCACTATCTTTTGCGAGTTTGAGAAACAGACCTGTGTCTCTCTAGTTCCTGAGTCTCCAGATCAAGAAAAGCCACATCTAGATCTGATGTAGAAACTATTGTATATCGCTCAGACATCCTGGCTTTGAGCAGTGATTGGACAAAGGTTTTGAATATCTCCCTTGGAGAGGGATTGAAGGTACTCTGCCATGAGAAAGAAGAGGAAAACAGATATTTGGTGTCCAGTGGACAAACCTGATATGTTTGTTGTATTACTAGTGGCCAATCTCTGGTTTTCCATCTTGTGAGAGGGTTGTACTATATACCACATTGTCAGACCCAGGTGTGGTCATAAGAATCACAACAGGTAATGTGAGCAGAAATGATGTGTGTCACTTCTAAGAAGAAGATTTTTATTTCTTTTTTAAGTTCATTTATTTATTTTGAGAGAGAGAGAGAGAGAGCAAGTGGAGGAGGGGCAAAGAGAAGGAGAGAGAGAATCCCAATCAGGCTCTGCATTGTCAGTGCAGAGCCTGATGTGGGGCTTGAACCAATGAACCAGGAGATCATGACCTGAGCTGAAGTCAGATGCTTAACTGACTGATCCACCCAGGCACCCCTAAGATGAAGCTTTTAAAGCCAGGGTGCTTTTCCAAGCTCTTTCTCTTCCTGCCACAGTTACTGGAAATATTCCAGATAGCAACTACGCTGCCATACTAGGTAAGTTTTTATGGTAAAGTACTGCATTGGGGATTTAATGTACGGTATCCTATGTATCACTGCAGCTTGTGAGGACCAGCAATGCCATTGGTTCTGGTTTGGACAGCGGTCCTGGCAAGTGCTGCAAGGAGGTAGCCATTAGGCAGAATGAGGGAAAACAGAGAGGAGAAACAAAAATCTAAACAAAAATTGTCCTGCCCACCTTTTGAAAGCCTGAATTCCAACACACATTTGAATCAGATGCTGAGAAAGACCACTAACAAAATCACTGATCAGAATGTGAATATAATCCATACAACATTTATTTCATAGGGTAATCTGACAGAGATTTCAATGTGAGTATGTTTAAGATGCTTAAACAGAGAAATAAAACCATAACTCACATTAAACACTTGCAAGAAATCGTGAACCAAGCACATAAAGTAAGAAGGGATCAATATTTTCCATGTTAGAATTTCCAGGAAAAACAGAAAGGAGAGAATGCAAAGAATAAATATCTGAAGAAGTAAATATGAAGAATTTGGGAATTGAAGAAGATCATGCACTGTATAAAGAAGGCTCAATAAAAATAAATCTACCCATAAACACGTCACAGAGAAACTGCAGATCATAAGAGAAAGAGAAAATCTTAAGAGTTATCAGAGAGTAAAAAATGAACCATGTACCAGGCCATATGGAAGTTTCAACACACCATAGTCTAGAACATTACTTTTAAATGTGGATAATAATCATAAAAAGAAAATAATACAGAAACCAAGGACATAAAGATAATAAAAACAATAGGAATTTTAATAGATGGATGATTAAAAGACAGAGCTTAAAAATTGTTGGGATAATTGAACAGCAAATAAATGAATAGCTTAAGATAACAATATAATTTATGATGTTTTTCCATAAGAACCTAATTTTCAACATACAAATATAACATTGTTGAGTGCAAAGGATTAACGAAGCATTGAATTCATGACTTACTGGTTAACTTGCTCATTTTCCATAATTCCAATGTGGGTGGAGGTAGTGGAGAGGAGTAAGAGAAATGTTGTGTTGGCCTTGGAAAAACTATTTAAAAACCCAACTTGATAGGATTTTAGTCAGCCCCATTTTGTGGAAATGGTCCAGACTGCACCACATCCTTACTTTCTTGAAGCCAGTATTTCCAAAAAACCATAAAATCCCTTTCTGCAGGCAGCACTGTGTCCCTTAGTTACTTTTTAGACGTGACAAAAATGGTCATAAGGAAAAATTAAGCTCCAATAGTTTTGTGTATGTGTGTGTTCATATGCAAGTTACATGTCAGAGAGAGAGAGAGAGAGAGAGGGAGAGAGAGAGAGAGAGAGAGAATTGAGATAGTTGGAAGTTTTAAACTTTCATTGGTTAGTCTCACGTAGACATAGCCGAAATTTTCTAGGGATGCAGATTTTCTAACACACATAGAGATTGGCCTAATTTCTAATGAATTAGCTGGTTACATGCTGGAGGTAAAATCAAGGCATGCATGATACAGATTTGCAAATATTTTGAAAATAAATAGAACTATTAATCCTCAAATACATTAGATACAGACCAGCGGTCTACTCTGCTTTTGGTTGACTGCCATTCAAAGCTGACTTTGCATGTTTGCATGTGCAGAAATCAACATATAACAGGTTGGAGAGATGTGGTGCTTGAGAATGGACTCTGGTATAAAGATTTTAATATATCCAGTGATTAGCACTCAGGTTTTAAGAAAAGACAAATAATTTTTTTAGAATATCATCAGGCACATTATCCTCTGGGCTAACCAATTTGAACAGGGTGGAAAATGACCCATAATCTAAATTTCAAACTCCATACTGTATTCAAAACTTAACCATTCCTTCTGAATCTGATCTTCAATCAATTGTATGTGTCTCAACATTCTCTTCTCTAGAGAAGAGTCTCCTTGCTCTCGTGGGAACTTCTCATGGGTCTCCTTCATCTTACATGTACTAGTCAGGAAGGCCAAGAATCCAGTGCTCTGTGCAAATCAGAAAAAAAAAATCTCCTGTACATGGACCACTTAGCAAAAAGGCACCCCCTTTAGGCTGACCAGTCAGAAAAAGCATACCCTCTGGGCTGACCAATTAGAAAAATGAACTGCCTTTGGAGGACCAATGATGAAAAGTCAGCCCCAGAATGAACCAATTAGAAGAGATGTAGGCTGATGCCTAGGGCACTGGCTTGGTACATAGAACATAGCTTGCATTTTAGTAGTCTCATGCTCCCTTGTTTAGTTGCCTTTTTAGTTTCAGTGTTCAAGGAATAAATGATCACATTTTCTGTAACTAGTGGTGTTTTTTTCTCCATTGTGTAGGAAATAAAACTAAAATATTGTTGATGGATTTTGTTTTGAATTTTATTTTTTCTCCCAAATTCAACTTGAGATTTTGGTGCCTACCACTGCCAATGTTCATACTGTAACCTAATGAAGATGGTGTAAGTATTATGTTTAGTGACTAAGTTTTTGCTGTAACAGTTTATCATGTGTCTCTGTACTATGCATCAAGACTTCCCACTTTCCACTATCTGAACATATTTTAAAATCTTATGTTAAAATATTGCTTTAATGGAATAAGATATCATACTCAATTTACTAATGGAGCTTCAAGACAAATACATCCCCAAACTTGGAAATGGTTACCTAAAGTATGTGCTTATTTAAAAAGCTAAAAAAAAAAATAACCTAATGTGTATCAGAGCTTGAACAATATCCTGATCGAAGGAAAGTGGTTGATATTGAGGTTAAAATATGATTTTTGTATATTTTTATTCCAATTTTATCCAGGTTATACATTCCTTAAATATAACCTAAAATATTGGCCTGAGTATGCTTGATTAAGTACTTATGTATTGTTTATTGCTATGGTTATCTTAAAAAAAAACACAGTTAATGCTAAGTAATAGTTATCTTGAGCCATTATACATATGTGTATATATTCTATTATTTATGTCATTCAGACAAGTAATAAAGTATAAGTGCATTATTGTCCAGATGCCAATAGTACATTAAACCAAATTAATGTTCAAACACAGTATTTTAAACATTTTTCACACCTGCATGGACAGCAATTCAATTATGTGCACTTAAATCTACAATATTGTAAATGTTCATGAGAATGTCTATTGATGTGGACAAAGAAATGGTATATTTTTCTCATAGTGTAATCTTCAGAATCTAAATTTTTGTGGAAATCACATATTCAGGACATAAATAATTAAACATGTATACATCGAGATTATTAGGGTGCTGTATTAAGCAAGTTAAGTAGCTTCGATTTTTGACCTCTAGAAATTTATGGTCCAACAAACTTGTGTTATTTATTTGTTGGAGTGTAAATTCTCTGAGTTGGCACTTTTCTTCATTTACTTTGTTATCTAAATGTTTGTATATATGACACATTTTTTTGAATTGCAATTTTTACATTAATTTTGATAAATTGCTTTGCAAAAGACACATTGTAAATTAATGACAGGAAATTTTGGTTTACAAGTAAAATAATCCCATGAATTTTCTTATATAAGAATTGAATTTGATTTTATGAACCTCTTTTTTGAGGAAATATAAGAAATAAGCCCAACTAAGTAGTTTTTATCAATTCAAAGTGCCTGTCGGAAGTCCGTTTTGGGTAGGTTGCTCAGCGAATACTTACAGGAAGAAATAATCTCTGTTCATATAGTTTATATTTTTATTTATTTTAAAAAATATTTATTTTGAGAGAGAGAGAGATTGTGTGAGCAGGGGAGGGACAAAGAGAAAGAGAGAGAGAGAGAGAGAGAGAGAGAGAGAGAGAGAGAGAGATTGAGAGAGAGAGAGAATCCCAAGCAGGCTCTGTGCTGTCAGTGCAGAGCCCAACACAGGCCTGGATCCCATGAACCAAGAGACTGTGACCTGAGCCAAAATCAAGAGTCACAGTCTCAATCAACTGAGACACCCAGGTGCCCCGAGTTTATATTCCAGTGTGTAATAAAACATGTGGATCCTGGATTGAAGGTCTCATTGTCATACTAGATATTTAGATATCAAATAAACCATCACAAACTCAATGAAAATTCTTTATCAACAGATACCAATTACCTGTAAAGGCTTAGATCCTAGGCAGAGAAAATAAATCAGGAAAACTCAAGCCATTTGATGCATTCTGATTTCAAAGTGATTTAAAGGTTTATTTATTTTTGAGAGAATGAGCAGGGGAGGGACAGACAGAGTGGGAGACAGGATCTGAAGTGGGCTCCCTGATGATAGCAGTGAGTGAATCCTGAGATCATAACCTGAATTGAAGTTGGACACTCAACTGACTGAGACACCCAGGTGCCCCAGATTTCAAAGTGTTTTAGGGCTCAGTAGGTTGAACACTTGACTCTTGGTTTTCGTTTAGGTCATGATCTCACGGTTTGTGAGTTCGAGCTCCTGCTTCTGATCCTCTGTCTCCCTCTCTCTCTGCCCCTCTGTCACACTCTCTCTATCAAAAATAAATAATAATAATAAAAAGCCTGAAAAACAAAAACCAAGTGTCTTAAAATGGGAATTGGGGATTTAGGGCTGTTGGAAAAGCTGGAACTCAAAGTCAGGTAAACTCTTACCCATTATCTTAGCCTGAAGCACTGAAGTGGGCACTCTCAAGAGTTGACTAGGATTCTTAGAGGCATGGTTCTCACAGAGGCACCAAGAAACCACCGTGAATCTTGCACTGGCCAGCAATTGCCTTCAGAGAATTGGCCTTTCCTCTTCTGCTTCCAAATTCATTTGAGGGCCTCTCATTAGAGAGAACTAACCTGAAGCCACACAGAAAAGGTGTTTTGGGAAGTGGGTTCCTGGCTTCTCCAGGTAAGTTTGGAATGGGGCATTGGCGGTTGCCGAGCTGACCATACACAGCTCATTGTGCAGAGGGATGTACCTCTTCTCACTAGGCATGTATTCGATCATGTTAATTCTTATTCCCCATTTATACAAATTTTAGAAAGTGAACTGTTGTCTGGGATAAATAATATTCTGAATTTTTGACTATAGAAGTCTCTTCCCAAGTTGAGAAAGTTCAGTGACAAATTTCTCCTGTAAATTAAAAAATGGTATATCCAGTGTTGTCATATTTAAGAGTTCTAGGGATTAAGGAACAGGATCCTATTTACAGAAAAGACAGTTTCCCTTGAGAACACTTCAAACCATAGACAGCAATGGTTTTCAACTGGGGTACACTTCCTCAGGGTAAGGCATAAGAGAATTTTGGGTTAATGGGGAGAAAGCGGAGTGTAGTTTGAAGTAGTCTAAAAAAGTTGCCATTGCTTTGATTTGGTTTTAGTCAAGATATTTAATTCATATTAATGTAAATCATGCTAAAGAAGGTTTGGTATGTTTTTAAATAGGGGGCATGGTTGTAAGGGTCTAGAGACATTGATATGATAGACCATCTGTAGAGCCCTTCCAATTATTCAAGGCCAATCCTGCTTGTTTAAGGTCAACTTCCACCTGCCTCGGAGGATGCAGAGAAGGGTCTCCTGTATTCTTACTGAGGTTGTGGAGGAAATTGGGGTTTTACTGCAAGGCATATTTAATCCATATGGGCTGAGATAAAGTTCCTTTAGGTGAGAAACGAAGCTTTGTGGCATTTTGCCAAGAGAAGCTCATATTTCTGAGAACTCAGGGGAATTCATCTGCTTTTCCTGTATCTCTTGGCAGGTTCTTCACTATTTTATGATTATATTCTCTGAACATGATAGGAACAAAGATGGGGATTTTTCTCATATATTGTTTTCTATTATTTGGGGGTCCTACAAGGTAGGAATTAATCCTGCCTCTTTTCTCTACTTCTGAGTTCAGATTCAATTAGGGAATATGGCCACACAAGCTAGAAAGATAGAAATAAATATTAGTTTCTTTACTGATGAGGTTGTTTTGGGGAGCAAAACATAACCTGTGGACAATAATTGGTCTCACTGAATATTACCTTCACATCTGGAAACTTCAATGAGCACTCAAGGAAGAGTTTGATTCTGTAAGTGAGGGACATGTATCCAGAACCCCTGTTTTCTCTCTTCAACCTGTATTGAGTTGAGTTTTTACAGAGGTTGTAGTAGAAGTAGTTTTTGGGGAAAGAATATAGCAGATGAATGAGGAATGGATACGGGGAAGGGGAGAGGGCCAATAGTATGTTACGCCAACAATCCCAGTGAGAGACTGTCTTAATCCCACAGGGAAGCTCTGGGAAAGGATGGAAAACACATGCCTCATCATTATCCCTCCTAAGAGGTAAGAGAGCTGGGGTGTTTCATCATGGAGAACACAGAGAAATTCTCCTAGGGAGCGTTAATGCCCAAGCTTTTCTATGAGTACCTGGACAGAGGGGACTTCCATGTGGACAAAAATTCCTCAGGGTCAGAGATGGAGATACCAGACGCCGGAAATCAAACAGAACACACTGATATGGCAGGATGAAAGGGATCTATACGGGGCACTGATGATGTCTGCTCCAAGCCCCCTAATGAGTACAGAGAGAGTCCGAGCTCCAGACCTGCTTCTAGAAGACAATGCTTTCCACAGAGAGGAGCTGAAGGACAGGAGTCTGAAAAAATTTTTTAAAAAATGTTTATTGATTTTTGAGAGAGAGAGAGAGAGCAAGAGAGAGAGAGAGAGAGAGAGAGAGAGAGAAAGTGGGTGCACATGGGGGAGGGGCAGAGAGAGGAGGAAAGAGGATCTGAAGTGGGTTCTGCACTGACAGCAGCCTGCCTGATGTAGAGCTCCAACTCATGAACTGCAAGGTCACGACCTGAGCTGAAGTTGGAAGCTCAACCGACTGAGCCACCCAGGGGCCCCAGGAGTCTGCAAACTTTTTGCAGGCAGGCAGATCCAAATAAAAAGAGAGAAGGGGCTGGGCCACTTAGGTCATTCTTTTCTTCATTAAGAAATTGGGAGGGGGCAGAGAGAAGGACTGGGGTTACCTTTCCAGACTGTTCCCTCCAGGGGAGGGGAGCAGAGGTTTTCTGTGCCACCAGCCAGTGTGGGAACATGGGGAGAGGAAGAAAATGGTACTAATGTGTAGTACCATCGTGTGAAATTTAGAATTATTCCTTAAAAAGTGATAATAATTGTTAACAGCAAAATAGAGAAGGAGTAAGTGTGCAAACAACAAAAGGCACCATCTTTCTGAAAAAAGTTTACAAGGTAAATATAGACACGGAGGTCCCGGTGTACACATTGGTCTTCTTTTCCTCTTTCTGACCTACTCTTTCTTCCCAACACTTTGCCCTCTGTCTTTCTTCTCCTTTCAGTGATCAAAGCTTTATTGTCATGGTCCTAAGCTCTAAACTGTCATGGGTTACATCTGATGGACAGGGAGCAGGACAGAGAAGGAGACAAAGGGAGTAAGATCTGACAATGAGATAAGCAAGAGTTTATAAAAAGCAGCTAAGAGATCAGTAGCCGCTTCAGTGAATGGAAAGGAGAATCAAATCACAGGCTGTGAATAAAGTGATAGGTTATAAGTGATGTACTTGTGTTCTTTATCCTTTTAATGTAAGTACCCCAAATATAAATGTGTTGTTATTAATTGTAGACCAGTCCATAAGCTAGTAGAGAGACTAAGCTGTGAGAAATTCACACGAGGTACAGTGGCTCAAACAAAGGTTTCTTTCTCTGTCATCCAAAGTGCAGCAGTCAAGGACAGGTTGGCTATTCTGACCAAGTTACTTCTATCTCGGTACTTTATTCCTGGGGTGTGTTCCTGTCTGTGCTGCCAGAGATGCTCACACCATTACTTTCAGCTCACAGGGAAGACAAGACGCAGAAGTGAAGATAGGCAACTTCCTCTGAAAAATGTGACCAGGAAGTTGAACCCGTCACTTCTGCTCACATCTCGTTGGTCAGAATCCAGTCACATGACCATAACTTCTCTGGAACGGAGGCTGGGAATTCTCTTCTCTACCTGGGTACCAGTGTGCCCTTCTCAAACTGTGGTGGCGAGTGGGGTTTTATTACTGAAAGAAAGAATGATTAGAAAAGTAACTAGTGGGAACAATTAGAAAAAGCATGCTAAGACCATTACAAAGACGTTTGATGACTAATTTCATGAACGTTCACATGTTCTGTATTATAATAAAATGTGTACTTTATTGTGTTCTGAAATTCTAGTCATTAGACTTACCTTTAGGTTAGTTAACTATGATATGCTGAAGGTAAATTTAGTTTTTAAATGTACTTGGTTATGAGTAATGGGTTTATTTGACCTCAGTCTAATGAAAAAGGCAGTCTTTTCTGCCTAAATACACTACGGCTTTTGCTGTTAATTCTTATAGTTATGATGAGGCTTTTCTCATTTTATCTTTACTCACATGTGTTCCAAAGCTTGCATTCATTTTCTAACACTTTTAGTTTTTGTCAACTAATATTGATTTGTAGCATGGCAAAGGGTAACTAACAATTTTGATGTCTTCCAAAATGGAACTTAAATAATAGTCTGAACTCAAGTCAGTGTAAGGATCTTCGGATCATCCCTAAACTGAAGGCCCCCAGAAACCTCTGTTGCCTCTTGGTCTTCTTTATTGTGTAACTGGAGAGCTGGTTTAATTTTATGAGTTAGCATGCAACATGGACTCCTGTACAGTTACTTTCATAGGGTCAATGCTCAATAAATATTGGTTGAGTAATTGAATTGGATGACTTCGAGGTTATCAGAAATTGCAAGTCCTTTGGACCGAAAGTAACCTGAATCAGGTAGGCCATCTTTTCCAGATAAAAATATTTGGTATTTTTCATTTGTTTGTTTGCTTAGTAATGTTAATAAAAGCCTATGCAATGTAAGTAAATAACGTATCAATAAATATAGAAAACATTGTACTAAAAGATTTGCACATACATTGTGCTAAAAGATTTCTCTTTCCTTTAAGTAGCATAAAAGATGAAAAGCGACTAACACGGTGCCTGGCATAATAGATTCTCAATAAATAGTAGTCACAGTTAATTACCTTTTATGTTGTTCCTTAGGTTATAGGACAAAGATGCAATAAGTTTTCCACCAGCATCTAGCAAAACACACCATAGCTTTCTCGCAGTAATTCTTTATTTTAGGAGGGATCAAATTCACTGTCGTAATGTAAAGAAGAGCGTCCCATTTGGAAATGCACGGAGAACCAGTATGAGAAATGTTCTCTTTACACAAACTGAGCATGTGAAAAGTTCCAATAATTACAGAACATCTCCCCAGACTTTACTCTGCTTGTGAAAGACCTTGGGGAACTCAGCAAGCTTTTACAGAACCTTAGAGCTATGTGAGTTCAGAAGAACTCTTCGGAGAATATTTTTTATTCAACTGTTTCTCTGGCGCCTGTCCAGGGTTAGTATATTGGGATGTTCTGGAGCCCATGACAGGACACCAGAATGTGATAGTAGAAGCATGAGGTATTTGTCTCTGATAATATCAAAAATGCTTTCCTAATTACTTTGCTGTGCTATCTCATTTTTCCTCTTTCAAAAAAGAATTCTGCTCTCCATTGCTTTTTTTCAGCCTGCTTCTCCTAAGTCATTTGGCACTAAATTCATGGACTCTTAGTATTCCCTCTTTCTTTACTTCCCAAACTTTATTTAGACTGCAGTTTAATCTTGGTAATTTCTTTGAGCTTTATGACATGATGCTTTTGGCACATTGAGGGCATCGCTATTTAACTTTGCAGTTTCTTAGCTTTAATAGAATTTACTTGTTTTACATTCTTTTTCTATCTTAACTAAAATGGACTAATGTTTCCCAAAAAGGTTCTGGGTATTGGATGCAAATTTTGACATCTGAAAATGCCTCCTAGATATTAGAAAACTGTAGCAGTGGGAAAGTTATTCTATTTTTTAATTTTTTGATAACTAATAATCAAGGAGTTAATTTTCTTTAAAGTCAGTTCATCTCTCATTCCCCAACAACATAAATCTATAGCTCTTTGTTTATAAGATAGTTTGATATCCCACACAGTAAAGGCAGTTTTAATTTTTTGGAATTGAAATGGCGCTTCTAAAATATATTTTTAAATTAGTTAAACTTTTTATGTCAATTTTCCATAAGCTGGAAATAAGTGGCCATAATTTCTTAACAAGAGTGAGAGTGGTCAATTTTACTTTTTAATGCTCACATCACAAGTATGTTGAAATGCTAACATTTATTAATTTGAGTAGTGAGCACATTGGAGCTTGTGATACTATTCTTTGTAATAGTTTGTATTATTTTATGCATTGTATTTTTTTCCCAAATAAGACAAAATCTTTAGTTGCACCCTAAGTCTTGATTTTCTGAGAAAGTAGGAAGCCGGGTTATATGGTGGTGAAATAGAAAATCTGTCCATTTTTTTTAGGTTAGATGGTGATGGCGGGTGACAAGGTTGTATATTAGTGTGGATGAGAATGGAATGAGGGTGAATTTAATGTTTGCTCAATTAATGGATGCAGAAACAAGCAATGAATTAGTGTGTAATCTAAGCAGAGTGCTTTCTGTTCAAAAACATTATTTGCAGATAATGGATTGTCTATCTAGAAAAGGCATAACTTTTCTCATGTAC